>NC_134510.1:35913826-36245991 GCF_027942865.1 Odontesthes bonariensis
TGATTATAAATCATTTTATACCCCCCCTATCAGAAAACTATTTGTTTAAATGTCTTCTTTTAAAAATACCAGACTATAAAAGACTGTGTAACCCGTGTTTTCGGAAGCTAATGTTAGCGGTAGCAACAGTTACCGGGGAAACACGAGGCAGAGCCATTTGGCTCATTTTACCTCAGAAAAAAAAAAAAGGAAATAAAACAAGAGACAGAGACGTTTGATATTGAGATCATGACCCCGCAGGGAACTGAGAAAGTGCTCGGCTGTTGCTGTGTCAGATGGTGTGGAAAGGAACCGTTTTTGCTGTAAATACAAGCATCAGCAAACTGAGGGATGTTGTTTTCCAAAAATCTGATTTAGAAATGTTAAAAAAAGAAGTCGGGAGGACTGAAACATTGTAGACTCGTTCAATATGTTGTGTCTCAGCAGCGTGCGAGCAGGAGCTGGAAGATAAAGTGACATCAAAGCCGCTGTGGGAGCTATTTGTAAAGTCAGTTTTTTGGTTCTAGTTGTAAATTTAATTTGATAATTATGAGTAACTTTATGTGATTAATTTCAGCGCTTTATTTAGATTAGATTTTTTGCTAATATTCCTTGTTAGTTATTTGTTTAGAATATTTTTGGTAATTGGGTCACACTGGGCACCTGGAGTACCAGCATGCACCTGGGTGGGCCGACGGTTTTTTTTACCAGGGAAAAGGAGAGAGCAGCAGGCATGGTATTCTTTGTTCTTTTGTTTGTTTTTTTGTTTGGAAATAAATCATCAGAAAACGCAAGAATTCATTTTGGACATTCATCTTCTTAAACCACATCCCCCATGGTGCATCAGTGGTCTTTTGATTTTGTTTGGTTTAAGTTTAATTTGTTTTTTATGGACAAATGGCCACTACAGCCGGTTTGCAGGCATGTGAGGCCCCCACACAGAGGATCACACCGTCTGATATGATCTAAGGAACTAGGAGCATAATTTATATGCAAAGCCCCCAGAGCCTCGAGTCCCCTTGTTAATATGAGCTGTAGAAGTGACGGCAGGTGAGTGACACACAGGGGAAGCCTCCCACCGCCGTTCCTCTGAGACACGAGACGGGGCTGCAGGAGTGGCTTTCCGAGGGGAGATTAGTCCGTTGGAGCAGGGATTTATCCCCTGGCTCCTCAGCCTGAGAGGTGAAATTGAATCGCAATTATTGAGGAGGACAAATGACATTGAAGGCTGAATTCATGGTCATCTGGTTTTTTACATTATATTTTCATCATACCCCTGATGCCCAAGGTGTGGCTGCGTCGGCTCAAATCATAAATATGATTTGTGAGTTAGAAGAGAGGAGAATGGGGAAGGTGTGTCTGCTGGTCTGAGAAAGCCAACCAGTCAAAGCATCTTTATTTATATAGCGCATTTCATACCACTGGCAACTCAATGTGCTTTACATAAAGACATTTAAAAGAACAGCATAAAAACAAGCAATTTAAAGAGAATAAAAAATAGAATAAAAATTAAAACGCAGTTAAAAGCAATCAAAGAAGAGGGGAAAAAAGAAAAATATAAACTCAACCATAAGCACACGGAAAGAGAAATGTTTTTAAACTGGATTTAAAAGTGCTTACAGTTGCACTGGAAAAAATCTAAATCTTACCAAGTATATTTGTCTCATTGAAAATCTCATTACATTTGATTTAAGACACAATTGCCTAACAAGTACCATTTCAGCCAGATATAGGGACTTGTTTTAATACATCTTGTTATTTAATAAATCTTGAATATCTTGTTAAGTGAAAAAGTCTTGGAAACATCTTGTTTTGAGTCATATTTCACATGGAAGAAGCTTTTTTTTCCATTTGAAGAGGTTTTTAAGCTAATTTCAAGATCACTTTTAACTCAAAAGTCCTAAATATCACATTTTATATCAAGAAAACTTGACAAGCCGATTTTCACTAGTTCCATTGGCAGATTTTTTGCTTATTTCAAGCAAAAACATCTTGTATTTGTTGTTTTTTTACTTATATTTGGAGGGGCATTTTTTCTAGCCTGGCGACGCCATCCTACGTACTTCCGCCCAAAGATTTTGGCTCCGCACATAGTCTGGCCAAATCCCCCTACCTCGGTTCGCTCAGTGTTTTGCCAATCAGCAAACAGTTGCGAGTGGTGACGCAGAACTCACGCGCGGAGTCCATTGTAGTCCATATAATTGTAGTTCAACCGCAGCGGAAATAAACATGGCGACGGAAGAACGCTAGAAGCTATCCATGAAGTTGTCTCAACTCTGGAGATCATTACACAATTAAAACGAGAGCAAGAGGAATGCCTCGTCAATTTTGTTAGTGGCAAGGATGTCGTAGCTCTCCTTCCAACTGGCTTTGGGAAAAGTTTGATTTATCAAATGGTACCGGTATAATGAAAGCGGATGTGGGAAGCGTGATTCGCGAGCTAGAGCCTCGCGAGAGTAAGCATGAACCTCGGCGCATAACCAACGTCATTTCTAAATATTATGATTGGTTAAGGGAACTCCGTTACTCCAATGAATTTAAGTTGCTGGGTAAGGTCAGAGAGTCTCTATTATTATTATCTATTATCTATAAAATTATTATCTATATTATCTATTATCTGTAAAAGGGCTGTGGTAAGGTCCCGCCCTC
Source organism: Odontesthes bonariensis (assembly GCF_027942865.1). NCBI lineage: Eukaryota > Metazoa > Chordata > Actinopteri > Atheriniformes > Atherinopsidae > Odontesthes > Odontesthes bonariensis. Next base: position 35,916,455 of record NC_134510.1, read on the forward strand.
CATGGAAACGGATTCCTCTTGGGTTTTCCCAGACTGTTTGACAAAGTCAACAGTCGGCTTTCGCCCAGGCTACATTTTTTCCAGTGTGGGGCTGATTTCAGTTCTGCTGGTAGTTTGTTCCAGTTGTGAGCAGCATAACAGCTAAAAGCTGCTTCACCGTGTCTAGTTTGAACTCTGGGCTCCACTATCTGACCTGAGTCAGCAGATCTCAGAGCTCTGCTGGGTTTATACTCTGTTAGCGTGTCATTCATGTATTCTGGACCTAAACTATTCTGTGATTTGTAGACGAGCAGAACTTAAAAATCTATTCTGTATCTGACCGGGAGCCGATGTAAACACCTGAGAACTGGGGTGATGTGATGTGATCTCTTAGTTCTGGTTAAAACTCGGGCTGCAGCTGTTTGAGACTCTTTAGGCAAGCAGTGGTGATGTGTTGGAAAATGCTGAACTAATATTGCAGACCTCTCTTGGAGCCGGCCTGTCGCCGCTCCCTGAGATCTGCTCGATAAAGGTATTCAAAGCGATAACTTAGATTGTGGAATCCTCCAGACACGTGCATGAAATATGCATGAAGCTGCCGTCGGAAATTCAAACTTGTGTCACCGCTTTTTGTCACTGCCTCCATCCGAACTAGGCGGCCCACTCAGAGATGTGTTTTTTTTTTTGCTTCGAAGCACTCAGGCAGCAAAATGCCAAGTCGTTGTTAGCTGAGACACAGATGTCAGAGCGACGTTTTAGGAGCGAGACAAGAGTCGGAGCTCAGCAGCTTCCATTCGTTACGCTTAAAAAAAACGGCTGACAAAGTTTTCAGCAACAGGAAGCGCAGATGTCTGCCTGGTTCCTTCCTCTTTCTCCCCCTCCCCCCTCCCCCCCTGCTCACCAATAGGTTTAAGATTAGCTTTCCTCATAAAGCTACGTTTTCTGTACAGAACTCACTCTCAAGTATGTGGCGTGTGTATCAAATGCAATTCCTGCTCCTGATTTTCCTGATTTGATTTTAGGTCTGAGTGTGTTACTGGTTTCTGAGCTGGGCGGCAGGTTTTATCAGAAATAAGATGAAGGGTCAGAGGGGCAGGGAATAAAAGTGGGCAGCAGGTGTGGAGCAGTGGAAAAACACAAAGAGAGAAGTGGGATAGAATAGAAATAGAAAAATACTTCCTCAAACGAGTCAAGTAGCTCAAAAAATGATTAATATTTACAATGATTGTACATTAACAACAACAATAATAATACCAATTCTAATAAAATACAAGTACTAACTAATAATAATAATAATAATAATAAATGACAAGATAAAATAAAAGTGCATGTGATGTGTGAATTCTTCAAGATTTTTGAGAGTCCAGTCATAACTGTGATTAGTTTTATTTTTTACATGTGAGTTCTGCACGTGGGCGGGGGGAACCTGCGTCATTAGGCGAGTCTGTAAGTGAGCGTCTTAAAGGGAGAGGAAATGAGCGGGGAGATAGAAACGGAGATTGTGAGGTGTTTGTGTACGCGTGTTTTCGTGGCGGCGGCCTCAGAGCGTCCCCGTCTGGGCCCACGTTGGTTTGTCCTGTGCTTAGGTTTGTTTGCACGCTGCTGCGTCTCATCCAGCCTTTCTGCTTATTGCATCTTCTAACGTGGCCGCTGCTGTTTTCCCCACCGCCCGACAATACGCTCAAAGCTTTATTGGCTCTTATTGCCCTCTCACTCAGAGCCAATATGTCAGTATTGATTGTGCTGAAATGCAATCAGAGTCTCCACAGCAGAGAAGCAAACAATCTAAATTTAAGAAAACACCTCCGCTGGTCGTCAGCTGGCCCCTGATAGCACCGACCACAGAGGAACAGATGTATTTATGTGTGTGTGGGGAGAAAAAGAGGATCTCTCACAGCTATGGTTAGACGCTAAGAGGCCTGTGAGGCAGGAAGTGACCTCAGCCTTCACCTCACTTCCTGCCCACTGGGCAAACCAAAATGTGCTTTTGGGTTCAACATCGGATCCCAGATGTCAGCTCATGGACAAATCCTTAAGCACATTTAGAGGAACTGAAAGCTGAATTCATCTGAGGAAAGCAATTATGTTGCCAGCAGTTGACGACCTAACATATAAACGAGGCTTGATTCAGGAAAATGCATGCTAGACATTCTTCCAGGGTTTTTGGGAAATCATTTTACGAGCTCAAGAGGTTGGAAAATATTCTCATCTTGTAAAGGAGCAACGTTGGTGTCTCAGCTGAAGTGAAAACAAACAGTCATCAAAACCCAACTTATTAGATTTCTCCCAACATGGAGTGTTTACACAATGACCGGCTATGACTCGTCAGGTTAGTAATGAAATTCTCAGACTCAGTCTCCCTGCTGAGACCAGAGCAGTTTCCATACTCATTCATAAACAGTGGGGTCACATGGCACCGAAAGGATCGGATTATTGGCTAAATTACAATAAGACTGAGTTATTAAGTGCATGTAGACACCTTAATCTGACAAGAAATTGAATCGGATCGGATTAAGACCCCGAGATAACTCAGTTGAAAGTGACTCTAAACCTGCTTGTAGACGCTGAAGCACGTGGTGAATCAGACTTTGCGTTCTGCGCATGCTCCAGATGTTTTCCCGGGGTCGTGACCCGGAAGTCAAAGGAGACGATATTCCTGTTGTTGTCGCCGTCAGAAAGAAACAAACAACGCGATGGAGAATGCTCCGTTGGGCATCGCGTTTGTGCAACAAGCAGCTCATCACAGACCAAATGTAGAGGGACGTAGCTTCATCTTGCTCTGCGTTCTCCATCTTTCTCCAATGCCTGAGTTTGATTCCATTCATTCACCGCCATATATCCAAGGATAATTACCCTTGCTCTGCCGTGACGTTGGGTTGGGTTGGCAGGACACGGATGCGGACTCCTGTGAAATCCTAATAAACTTATTCACAAAACAAAAGGAGGTTAAGAAAAGGCGCGGCTGAGCCGGATATCAAAACTAAACCTTGGAAAATAAAACATGACTAAGGAAAAACAAAACAAGAAACATTGCTTGGTATAACAGGTATACACTGGAAAAAATCAAAGTCTTACCAAGTATATTTGTCTAATTTCTCGTCGAAATATCTCATTACACTTGATATAAGACACAACTGCCTAACAAGCACTATTTCAGCCAGATATAGGGACTTGTTTGAAGACAATACATCTGGAATATCTTGTTAAATGAAAAAGTCTTGAAAACAAATTGTTTTGAGTCACATATCATATGAAACAAGCTTTTTTTTTTCATTTGAAGAGGTTTTTAAGCTAATTTCAAGATCACTTTTATCTCAAAAGTCCTAAATATCACATCTTATTTCAAGAAATCTTGACAAGCCGATTTTCACTAGTTCCATTAGCAGATTGTTTTTGCTTATTTCAAGCAAAAACGTCTTGTATCTCACAAAATGACAGGGGAGCATGGGAACTAAATAGGGAACTGGGTGATTGTGAATGAGTGCAGCTGGGGACAATGAACAGGTGATGTGAGTGAAACTAATGAGCAAACAGAAACTGTGAGGAAGGCAATGGCAAAACTAAGGCTGTGTTCGAAACCGCATACTTCTCCTACTACTCCCATTACTCCTACTAACTTTAACTTTTTTTAACTTCCCGGATGCATACTAGATTCTCTGAAATGTTGGGTATGCATCATGAGGTTACTACTCATACTCAAACTACCCAAGATGCAACGTAACGTGACGTCGCCAATCGTCATTTCCTGTCAAAATGACAGATTTAAGCTAGCTACAACGAGGGTAGGTTCACTTCCTGTTTTCAAAACAAAAGCACCAATTGTATCGTAATGGCTTTTCCTATGATAAAAGGCAACGGGTATTTTATTTTGTGAAAATAACCGGAAGTGCGTTGCTCACTAAGGCTAGCTTTAGTTGCGCCGAATTCGTGGGAACAAAACTGTAAACAGCCGGTATTTTGTCAGGTTTTCAACACGTTGGGGATCTAAACGACTACTTTCTCGCCTGAAAATGTTTCAAATGTTGCTAAACTTTACAGAGTTTATAGCTTAAGGGAAATCAGCTTCAGGCCGGCTGATTTCGGCTCGAGCAGGAGCGAAGTGCATTGTGGGTAAACGCTCTGCATACTGTCTGATTGAATGAGTATGCAGTATGGAAGTATGTAGTATGTAGTAGGCGGTTTCGAACACAGCCAGTATACAAGACCTGGCTAAAACCAAAAACATAAACAACCTAAAACATGATAAAACATCAAACTAAAAACATGGGCAAAACCCTATGGACGTGACATGCTCAACTCATTCTTATTGTAATTTAGCCAATTATTCGATCCTTTCAGTGCCATGTGACCCCACTGACTGATTGGTTTCAAAGTGCTCCTCCTGTAAAACTCCGTCCACGTCAGATCAGTTTCTGCGTACGCGGGTAACGCTACAGCACTCAGTAAAATGTCACCTTTCTATTAGAAATGTCATGACTTCATTTTGGGAAACAAGTTGAAAACAGCCTTTGTTAAACGAAGATGACTTCCAGTTCTTAGATTCTTTTATAGAAGTGAAATCAATCGTTTTATTAGAAAAAGTGTCATCTGAATGAGGAAAGAGAGCCTTCCATTTCCCAAAATAATAGACACTTGACCACAAAGCAAATGTTTGTTTGGGTGAGGTTTAGTGCTCTGCGGGGGCTTTTCCATTAAGACTGTCGATAACACAACGCAGCGTATGTGTGGTATTGGATTTGCATGCTGTGGCCTCAGTAGAGCCAAAACTGTGGCAATTAAGAGACAAAGATGCACTGAGTTACAAATACGACCAACAAAAGATCATTGTATTGCTCACTTTAGCTAATATCTAGACATTCAACATTTTAAAACATTCAAAGCAGTTCACAGAGTGCGGCTGTCGTGTTAACCAGCTGTTAGTCATGTGTTTTATGTCATCCAGACATTAACACTGGAAAAAATCAAAGTCTTACCAAGTATGTTTGTCTCATTTCTAGTCAAAATATCTCATTACACTTAATATAAGACACAACTGCCTAACAAGTACTATTTCAGCCAGATATAGGGACTTGTTTGAAGACAATACATCTGGAATATCTTGTTAAATGAAAAAGTCTTGAAAACAAATTGTATTGAGTCACATTTCATATGAAACAAGCTTTTTTTGACATTTGAAGAGGTTTTTAAGCTAATTTCAAGATCACTTTTATCTCAAAAGTCCTAAATATCACATCTTATTTAAAAAAATCTTGACAAGCCGATTTTCACTAGTTCCATTGGCAGATTTTTTTGCTTATTTCAAGCAAAAACGTCTTGTATTTGTTGTTTTTCTTACTTATGTTTGGAAGGGCATTTTTTCCAGTCTAACTTAGAGGTCAAGAGGGAAGCTGCGCTGATGTGCAGACAAATACCATATCCCAAAGTTACTTTTCCCCTTAATATCAACAGATGACGTATCAGTTTGTTTATATTTATAGGGGGCATATTTCAAAAATAAGGAATGGCATCGGGCCTTATTCTACTTAAATATTGGGGAGCTTACCATATTTCTGCAGCATGATAGAGAAACAGACATCTCTGAAGTCTTCATTTGTAAATGAATAAATAACTTTGACTGTCTGGCTGACCATTCGCTTCTTTTGATAGATCAGTTGGATATAAATTGGGATGTAACTAGGTCTGTTGGCTCAAAGTACATCAAACTTTTCGGTGGAGAAAAACATGAATAATCGCTGCGTCTGATGACTTCTGTTGACTTGTTTTCTGAAAAAGTACTCTCGTGGGACACATAAGCGTGCATCAGCTTTACACATCTGTAATTATTTTTACTGCCAAAGAAGGCAGACAAAGGTTAGAATAAAGGATTTTCCTCTGACACCTTGGCTCAAGTTACATTCTGCGAGTCTCTTGGCGAGAGTGATTTAAGGATATCCAAACAGTTCCGTAGAAGATGTTTGCCTTTCTCCTTGAGCCAAAGTCTATTCCCACTCCCATTAACCTGTTCCAGCTCAGACTTCCAGACCTACTGAAGTTGTCTGAACCCTCCCAGTGGAGATGTTAGGAGTTGGAAGCCAAACATTTATCAAAAGCCTATTTGAAGTCCTTTCTAGTCGGAAGGATTTGACGTGCAGCAGCGTTCCTCTTACTGCAGAAAAACCCCTCTGTTGCACTGTAACGAATTGCTGTGTATTTACAACAGCATCCGACTGTATTTTACAGTAATTGTAAAATACTGTTGATTATTCATCCCTCACATGTAAATTAACAGTTAAATCAGTCATTTAACAATACCAGTAGATAACTGTAATTTAAAGGGGAACTCCGGGGCATTTGAAGCGCAATCCCATTGCTAGAGGTTGTCAAATACTGATAGTAGGACACAGAGAGGTGCAAATCGGCGCTCCCTGTGCGGCGATTGCGCTGTTTGCGCAGCCTGTCATGCTAGCCAAATACGTGGTGGCTAAGGGGCAAGCGCTAACCCTTCCACGTAAAACAACAACTTGCACACTGCAGAAACGTCACACCACTTTATAAACCATCCGACAATAAAGTCACAAGCCTTACCATCAAAACCATATGCATGGTTCTCACATTACTGGCATGGGGACGTTACAAAACAACTTAATAAACAGCATGTCACTTACCGGTTGTCGGTATGCTCTGTGCATGTGAAAGCCCAAAAGAGTCAATGGACGATACTCCCATATACAAAGCAATTATCTTCTCTAGAAAAACTGCGTTCAAGTATTTAAAACATTACAACAATACATGCCCAGTAATATTGTTGTAATGTTTTAAATACTTGAACGCAGTTTTTCTAGAGAAGATAATTGTTTTGTATATGGGATTATCGTCCATTGACTCTTTTGGGCTTTCACATGCGCGCGCCTACCGACAAGAGGTAAGTGACATGCTGCTTATAAAGTTGTTTTGTAACGTCCCCATGCCAGTAATGTGAGAACCATGCATATGGTTTTGATGGTAAGGCTTGTGACTTTATTGTCGGATGGTTTATAAAGTGGTGTGACGTTTCTGCAGTGTGCAAGTTGTTGTTTTACGTGGAAGCTTTAGCGCTTGCCCCTTAGCCACCACGTATTTGGTTAGCATGACAGGCTGCGCAAACAGCGCAATCTCCGCACAGGGAGCGCCGATTTGCACCGGTCTGTGTCCTACTGTCAGTATTTGACAACCCCTAGCAATGGGATTGCGCTTCAAATGCCCCGGAGTTCCCCTTTAACAGCGTGAAACAGTATTTGTAATGAATTGATGTCCAAATCCAAAATACGTGATTATACTGTTAAATAAATGACGATAGATGCGCTGTAAAATTACTAAAACACAGTTATCCTACCTTCATGTACTGTAATCCAAAAAACGGTAATATACTGTTAAAATAAATAACAGTAAAATACTGGCAGCAGGGATGCCAGTATTTTACTGTTATTTTACAGGGAAATTCTTTACAGTTTAGACCAGAGATACTCATTTGTGCGGCTCCTCAAGCTTTAATTGGCGGCTCGCACTCGCATAGTAGCTTATAACAATATGGTAACCATAACAATAATTTTATTCAAATAACATACAGCGAATACTGCACAGTATTAGGTATTTTTTTTTATTAATTTGGTGTTTTTGTAGTATTAAGTATTTTTATTAAGTATTAATTAAGGCTTAATGGTGTTTCCTAAAGGGGGCACACTGTTAAACCTGGCAACGCAGCCCGCTTAAACCACCGTCACACTTGACCGCAGAGCACGCTAGCTCCTTTAGCCAGCGCGAGATGCAGGCACAATGGATCGGTTTTTAATCAAAAAGGGCAAAAACCAGCACAAAAACCATGCTCATCCTGAATGTGTCACTATGATTACAACAACAAACTACAAATACAACATGAAGAAAGTCAAGGACATGCACGCCAGCTTCTGCTCATCCCAGTATTAAGGGAAATGTGGTCTGAATTGAAAATGTATTGGCTGTGTTGTTTCTTTTTTTTGTGGGATGTTTTATATGTAGAAATGCATATTTGCAAAAGGGGACTTAGTATTCCCTTGATTTTGCTCTGCCACTGTGGCTCTTGTGAAAAAAATAGTGAGTATCACTGGTGTGGAGGAAAGCTCTCAGTTCTTTGGCGCGACCTTTAGGATTTACAGCAGGGATGTCCAGATCCATTCGGCTCAATGCATCATTAGCAGGCTAGTGCAGAAGTTAACAATCTTTTGAAGGGATCCATTTCATCTGAATCAGGTGTGTTGAAGCAGGGAAACGTCTAAAACCTGCAGGACAGCGGCCCCTCCAGGACCAGCTTTGGACGTCCCTGATTTACAGCATCAATAAGTGAAAAAATGCAGCTGTTTTAAAAATGGATTCGGAAAATTCAAGAGTCTTTATGAAGCCGACGAGACACAGTACTGAGTCATGCTGCTCCTATCTACGCATACAGTGGCCTCGCAGACCTTTCATGTGATTTCATTCTCTTCAACGCGGACTCACAATGTGCCTGAAGCCACTGTCAAATGGAACAAGAGGCGCCTCAGATCTGCTCGTGTTTTCAACCCATCGCATCAAGGGGTGGCATTCGAAAACAGGGTGCTGATTGAGGTCGATTAGCGTGCACGTTACAGTTTGATTGCACCGACACCCATGTGGGATACAGAAAGCGATTTGTCAGTGTGATGAATTTGCAGTGATGGAAGGAGAGACGAGGGAAAAGCAATCAGAGTTCATCATCCCCAGCTGCAGCATGGATGTATAATTCTCTATTCTTCTGTGACGAAGGGCAGTGCCACCATGATTAGGTGGAGTTTATACAGTACGATGATGTGTGTATACACTGTGCAGAAGCAATCACCAGCAGGGCAACAACCTTCTTTGTAGCCTTGTCTGCAGGGCGATAAAGACTGAACATCTTTACCAGTAAACATCTGTAGTTTTAAAAAGAATTAAAAAACCTTTCATCCAAAAGTTGAGCCAACAACACCACACTGGAAAAAAATCTAAGTCTTACCAAGTATATTTGTCTCATTTCTAGTCAGAATATCTCATTACACTTAATATCAGACACAACTGCCTAACAAGTACTATTTCAGCCAGATATAGGGACTTGTTTTAATACAATACATCTTGAATATCTTGTTAAATGAAAAAGTCCTGAAAACAAATTGTTTTGAGTCACATATCATATGAAACAAGCTTTTTTTGACATTTGAAGAGGTTTTTAAGCTAATTTCAAGATCACTTTTAACTCAAAAGTCCTAAATATCACATCTTATTTCAAGAAATCTTGACAAGCCGATTTTCACTAGTTCCATTGGCAGATTTATTTGCTTATTTCAAGCAAAAACGTCTTGTATTTGTTGTTTTTTTTTCTTATTTTTGGAGGGGCATTTTTTCCAGTGTTGGCTAACACAAGTTAGCTTCACTAACTTACATGAAGAACAACTACAAAGTTCCTGCCAGCTGAGATGAAAAGCTGAAGTATTGTTCAGTCTTGTGCTCATTGTAGATGTTGTTTTTGCTTTGTTTTGCTCCTAAAAACAGAACACGACGACTTGAAACTGTGAAAATGTGCGGCAGCCATCTGAATGCAGCGGCTGCTTGCATCTCATTTGCAGCCTTTTGTTATAATAGAAAAAAAAGACAAAGACAGGTGTCACGGAGGCACAGTAGGTGCTTAATTATGAAATAGATATCGCGCACGTACATTCGCTCCATCATAATTACACATGCGGCTCGTATTTCACTCGGCTGTCTGGCTCCTCTGGTCCACCATTGTGTTCCAGGACTCAAATGATCAAATGACAGTGGTGGGATGAAGGTTCATGTGAGGAGAGGCCACCTGTTGATCAGCAGGGTCCCCATCTGGAGGGAGATTAAAGTGCTGTCTATAATTTGACTTAATTATTTCTGAAGAGACTGGGTGATGGATTAGCGCTGTGTTTCTATTAGCATACGCTCCGTCTCTGTTTCCCAGTGGCCCTCCAGCGGAGCCCATCGGAAATCTCAATTTTCTAAAACCATCCACCCATATTCCTCCACCTCAAAGTGTGAATTTGGATTCCATGATGTATTGCTTTGTTGAGACGTTGAAATGAACTTGTTTTTTTGTCCTTGCTAGCAGTGCAGCTTCGGTTGAGACGGAAACAGCAGCTGAATTGATTGTTATTGAACTTGGTGCAGACATTAATGATCCCCACGAGATGTCTTACAATAACTTGGGCTTCACATTACAGGGCTAAATGCTCAGTTGTGATTTTTCTGGGCAGATCCAATATTTTTTGAGTTGATGGTTCCCGGTCATGTTTTTGTGTGATATTTATGGAGCTCCGATGTGACAGTAATGAGCTACACATGCTGGGATTTAACTGAAATGTGAGCCGTACACATGAAACACTGAATTTGTGTGGCCGTCAGATCAATAACAGTCAATCCTGACATCCAAGCTCCTTCCAGCTTCAACGGACACCTAAGAAGTCACAGAAATATGTTTAATAAGCACAACTTCTTTAAGAACATGTGTTGAAACTGTTTTATTATCGGCTATAACACGCAACTGTGGCATAATTCCAAAGACTTTTGTTCTTCATCAACACAACAACACAATCTTCTTGTCATACACGATCCTGTTGTTTGTTACTTTTGAGTGAAACACTGTCTAATCTCACCACATAATGTGAATAATCTGTCTCAGACGAACCCAAAACCATCTTCATCTTTGAGTTTCAGAGTTAAACATTCTGCTGACACAGCAGGAATGATTTTTAAGCCCGTAAACAGACTTCAGTTTTCCTTCAGATGACAACCAAATGCTTCAGAGAAATGAGCAACACCGTATCATATGCTGCTGCTGTGCAGCTGCACGCTGTTAAACACACACACGGCTGCACACGTGTGAGCTTCTGGCTTGCATTATTGAAACAAAAAGATTGTTACGGATTAGTTGTGATGGTGCAGCTCCAATGACAGAAACAACCGGAAAACTCAACACTCAATCCCTTTTCTGAAGTGAGATGTGGAATAAAAAATACCAACTTTAAACAAACAGGTTACCAGAGCCTTTAAAAAAAAGCAATTTCCAAGCCTGAAACTATTTCACACATTCCTTTATTTTTTTCAGATTGCCACCTTGTTAGTGTGGAACAGTAAGTGGACTCTTTGAAAGAGACACATCCATGGTCATTGGTGGTTTTGATCTGGCTTTCAGTGGCATTTTTGTCCTTATTTAGAAGCTTTTTTTTCTGACTTATGTTCACTGACAAGTGAACACCTTTCTCTTTCCTCCAGCACTCCCCCAGGAGATGATTTAAGTGGTGTAAAAGTAGAGCTGCCTTGTCAGAGGAGACACATGAGTTTCTGTGTCGCAGATTCCCAGATGTTTCCTCGAGTCTAGATCACAACACTCCCAGCAGCAGGTTATGATGCCACAAAGCAACTTTTGACACTCCTGCTCACACAAACAACCACACTGACACTGAACCTCACCCATCCCGGGCAGATTGGACAAGCTATCTGCTCGCAAAGTATCCCATTTGACATGTTGGGCTCCTCTCCCGTCAACAACTTCGGTCATAATCGAGTCGAGCAGAGTTCTCACCGTTTCAAGGAAGAATGTCACAGGTTTGGAGGAGTAAGAGTTTCTTCAGGTGTGTGTACCCAAGCATGCAATGCTTGATTAGCATATACATGCTAACTAATATCTTGATTGTGCACTGGGACAAGGACGGTGGTCCAGTTAAAAGGCCAAGCTGTAACCGAAGTACAGCCCAACTGTGCATGTAACCGCACAGAATGATATATCAATTAATGATTGTGCATTTTACGACATGTTCAGGGAGTTAGCTGCAGCCTCTGTTGTATCCCATTTGTCTAGGTCCCTAACTTACCGCACTTACTCTAGCACTAGTTATGCTCTTAGCTGTTTGGTTTTGGAAGGAAATGCACTTATGATTTCTAGTGACCTGAAGTTCTTTTGCCTACCGATGTGGAACACACTTATTGTAAGTCGCTTTGGATAAAAGCGTCTGCAAAATGACCGTAATGTAATGTAATGTATCATAGATAAATATGGCTGCAGCTGCTCCACAGAGGTAGGTAGGTGGCAGCTTTAAGGAGAAAGAAGGCAGCTGATTGTCGTTCCCTGCAACTGGTGATGGTTGGACATTAAAGTTGTCACTGCAACTGGCCTTGGTTAAATTTAGTGGTAATTTATTCACAAAAACCTTAGAAACATCAGCTTTAGTATTTGATAACATGAAGTTACAACATCTCAGTTAGTTTAAGTCAAATTGAAAAATATTTTTAATAGAGCTGGGTGAGTTAACTTGTTATTATCGCGTTAACTCGCTAATTATTTAACGCCGATAAATATTTTATTGCGCATTAACGCAGTTTTTTTTCATTTTAAAATCTATTTATTCATTTATTTCTTTAAAATTTATTTTATTATTGTAAAAGTATGTTGCTCACAGGCTTTTATTTTGTAAAAGTCTGCTGCTGTGGAACAGGAAAAGAAAGTAATCGGCGGATCCACCAAACATGGAGAAGGGTACGGAACTTTTACTCGGCCATTTTCATTTTAAAGTTCTTCCAGACGGCGGAGTCGACAGAACCAAAGTCATCTGTAAACACTGCCAAGTTGAATTGTCTTCTCAGCGTAGTAGTTCCAGTCTAAAATATCACTTAAAGGCAAAACACACAACTGATAGCAGCAAGTCATTCAAGGAAACAGACAGTGGAGCGAGGCTTCTACATAAAAACTACAGAAAGATGCTGATGTTAAAAGTGTGTTTGCACAACAAATGTTATGGCACTTTCATTCATATGGCAGCACATTTAAAATAAAACTAAATGCTAAAGGCTATACACTACTTTTGGATTCATTTTAGGATTCTGCGTACAAATGCGATTAATCGTGATTAATCAAGGAAATCATGTGAATAATTAGATTAAAAATTTGAATCGTTGCCCAGCCTTAATTTTTAATCAACTGTCAGCTGAAAACAAAGGGTAGGGCTTGGTGATGAGGTTTTAGGGGGATAACAGAGACTTGTTGCTGAACTTATTAGTAGACGTAATAATAGTTGGTAGCAGCAATGCTGTGCAGACCTTCCAGGGATGCAGATTCAGTGCTCTTTGTTTCAATGCATATTCACTTTATTTAGTAATTAAACATTTTTTCACTGTAAAGCTTTGCAAGAAAAATACAACTTGAGTGTGTCTTCCCTCCTTCCATTGCAGCCACTATCTGAAATATATATATTTTTCCCTTGGAAGGTGAAAACAGCAGCACCGGCTGTTCGCCCTGCATGGCTGCAGCCTTCAGACTACACTGTAAATTATGCACCATAATCAGCAGCACAAAGCATCTAATGGCAGACCCGCGGTGCCACCAACACATCCAAAGCCTATCAGATGGCTTAATCATCGCAGAAATTCAGATTTTTGCATTGCTAATGACTGGAAACCCCCCCAATCAAGCAGACACGTCTCAGCAGAACATGCTGCAAATGGGACTTTTGACAGTAATGTCAGGGCGTTACTGTATGGAAGCCTACCAGTATCTTACAGCAGAGAACAGGAAGCGAGAGCGGTGTGTGGCGCCTGAGCAGCACACCGTTTAGAACGCAGTAGTGGAGCCGTCATAGGCTTTGATCAACAACCTGCTTATTTACCACAGCTTGTCTCCAAGCAACTGAAGGCTGTCAGCAGAGGAGGTGGCGTCGAGCGGACAAAACGCACTCTGGAGGCCTCCTGTCAGCCAGAAGACTGTTGATGGAGGACACTTGAATCCCCGAGAGAAAGGGATAGATGGAGAATGAAGTAGAGGGAAGAGACTGAGACCTTTTATTCTCTCTCTATATATAAACCTTTTTACTGGCTGAACAAATTACAGGTAGTTTTCCCTCATCAAGACATCCGGCGCCTTTTCATTTCGCCCAATGCGGCTTTAAAATACAGAGTTCCAGTCATTTAGTGAGGCGAACGGCAGATGAAACCGGCTCGCTTTTCTCACCATCTTCAGTGAAAGCTTCCGCTGGAACGCTCCACACGGACTGAGAGATGTGTATGCATTCTCAAATTTGTCCAAGCAGCCTTAAATACAAAGTAAGAGCAATTGCATAAGCATTTAGCTGGCCGTATAGGCCATTTATTATATTAATCTTTATTGACCCATAAAAGCTCAGCCCTTTGCTTTTATACAGCAGAAACCTTCACACTCACTCAGTTACAGACATTAAAACCTTGGGGCTGCCCGGTATGACCACAGTCTGGTGCCAGTCAGCACCACAATGTCTAACAGTGCAGCCAGCCATTAAGCACCTTGCTCAAGGGCATCTTAACAAGAGAAGAGAAGCATGTCTCATTTGCTTCCTGCGTCAGGTTTCCACACTACTCTGGTCAAGAGTTTGAATCTTCCCCCGAGGGCAGACACTCCACCAGTTTTTTTTAGTTACGATTTCTTCACAGAGGTTCTTCCACACTGCTGCATCACTTTGAAATTTGTGCTTAAGATTAGCTGAGTTCAACAATTCAGATCTCAATTTGAAAATGATAAAACCTCTTATAGTGAAGGTGAAAGAAAAGCTAATTATCTTCCCACAATGTAAATGTGTTGCACACAATAGCACGACCGTCCAGCAACACCAATAGACTGCTTAAATATCGGACAAAGGCTGTGTTCGAAACTGCATACTTCCATACTGCATACTGATCGATCAGACAGTATGCAGAGCGTTTACCCACAATGCAGTTCGCTCCCGCCCGAGCCGAAATCAGCCGGCCTGAAGCTGATTTCGCTTAAGCTCTAAACTCTGTAAACTTTAGCAACATTTGAAACATTTTCAGGCGAGAAAGTAGTCGTTTAGATCCCCAACGTGTTGAAAACCTGACAAAATACCGGCTATTTACAATTTTGTTCCCACGAATTCGGCGCTACTAAAGCTAGCCGCAGTGAGCAACGCACTTCTGGTTATTTTCACAAAATAAAATACCCGTTGCCTTTTATCATAGGGAAAGCCATTACCATACAATTGGTGCTTTTGTTTTGAAAACAGGAAGTGAACCTCGCTTACTCAAACTCGCTTAAAGTCACCTGCTATTGGACGTGAAGCCACGGCTGAAGCGCCTTTAAGTGCAATACCATTAATAACCACTAGGTGCTAGCTCCACAACATTCATCACTATGTTTCCATAAGATAGATTCACTCCCTCTGATTGGTGTTTTGTGGTCATAGTGATGATAATTTAAAAATACAATATGAATAAATCCTCAATGAAGCACAATTTCATCCAATCAGCTTTCAAGGATGAATTAACTCCACCCCTTTGTCCAAATATGGTCACTTCTGGGTCCAGGAAGACGAACTTGAGGATTCAAAATTATAATTGGAACAAACTTACATCTATATTTTTGCATCTTGTGCCTTGCCACCATATTTTTTCCTACATTCTTGAAAGAGGGTAATGGAAGTGGGAATTAAGCCACGATACACGACAACACAGTCATTCATCCAACAATTCAGTTGAAACACAGGTTGATATATTGAGTACTGCTATAGTGAAAATCAATACCGCTGTGAAAAATGATTTTTTTACTTGTTTTTAGTGTAACGTTTGTGGTTTAATAAAGCAAAGTTCATGGATTGGCATATATGACCCCCTGGGGGAGTTGGGTCTCGCATTACAAGCGTCATCATGTCCAGTCACGGCATCCTGGAAGCAAACAGGAGCAGACTGTTCTGCTCTGCATGCAGGTGTGATCCTATCGGTGTTACTGTGAGAATGAGAGGCGGCAGAGCGCAGAAGGTGCGAAACAAAGCCAGAGTGTGTGTCTGCAGTCTGTGCGAGTGCAAAAGATTCTCCTGTGTCATTTCATTTGGAATTATTGCTTTCAAATGTGCAGCATTTGGTGCTTCTGATGCCTTTTCTCCTTAAACGAGAATTAAACGTGAGAGTGATTAAGCAAGATTTAAAGACAGAGAAAGTTGCTGAATGAGTAAATGAATAAGTGTGAGTACTAACTGGTGACTCTTACCAGAAACTCTGCTGTTGGGGTGTGTAGCTTCAGATATCAGCCAGATCACAGTCCACAAAGATCGTGCAAGTGATAAATAATAATTTCATCCTTTTTTTTTTTTTGCTTTTACCCCTAACTGCTAACTTAATGCAGTTTTTATCTGACCTGTGTGGATAGAACTAGAAGGACTCCCTCTGCACTTAGTTTAGAACTTACAGCTTCATTAAGACGTTTTTCCCACCCAGAAATTAAGATGTCTGGATGACAGGAAACATCATGAGGCTTTTCAAAGCAGTGAGTTTGCTGAGAGTTGGGGCTAAAGACGATAACCAAGCTTCCCTCTAATCATCCATTTTAGGCGTTAGTGTAGTTTATTGTTTGTGACGTTGAAAAGAGATAAAATATCATCTGATCCTTACCAGGTTTTAGAATTGACACACTCTTCTCTCCAGCGCTGCTTCAGCTCATTGAGGTTTGCAGCTCTGGTTTCTGCACAGCTCTCTGAAGGTCCCACCACAGCATCTCAGTCAGGCTGAGGTCTGGACTCTGACTGGACCGTTGCAGCACCTTGATTCTTCTCTTCTTCACACATTCTGCTGCAGATCTGCAGCCATTGAGTTCATGGTGAACTCAATGGCTGCAAGGTGCCCAGGTCCTGTGGCTGCAGAACCAGCCCAGATCATCAGCCCTCCACCACCGTGCTTGACAGCTGGTGTGAGGTGTTTGTGCTGATATGCTGTGTTTGGTTTCCTCCAAACGTGCTGCTGTGCATTATGACCAAACATCTCCACTTTGGTCTGCTCTGTCCAAAGGACATTGTTCCAGAAGTCTTGTGGTTTGTTCAGATGCAGCTTTGCAAACCTAAGCTGTGCTGCCATGTTCTTTTTAGAGAGAAGAGGCTTTCTCCTGCAGCCCTTCCACACAAGCCATACCTGTTCAGCCTGTTTCTAACTCTGCTGTCATGAACTTTAACCTTTAACATGCTAACTGAGGCCCGCAGAGTCTGAGATGTAGCTCTTGGGTTTTTTGACCTCGGGGTGAAGTTTCTGGGACGTGATGTTGATGTTATTTTGTTGCTTTGTAGCATTGTGGAAGTTACTTTTTGCTTTGTTAAAAGCCAGCATCTGTGAGCTTAAAAAAAAAGGAGAAATTTATGCTTTTTCCAAACAGCTGCATTATGAATCGTTTGTATTTAAACATAGGCTGTGTTCGAAACCGCATACTACATACTACATACTGATCGATCAGACAGTATGCAGAGCGTTTACCCACAATGCATTTCGCTCCTGCCCGAGCCGAAATCAGCCGGCCTGAAGCCGATTTCGCTTAAGCTCTAAACTCTGTAAACTTTAGCAACATTTGAAACATTTTCAGGAGAGAAAGTAGTCGTTTAGATCCCCAACGTGTTGAAAACCTGACAAAATACCGGCTGTTTACAATTTTGTTCCCACGAATTCGGCGCTACTAAAGCTAGCCGCAGTGAGCAACGCACTTCCGGTTATTTTCACAAAATAAAATACCCGTTGCCTTTTATCATAGGGAAAGCCATTACGATACAATTGGTGCTTTTGTTTTGAAAACAGGAAGTGAACCTACCCTCGTTGTAGCTAGCTTGAAACTGCCGATTTGACAGGAAATGACGATCGGCGATGTCACGTTACGTTGCATCATGGGTAGTTTGAGTATGAGTAGTAACCTCATGATGCATACCCAACATTTCGGAGAATCTAGTATGCATCCGGGAAAAAAGTCAGTATGAGTAGTAGGAGAAGTATGCGGTTTGGAACATAGCCATGGTGCAGGTGATAACAGGGAGAGTAGGAAAGGACAGAGCGGATGTTTACTTAGATTCAGCTGTATTCCTGTGTAAGTCCAGCTCTTATCCATTTGTTGGCTCTGATGGAAGAAGCTTTGGCTGTAACTGTTCAGGTGTTTATATACAAACAGAAGTCTTCTAATATATGAACTGTGGAGAGTTATGCGTAGCACAGTGTGAGAAACTAAACCAGCAACAGACCAAATTAATACACAGTGTGTAAGTGTAAATCAGGGAAAGGGTGAGAAGATATGTGAGTGCAACTGCAGTCATTAGGTAGCTGCTGCGAGTACAAGTGTATAACTGTGTGTGTGTGTCAATGAGCGAATGAGTGATTAAGTGTATAAGTCAAAGGGGAATGAGGTGAATACAGTAAGTGTGTATGTGTCAAAGAAAGAAGGGCGAGGAACCAGCAGGCCCGGTGACTTTCCCACCGACTCATTAGGTGGATAATTAAGGCACAAAGCTTTGGCCCCAGGGCTCCACCGAGCTGCACTCTGAGCTGCAACTGCTAATGACGGCATCCTGGACCTCAGAGAGTCGGAGGCAGAAACATAGATTAGTGCTCGCAGTAGGAGCTCCGACTGCTCCTCACACAAACAGAGGCGAAAAGACAGAGGGGTCGATACACTGTTCACAGCCAAGTGTCTGTTTTCAATAAGAATGTTCCATTCTAAGCTGTGAAATGCAACACAAATCCATTTCATACTCTTATAAAAAAAAAAAAATCTATGGGATAATTGAGCCTTTTGGAAGTGCACCTGTTAGCATTTTAAGCTAAATCTGAGAACTGAAGACAATTCGTATTCTTGTTTTTGCTGCTAGTTAAAGGCTGGAAATTCTTCCTGATGCGATGGAAATTCGATGAGCTTATTTAAGAATTTTAACTCATTAAGTGACTCATTCTATCAACAATATCTGTCTTCTTTCAAAGTGTCACACATATCTTAGTCCACCATTACCCTTGAAGGGTTCAAACTCCATGAAATGTACAGATGTTGATTGACAACATGCAATAAAATAGATTGAAGGATCAGTTTTCCCTCACTTTATATTCTCCGCTGGTTATAGTGCTAAGCTTTCAGCTACTGTATACTAACCTGTTGTTCTCAGAGAAGTTTCATACTACTGTGGCTGCTCAACAGAGGTGGGTAGAGTAGCCAAAAATTATACTCGAGTAAAAGTACCATTACTTCAGAATAATATGACTCAAGTAAAAGTAAAAAGTAGTCATCCAAATGATTACTTGAGTAAGAGTAAAAAACTACTCAAGTACTGAGTAACTGTTGAGTAACGTCTGATTTGTTTGTTAACACAAGCATTCAATCAGACAGACAAAAATACTAAATAATCATCTTTAGGCAGATTAGAGTTCATCCAATTGATAAAATAAATTTAAATTAATTACAAAATATCTTAAATTAAAATAATCCAGGTAAATTCAAGTACTTCAATACAAAAAAAAAGTGTCTTAGGAAATGTTTAAAACATATGTAACCCATATGTAACCTAAAAAACAAACATTCATCTATCCACGAAAAACAAAAAAAGCGAGTTTAGGAAACTTAGCGCTACATGTTTCCTCAAGTTAGATGTTGAGTTTCTGCTGAAATGTGCATTTGTTTTGGTTGACACAGAAGACACATAATGTAGCTGCTGTTTCTCACTCTTTGTAAGGTAAACATGCTTTCAGTATGAGGCCTCGTCTGCGTCTTCATTTCCCACCGTTGGTTCTGACATTTTTCATCTGTTTCTTTGTTTGTTTGCTACGACTGCTAATGCTAAAGCTAACCCGTCCCGCCGCTGAGATTGAGTATGGTCATGTGACCAGACTGCACGGCTGCGTCTGATTGGTGGAACACAGTCAGGTGGTAGAGCCTTTGGCGGAAGTCTCTCTCTCTGTCAGAATAAAACATTAAAATGAGGCGTACGCGGGGGGATAAAAATAATGAGGCGTAGAATACCAAAGAGGTAAGAAGAGAAGTAACCAGCTCATTGTAGCCTAATGTAGCGGAGTAAGAGGACAGTTTCTTCTGCACAAATCTACTCAAGTAAAAGTAAAAAGTATAGTGATTTAAAACTACTCCTAGAAGTATAATTTTTTTTTACTTTTTAACAACTTACTCAAGTAAATGTAACTTGTTACTACCCACCTCTGCTACTCTGACAGTGTTCCAGTTATGAGGCAGTCGGAGGAGCTTAGATCCCAAAGAAGACCCGAGCTCCCACAAAGTGACAAAATCTGAGTTCAAAGGGTATTTTATGTCGTGAATTAAAGTTAATAACACTTGATTTCCATGGGGAAATCATACTGTAGCAATATGCACAGACAGAAAGCCATCGTAGAGAAATGACCTGCACTGGTCCTTATAGCAGTGGACTGCAGGGAAGCTCTCACTGAGCCACTTTGCTGTTTAATCACCGTATCGTGTGGAAGATGTGCAGCACTGTCCGTTCCGTGTGGCAGTTTGTGCAGCTTTCTGCTCAGCACAGTCAGTTCCAGAGCAGCACCCAGCTCAAAGCCAGCTTCCGTTATTGATTTTCTCAGTTTCTTTTGAGTCACTGGCTCCGACGCTGCTGCCCCAACAGACACAAAGTACAAAGAGAGCTGCAACACAGAAGATATGCAGCATCTCTCAAGGACCTGAGCTTTCTTAACTGTCTGTCGGATGTGGTCCTTGAACACCGCCACTTCCTCTTTCAGGATAGAAACAGCGTTCGCTGTTTTGCCATCGCTGACACACCCAACAACAGCAGATGAGGACAGGAAGAGAAACATAGCATAAAGTATCAGTGCTTGGTGTCACATTGGCCAGTCTGAAACACGTTTACAGGGCATCTCTGAGAATCTGAGAGTTCCTTCTGTTCATCTGCATATTGTGAAGTATAATTTTATTAGTCTTGAAAGCATATCTTTAGAATAGAATGATATAGCACTGCTTCTTATAGCGAAATAAATCTTAAATCAACTTAAAGCCCCAGCAAAAATCAAGTTCAATGTGTTTTTATGTGAAATTTTTTTAATTTTTAGCATGTCAAGCATGATCGATGATTAGCACTTTAGGGTTTTTTTAGTTAAATTCTCTCTGTGTGCTGCTAAAATGGCTAAAAGCTACATTATAAATGCAATATTTATTGGAGAAATTCACAATCTCTCAATAGCACGAGAGTCGGTACTTTTATACAACGACAGAAACACCAAGGGAATTAACAGAAATGTTAAAAACCGAACGGCGAATAGCTGTCATTTGGTCACATTGATCAAAATTCAGGTCTTATATCTCACTCAGGTTTTAAAACTGGCCTGGCTTGCACCTTTGTCTTGACAGTAAGGGCAGGAGATGAAAGAAAACTACAGAAAATAGACTCACTTTTAAAGGCAGAGGACGAGGTTAAGAGCAGAAGAGACCCTTCAAAGATTTTCCTCTTCGAAACACAGTGGGGAATGGATGGATGGGTTTTTTCTCTTGTTTTCGGGGGGGGGGGGGAGGGTGCCAAAGCAAGAGCAAAAGAGATGGAGAGTGGGGCAGATTCCCCGCTGAGGGCAGAGACAGAAAAAAGGGCTAAATGTGCAGGAGAAGCGAGCAGAGAAGCTCCTGTGGCAGAGGGGTGAGAAAACTCTGAGATGAGCCAGAGCAGAGGGAAAAATAAAGGAAGTGGTGTACAGAGGAGTTAGTGGCATTTCCATTTTTGAGTCTGTGTGAAGGCTAATGACTCAAGGCGGGCTGCTGAGACCGAGCGAGGGTTCTGCAGGTGGTCCTCACGGGGGCGGGAGCTCCTGAGGAGACGAAGGCCATTTTAATTGGACACTGAATAACGATATGACTGCTTCACAGAGAGAATAGCAGGGCGGCGGGTTTCAGTTCCAAAGGGCCAATTATAGCATTTTCATGTCAAATAGCTTTTATTAAGATTTTTTGAAGGAGCGCAGATCAGCATCATGTTTTATGTCCGATGAATTTCAGTTTCAATCGGTCCCTGGAGTCCCTGCTTTGTTTGGATCCGTCACAAAGCAACACCTGGTTTCGTGTTCTTGGACCAGATTCATTTTGTGAAGTTACTTGTTTGGAGAATTTACTGCAAATGAATGGAAAAAAAAATCTTTAAACCGCCTGAAATATCCACTAGTTTTACATATTCTAAGTCATTAAAGTTGTCAGCAAACATTTGCCTATCCAGCAGACATGGAACAACAGAGCCATTGATTTTCAGTCATGTACTGTATCTGGCCACTTGTTGATTGTAAATCAATGAAAGATCGGGAAATTAAGTATTCCACAGACCTCGTAGAGTTGTTTTTCGTCTCAACCAACGTGTGCACTGGAAAAAATGCCCCTCCAAAAATAAGTTTAAAAAAACAACAAATACAAGACGTTGTTGCTTGAAATAAGCAAAAAAAATCTTCCAATGGAACTAGTGAAAATCGGCTTGTCAAGATTTCTTGAAATAAAATGTGATATTTGGGACTTTTGAGATAAAAGTGATCTTGAAATTAGCTTAAAAACCTCTTCAAATGTAAAAAAAAAAGCTTGTTTCATATGATATGTGACTCAAAACTATTTGTTTTCAAGACTTTTTCATTTAACAAGAAATTCAAGATGTATTGTCTTCAAACAAGTCCCTATATCTGGCTGAAGTAGTACTTGTTAGGCAGTTGTGTCTTATATTAAGTGTAATGAGATATTTTGACTAGAAATGAGACGAATATACTTGGTAAGACTTTGATTTTTTCCAGTGTGAGGTGGCTTTTTACCTCCAGCTTGACTCTGACTGTGTTTGCACTTTGGTTCAGTGGAAGCAGAGTAATTTAAGAGCTGCTTCTTATGAAAACAACTTATCAAAAATAAAAAAAAATATGAATTCTTTATATAGAAGTTTAATCAAAAGCACAAAACATGCACTTCAGTGTGAAGTGTGAAGTGCAGAACTTAATGAAATCTATGAACCCGAGTGACACGGCAACATTTTCAGCAACTTCTCACCTGAAAGAAAGTGTAAAACACTCTGCCCTCCACATCAGCTGCTAATTGATCCGTTAGTATTATCAGAAACAAACAATTCGCTAATCATGATGAGGCGAGGCGAGGCAAAGTCACCGAGCGAGAGATGTGGCAGATCGGAGCGGCAGGATCAGAAATCAGTTGGATAATATATGCCAGGCTATTTTCTCCCCCATGCAAATGCGGTCGAACCATTTGTCCCGGAGGCGGCGCATGGTGCGTGTGTGCACAGAGCCTCAACACTCCAATCTTTCAGCTTATTAATTTCATATTTACTCATTTATTTTTAAATGTGGTGAGTGATGGAAATGCGGCAGGCTGCAGCTCAGAGGTGCTTACATGGCAGACGGGTTTATGAGGGGAAGGGAGCCTGTGTCAGAGGCGGAGATTCAATTCAAAGTTGTTTTTTTTTGTTCTTTTATTATTCATGGGGACAGAGAATCATCCACAGAAAGCATAAATAAGTCTGTCTTACTTCTTTGGCTAAATATAGAATGTATTGCCTTTATTTTCTTGTGTATTGTTTTTACCAAAAAAACTGACAAACGGTAATGCAACACACAACCGAAGAGTCATTCTGGCTGTATTCGATACCGCATACTTCTCCTACTACTCATACTGACTTTTTTCCCGGATGCATACTTTCGCCGAAATGTTGGGTATGCATCATGGGGTTACTACTCATACTCAAACTACCCAAGATGCAACGTAACGTGACGTCACCGATCGTCATTTCCTTTCAAATCGGCAGCTTCAAGCTAGCTACAACGAGGGTAGGTTCACTTCCTGTTTTCAAAACAAAAGCAATTGTATCGTAATGGCTTTCCCTATGATAAAAGGCAACGGGTATTTTATTTTGTGAAACTAAACGGAAGTGCGTTGCTCACTGCGGCTAGCTTTAGTAGCGCCGAATTCGTGGGAACAAAATTGTAAATAGTCGGTATTTTGTCAGGTTTTCAACACGTTGGGGATCTAAACGACTACTTTCTCGCCTGAAAATGTTTCAAATGTTGCTGAAGTTTACAGAGTTTAGAGCTTAAAGGTGGGGTAGGGGTTCTTTTTCTGGAACATGTTTTTACATATTGCTTGAAATACTCTTCACACCCCCATTGCAACCAATTAATTAAAAGTTTTGACACAAAAATGAAAAGTTTTAGTGGCCTCTAGAACGTACAATCTAGGAAAAACACTATCCAATCATACTGAACGCACCGTTCACAATGATTGGATTCTGATGCCGTCTATCAAACTGCAATCTGCTCCTCCCTCCCCCTGTGCGCGTACCCTGCTTCGTGAACGAATTACTCGTCCAGAAGCTTGGCAGGAAGCTAAGCTAGAGCCTTCTTGGCTAGCACCTAGCATTATTAAACGTATAGAATATACTAAATACTAAATACGGCAACGATCGATGCTTGCTGTCAGAACAGCGCTCGTGCACCTTCATGCTCGTGCGCGTTCATGTACTCTAGAGGCGTGGCTTCGGGGGGGAAAGTGAAGAAAAGGGTTGGGACTTTTTACCTGTGTATTTTCAAAATGCAGCTTCGCTGGACTCAAAATCCAGGATCTCCTACCCTACCTTTAAGCGAAATCAGCTTCAGGCCGGCTGATTTCGGCTCAGGCAGGAGCGAAATGCATTGTGGGTAAACGCTCTGCATACTGTCTGATCGATGAGTATGCAGTATGCAGTATGGAAGTATGTAGTTTGCGGTTTCGAACACAGCCAAAAACTGCAAACACTATGGAGCTGAAGTTAAAGCAGGCGACTCATTGTTTCATTAATGTCACTTTGCTGAATAGGACGCCACTACTGTGTAACCACCCTGTTTATATTCATTTATTCATACAGAGGTGCGGTCATGGTGAATAGAGGGTTTGCTGTGTAAGCGCTTTCCAAGATTTAGGATTAAATTTATTCCCATATGGAAGTCCCGAGCACAGCCCACCCACTGAGTTGTGATGGAATCAGGTCTTTGCAGAGACGTTTGCACAATAATAAGAGTCCCGACTCATTAACGCCCTTCTCTTGGGACAGAATATCTAATACGAGAAGGCTGCTTAGAGGAATAACCATAGGTCAGAGCAGGCTTAGTTTAGCTCACATCTTTCTCCGTCTGGGTCAGTCACTCGACTGCTTCGGCTGCCTTTGGAAGATGTGTTTATCCTCCAGATAAAAAAGTAAAAAATGTCCTTGTAGTTTGAGTTAAGGATTTCCTAATATAAAATCGATTCACAAAAAGAGATTTCCTTTAGAATTACATGTGGTTTTCTGCTTACTTTGACCTCATACTTAATGGATTCCTCAGGTATAAACTAGTTCCTTTAACTGAAGTGTTGATGACAGAAATGATGCCAGTGAATGAAACGAACGCACCCAGAGAACAGTGTTGAACAGGGTTACGTAACCTCCTGGATACATTCGACGATAAGCAATTGATTTTGCATTATACCATATTTTATCAATGCAGTCAGTCAGTCATGATCGCAGGAACAATTTAGGTTGGAAAACTGCTCAAAAATCATTGTTCAGTTGTATCAGTGGAGTCAGGGAACAAACTGAGGGTGCGTTTATTCAGCCGATATCAAAGATTCAGGCAGAAATATGCAGTGAGACAACCCCGGGCTTGACTGACTAGCTCCCTCCCTTTCATTTTTTAAGGGTATAAGCTGGAGTGTCCACCCATTGTCTTCATATTTCTTAATTACCGTCATCTTCGAACATTACTTTAATCTTCCCAAGGCGATCCTGAGGCTGAACACTTGTGCATAAGGTACGTGTGTGGTCATTCTCAGTGTATACGTGACAAATATATGTAACCCAGATCTCCGGTTTAAGGATAATAAACTACTTCCTAAAGTGAGACTGGGCTTGAGTTCGTACCAAAACAGGGAAAAATAGTTACTATGATCTCAGAAAAATATCTTAAATGAATCTAAACTTTGTTCAGTTTTTCTAATTAAATTTAAAGGACCACCGCGACTGTGTTTTAGAGAAAACCTTGAACAGCCCACATCAAAAGGACAAACTTAAAATTCTGTTGCAGGTCTGTAATGACGCTCGGGTGCGGTGAGGCCTAAAAACTTATGGTCGCTTCACTCAGTCAAGAGCAGAAAATAAAAGCACGTGCACTGTCATGTTAGTTCAATACTCACAGATCCAAACAAGGGGCAAAAGTGGATAACAGGGGGGAATAAGCAGAGATGGGGACTCAAGTCCAAGTCACTGTGACTTGGACTTGAGTCGACTCGAGTCGCTGTTTTGATGACTTGTGACTTGACTTGACAAAAAATAAAAGACTTGAGACTCGACTCGGACTTGGAAGTTAAAGACTCGGCACTTGACTTGAGACACGATGACTTGAATGACTTGAGTGTTATTCAGTTCATGTTTTCAGTTTGAATATAAAATTAATAAAACATAAATAATATCAATTACCCAGTAGGAGCGCAGGCTGAGAATGGCGTCATGATTGGATCCCTACCCTGTCAATCAGTCATGCCCTCTCATATCAGATATGCATCAACATGTCAGCGGGAGGGGGACCGAGAGTCGTTGTCTTCGGCTTTCGTAATCACCATTTTGACGGCAAAAGACGAACAGCACAGTGCAAGACATGCGGCGTCAACATCTCAGACAGCCAGACGACCACTTGGAACTTAGTTCGTCATTTAAAGATCCATTCTGACCAATAAGTGCTGGTCAAATTAGCTAACATTATCCTGTTAGCGTAGTCGGTAGTTAGCTAACGTTAGCTTGATATGATACGGTGTGGACAGGTTGGACACATTGGCCAATGATGTTTACTGACAGTTACTTATATCTTTGTGTTTTCACTTTATTAAAATCAGATTCTGCAGGTAAAATTGCAATAATAAGGTGACTTGACTTGACTTGCCCAAGAAAAAATTACTTGGGACTTACTTGAGACTTGCACATGTGTGACTTAGTCCCATCTCTAGGAATAAGGCAATGCACCAGCGTCCATCTCCTTTAATTACATGAACTCTGTTGAGCCATAATATCGTCACGCTGTATCGTATAGACTTATCGTTAGCCCACTTTAGCATTTAGAAATCAGCAACATGCTAAAGCTATACTATCAAAACACAGGATGCTACGCTAGCTAGCGGGTGGCTAACTGCGTCACACTCTGGTATTTTCCACTAAAACATTAAGTTAAAGCTCAAATCATGGCGGACACGTTATATTCACCTTCTGCAGATCACATAGAAGAGCACTATAAGGACCACGGGTAGCCGACCTCGATTACTCCTAGGTGTTTCCCACTCTGAACTCCTGACCGTAGCTCTCTGGTTGTTAGCATCTGTCTCTCCCAGCGAATGCTCACTGACCCGCACCGTTAGCCCCGCCCCTTACACAGTGAAAACATTCTGATTGGCTCTTGAGCTCGATAACCATTTTTAATACCTCGAACTGTATTTATCATGAACTTTTTCCTCTTTACATCATGAATTATTTGTAAAACAACATCTTATTATAATTTTTACTCAATTTTTATACACTGTAACCTTCATGAATTTCATACAGGGCTAGATATATATGATACACGGAGGCTGCGTGGTCATACTGACTGCAAAGGTGACACACACACAGAGGTAGAAACACATGTGTCTCTACATGGGTTCATTCTCAACAGGTTTATGCTGCAAGATCTTTCCACTCAGAGGATGGCAGGCAGTGTCAACATACTGCCACATCAGACTGAGACTATGTCGCCCTGTCTGCTGAACACTGCAGGAAAGATTCAGGCTTCAGTAACAAGTTGTTGTAAATGCTTGAACAACTTTCCTCACTTAAAGACGGATTCTGTGTAACACCCTCGAGTAAATCCCTCAGCACCGAAAAGACTTTAAGTCTTAAGTTAGTTTGTGTAATTCATTCCAGTTTTCCAACAGTCACGGTCATCATTTTTCCCCTCCATCACTGCTGCGTCCTTGACGTGACGTTACACGTTACATCAGAAAAAAAGCATAAATCCAGCGTGATGCCAGAAGTGTCAGTTGGTTTACCCAGATTTGCATCTTTGCAGATCTTAGCCACAGGGGAAGCTAACTGTGAGGGAGCTTTGTTGAGATTATCAGATACGTGCAAAGGGCTCCTTCCCTGAAACCATTACTTTGGAATATGAGCAGTGTTTTTTTCCCCCTTTACCTTAAAACTGGGGCCACGAAAGGTTGATGATAACTTTCCACAGCTGTAAAATCTTCTGGCATCTGATAAGCCCTCAGAATCGTGGATCCGTCTCTAACTGGGTTGTTTTTTTCCCCGTCTCTGTTCTTTGCTTAGTTTAAAAGGAAATTGAACTTGTTTTGAATTTGCCACAAAGAAACAAAGAATAGGCCTTGCTATCCAACAGCACGTTAAGTAGACTCTTTTTCCTGAGAGGTTTATGATGAATAATTGGCAGATATTAAGAGCATTTAAGTCCATCACGGTAAGTGGTGCAGAGGTAGCTACTTTCAGGTTATTGACACTGCTGTAATGGCTCTCGAATAGTGAAAACACTGACAATTTCATATGCATGAAAGTCTATAAGCTATTAGAGATTGATCTTTTAGGCATAAAAATACTAATGTGTGTTGAGGTCACAACAAGAACATTTAACCTAAACAATGATATTTGTCTGTTGCAAGCAGCCCAGATGGGATTTTCTATTAAAATAATCTGTTTATTTGTGATAAATGTGTGAAAAAGTGTGACCTGGGTTACTCCCAAACAGTCAGGAGAGGGTTCCAGTCAGTATTTTTGGACCTTTTTCCTTTCCACTTGGTGATTGGTTGCATTTTGGACACTCATACCACCTTTTTAAAGGGTTTTAAAGGTTAAATTTAAATTTTAAAGGTTGCTTTGGTGACATGTCACATGCACTCACTCGCTATTATAGCAGCTTTTACTAACAGTGTGCTGTCTGAGTGGTCATTCCACAGACAATCCCTCTTTAAGTTGGTGTTTCATGTCATTGTCGAGCAGCTCCTGTTGTGGACTGCAGTGCGTTGCCCGGTCTTGCAGGGCAGATAAACCGAGGCAGATGCGATTGGTTTTGTTTATGTAAACAGAAATCTATTAAATCCTATCTGGAGTTAATCCAGAGACAGATGAAATGATTACTGCTGCCTCCGCTTTCAAGTGATGAGGCAGCTCAATAACCAGCGGTCATGACTGCAAGATAAGCATCAGAGAAGTAAAGTGTGCGGGTTTTTCTTTTTTATCATCATGTGCTGGAGATGAACTTTAGTTTTCACATTTCAGCTTTTCAATTAGCAAATAGATTGAGCGTTTTCACTTTAAAAGGTGTAACTGTTGGCTTCCCCTGTCTGTAATGATCAGGTGATAACTACAGGCAACTCTTGTTCTCATTCAGCGTATATATATATTCTTCTGTCTGATCTGTCATCTGCAAAAAAACTGTGAGAAAATGATTGTGCATCATCCCGTCAGCCAGAGGACATGACCATCACTCCCTCCTCATACATTCATACATGCATTCAGCGTGACTCGTCTCCTCTCCGGTGTTTAATGACAGTGTCTGTTTGACAGCTTCGCGCTAACACAACTCTCCAGAAAACCAATTTGTTGGTTGTCAGCCCAGAAGCCCCCTTTTTTTCTCATTATTTGTCACCAAGCGATTTGTTCCTGCGAGTTTAGGGCTCCTCTCCATTGATATGTGTGAGAATTTTCTTCCAGGCGGGGGTGAAGTAATTGGCTGCCAGTTTGCCATGTAAGATTTAGCAGATTGGCAGTCTGATCGAACAGAGACCCCTTCAGAAACCCTGAATGTTTGCTGCACAAAACAACAGCGACACTCGCGCAGAACAGTTATACGGCGGCTAATTTAGTCTCATCTGGGCAAACAAAGCAATTCTCCTTGGATAACATGATTTTAGGGCACAGTCAGCATCCTTACAGCACCAGGAGATTTAGACAAACTCAGAACCGGGCAACACTATGCTCTGGGGATGGCATGATAAATAAAATTTGGTATGATAAATAAATGTAGAGCCAGTGTGTTTAAGGGCCTCTGGATGAGATTATTAGCAGCTCACACAGTGATTAAACTTAAGAAGTTGCCAGCGGCTGTGTTCTCACTGCCTAATTGAAACCATTCCTTATTTACTCATCTCAATGAAGGAGATCAGAGAGCAAGCAGAGTCAGTTTCCTTTTCCACACATCTTCCACCTCATGAACCTTGTGCGCATGCAACAGCATCCCTCCAGGGAGAGGACAGGGCGTTCGTGTTGCACCGAAATGAAAGGCGAAGGAAAGAAAAAAACAAATTCGCAGATCACAGAGGAATTAATTCCGTTTCTACAGGCGGGCGGCGGTGAAGGGAAGACGAATACATTTCAGTGGCGGCCTATTTCTTTGTGTTAATTCTTCCACGCTTTTTAACATCTAAAGCTCCTGCATTGTGGCGCAGCAGGACAGAGTGTGATTGAGAAATTTGGAGGAGTATTTTTAGCCAAAGCACTCACTTGCCTGGAGGGAACAGCATATGATTTTTCTCTTCTTCCACTTTAGCAGTTTCACAATGAACCACTGGATTTGTACCCGAAGGGGAAGCATTTGGACTGAATCAGCTCTGTATCCACCGAGCAGGAGCTACCTCCTGATTGGCACAAGTACAGTTGCTTTTTTTTGGCCTGTTGCAGACCTGATGACGTAGTGTGGCGTGCCTAAAACACACCATTATGCTACAGACTGCAGTGTCACACGCATGAGGTTCAGTTGGAAATGTCAGCCAGAGAGATTCCATGCAAAGGAAATAAAACAAGCTGATTTCTAAAGATCTGCAGCTGTTATCAATAAAGAGTTTTAATTAGGGCTGGGCAACGATCCCTGATTAATCACGATTAATCGCATTTGTACATAAAATCCAAAAATGAATCCAAAAGTAGTGTATAGCTTTTAGCATTTAGCTTTATTCTAAATGTGCTGCCATATAAATGAAAGTGCCATAACATTTGTTGTGCAAACACACTTTTAACATCAGCATCTTTCTGTAGTTTTTATGTAGAAGCCTCGCTCCACTGTCTGTTTCCTTGAATGACTTGCTGCTATCAGTTGTGTGTTTTGCCTTTAAGTGATATTTTAGACTGGAACTACTACGCTGAGAAGACAATTCAACTTGGCAGAGTTTACAGATGACTTTGGTTCTGTCGACTCCGCCGTCTGGAAGAACTTTAAAATGAAAATGGCTGAGTAGTTTTTTTTAAATTTATTTTGAAATACGTGCTTTTATGTTGAAACAAGTAAAACAGGAAGTAGCGCCGGTTAGCTCCGTTAGCTTCACACAGAGACCGAGGAGCACCTGTAACGGTGATGTTACCTGCTAGTTTATCTTTATTTTATTACTCCATGCTTCGTGGTGTTTGCTGTAACTGTGTGAATGTGATGCATTCAACAGACTTTTACAATAATAAAACCTGCGTTAATGCGCGATAAATTTTTTTGCGGCGTTAAATAATTAACAAGTTAACGCGATAATAACGAGTTAACTCGCCCAGCCCTAGTTTTAATAACAGAAATTAAACTAGAGATCAGCCAGGAAACTCAGCACACGGTAATATGGAACACCATCCAAACTGAGCTGTCCCATCTGGCAGTGAACCCACCGATGTTACCTCACCAGGTAATCAAAACTTCACAGATGCAGCCACTCAACGCAGAAAAGGCCCTGTCCACACACACCTGTTTGTTCTGCGTTCGCACTCCTCATCCACATCTCCATTCTCAGTGTATCTGTGCATTCACAGCAGAGGTTTTGAAGTTTTCCAGAGGTCCGTTTCACAAAGCAGGTTAAACAAACTCTGAGTCTAATCCTGAACTCTGAGTTGATCTACTCTGAGATAGAAAACTCTGAGTTTTCGGTTCCAGAAACGCTGATTTCAGTGAGTTTAATCAACTCTGAGTAGTTTCACCTTGAGTTAAGCACGTGCGCCACAACTTTAAAAAGCCAGCATCAATGGAGCCCCGATTCGACGAGTCACCATGGCAACGGGGAAGAGGAGGGGCTACTTTTTCACCAACCTCGAATTGGAAATCTTGATGCGCTCATGCGACGAGTTTCAACACCGCTGCAGCTACAAAAGCGTAAGTTTAAATGTAGTCATTTGCACACAATAATATTACAGGGGAAAACTGCTTGAATGGTAGCCCATTCATTTATTTAATGTAGGTGCAATCCCACTTGGCAGCAGTTTAAGATGAAATATAAAAACATTTTTCAAACGGTTGAGACCTCGGCATGGCCTCAGAGTTTTCACTAAACCTGCTTTGTGAAACGGACCTCTGGTTGTTCCAATAAACATCCTGGTCTCCACACAGATTTCCTAATCACTCATTTGTTTGTCTGTCGTTGTTTTGAGACCAGACGTGCAGAACTGGGTGTGAGTCACGCCTGATCACGCGAGGCAGCCGCAGTGTACACAGTGGACAGAACAACAAGGACGACGTTAAACAAGTCAATTAAAGTCTAATGGAAAAGTGAACCGCATGTTTGACTTTTTTCTTAGCTTGCCTCCCTGCTTCTGACACTGTAACTGTGGAAAAGACAGACTGCGTCCCTGCAATGTGATCCACAGAGGCTCAGATTATACCAGAGGGGGGTTCAAACAATATATCAGAGTAGATTTGGTTCTGTGGTCAAGGGGAAAGTAAACCAGTTCTTAAACAGTTCAAGACTTTAACCAGAGCGCTAGCATGTGGCTTAAGATGGTCAAAAAGTTTTATAAGAGGGCTCCTGTAGGAACCCTTCTGAGAAGGAAAACAAGTATTAAGCCCCTCAGCATCCCTAAAGACCCTCAACTGAAAGTGTAAGAGTCTGTGAGTCGATCGTGGACCCATCTGTCTTGATTAGCCTTGATTAAAGGCTGTTGAGCTGGTTGCATCTCATTCTTGCTTTTGCATTCCAGCTGATAGATTTGAACTTACTTCAGTCTTCATTTTAATTTGAGACTGATTGCAACTGGAAAATCCCTCATGAAAGGTACCATGAACAATAATCCACATATCAAAGGAGTTTGTAAGGCAGAAAATCCAGTTTGCCCCTTTGTCAAATGTAATTAACTTCACACATATACATAAACAAGACATCAAATGTGTGATTTTTGTCAGTAAGTCAAATGAGGAACGACTGGCCGTCCTAAATTTGGAGACTTGCTTCTTTAGAATGTGCTGCGGGAAAAGAATCTGCGCAGACTGAGAATGGAAATGAATAATTTTATAGTATTTGTTCATGTACTGTACGCTAATAACCTCTTTTCTCAATGAGAGGCCAGAAAATGTTGAAAAAGTTTTACTCTGTATATCTAAAGGGACGTGTTGTCAGAAATACCAACACCTGTTTTATTATATATCTTATTTTGTAAAAGTCTGCTGCCCACAGGCTTTTATTTTGTAAAAGTCTGTTGCTGTTGGAAAAGAAAGTAATCGGCGGATCCACCAAACATGGAGAAGGGTACGGAACTTTTACTCGGCCATTTTCATTTTAAAGTTCTTCCAGACGGCGGAGTCGACAGAACCAAAGTCATCTGTAAACTCTGCCAAGTTGAATTGTCTTCTCAGCGTAGTAGTTCCAGTCTAAAATATCACTTAAAGGCAAAACACACAACTGATAGCAGCAAGTCATTCAAGGAAACAGACAGTGGAGCGAGGCTTCTACATAAAAACTACAGAAAGATGCTGATGTTAAAAGTGTGTTTGCACAACAAATGTTATGGCACTTTCATTCATATGGCAGTACATTTAAAATAAAGCTAAATGCTAAAAGCTATACACTACTTTTGGATTCATTTTTTGGATTTTCAAATTTCAATCGTTGCCCAGCCCTAATACGTAATGACTGACCGTCCTAAATTTGGAATTTAACCTCTTTTCTCAATGACAGGCTAGAAAATGTTGAAAAAGTTTGACTCTGTATATCTAAAGCGACGTGTTGGCAGAAATAACATTCATAATTACCATAGAAATGTGTGGAAATCCCAGTTTTTGTGTTATCGTTGACTTGTAATAAGCAGGTTGTGTCTGCATCAGTGCAGTGGAACTTTACCTGAGACCAAACACACACTCTCACCCACGCCCTGGCCTCCCGCTGAACTCCGACAGCTTGACCTTTCCCATGCATCTGAAGCTTTCCTTTCTGTATAGCCTCATTGACTCTCATTAGCCGTTGCGGCATTTCCCACGTCTTGTGACAGCTCGTGGAGAAGACCAGACCTTCTCTTCCTCCCTCCCTCCCTCCCTCCTCCTCCACCCTCTCTCGCTCTGTGTCCAGTTCCACATCTTGGCGCTCCCCCAGGCGCCCCAGCTGTTTGGCCTGCGGTAAATGTTACCACATACAGCGATCTGCTGGGATTTCAGCCATCAAGCATCTGGGTCCAAGCGTCAGATTTTCGCCCTTTTCTTCTCTGTTTTTGACCTCAGTGACGGTTCCTCCTCTATCTTTCCTGTCCAGCCTTGTCTCTTTCCAATCATCATGCGCCGTTTTCTGATGTAATTGCTTCCATCTCTGAACTTGAAGCGCTCTCTCTTCCCACACTCATTAGCATACACGGTGATTGGCTGATGTTGCCTGACAGAAGCTGTGTGTGGTTTGCTCTAACACAGCTGGCTGCTCCCTAAACGAGGCCATCGTCAGCGGGCTGTCTGCTGCAGGTTTTCATCCCTGGAGCGATGGGGGGGGGGGGTCTGCTACAAGTGAATAATGCTGAGGAGAAGCTTTTAGCAGCATCTCTGTCCCTCGCTTTCATTTTTTTTTCTTTTTCTCAACAGCTACACTGGAAATAATGCCCCTCCAAAAATAAGTAAAAAAACAACAAATAAAAGACGTTTTTGGTTGAAATAAGCAAAAATAATCTGCCAATGGAACTAGTGAAAATCGGCTTGTCAAGATTTCTTGAAATAAGAGATAAAAGTGATCTTGAAATTAGCTTAAAAACCTCTTCAAATGTCAAAAAAAGCTTGTTTCATATGAAATGTGACTCGAAACAATTTGTTTTCAAGACTTTTGCATTTAACAAGATATTCAAGATGTCTTCAAACAAGTCCCTATATCTGGCTAAAATAGTGCTTGTTAGGCAGTTGTGTCTTATATTAAGTGTAATGAGATATTTTGACTAGAAATGAGACAATTACACTTGGTAAGACTTAGATTTTTTCCAGTGTAGCCATTCACTGCAGCTTATTACTTCAGAGCTCTGTCCGCTCTATTTAGGCGTTCAAGTTGAGCTGAGAGGGAATCAAAGCAAGTGTAAGAATATGGAGAGCTGCTGGGATACGGAGGCTTAGCAATCAACTCTGATTTGATTTTGATTCACTCAATCTAACGCTCAGATTGAGGGGATGGAGCGAAGAGCTAATTGCCACAACTAACTGGGAATGACACTTAAATCAGTCTTGGTTTCTGAACTCCATCTCTGTTATGCCGCTGAGTGTCATGGTGGATGAATGAGTGATGTTGGGAAGCTTTGGCTGAACTGGAAGCTTTCGACAGTGATGTAGAGCTTCGGTTGAAATAAGATGATGAAATCGTGCTGCCACCGCTGCAAAGAATCCTTCAGTCATTTTCCGATCATTTTCCGATAAGACAGATGTGCGCCGCACAACCGTTCCCCGTCTCTTTCTTAATGATTCGCCTTCGAATTATTAATACTGCTCTGAACTACGTTAAAGTTTAACTTCAAATGAGAGCTTCTGTAAAAGGTTTTCACACTGTTCATGTGCTGATGCTAAGAATATGTTGTGGATTGCAGCTGTGGAGGGTGTATAAAAATATATATAATAGGGCTGGGCAACGATTAAAATGTTTAATCTAATTAATCACATGATTTCCCTGATTAATCACGATTAATCGCATTTGTACGCAAAATCCAAAAATGAATTCAAAAGTAGTGTATAGCCTTTAGCATTTAGTTTTATTTTAAATGTGCTGCCATATGAATGAAAGTGCCATAACATTTGTTGTGCAAACACACTTTTAACATCAGCATCTTTCTGTAGTTTTTATGTAGAAGCCTCGCTCCACTGTCTGTTTCCTTGAATGACTTGCTGCTATCAGTTGTGTGTTTTGCCTTTAAGTGATATTTTAGACTGGAACTACTACGCTGAGAAGACAATTCAACTTGGCAGTGTTTACAGATAACTTTGGTTCTGTCGACTCCGCCGTCTGGAAGAACTTTAAAATGAAAACGGCCGAGTAAAAGTTCCGTACCCTTCTCCATGTTTGGTGGATCCGCCGAATACTTTCTTTTCCGATTCCACAGCAGACAGCAACAGACTTTTACAAAATAAAAGCCTGTGAGCAGCAGATTTTTACAATAATAAAATAAATAATAAAACAGGGGTGGTCCGTGGTGTAGTGGGTTGAGCAGGCGCCCCATGTACAGAGGCTATAGTCCTCGCTGCAGCTGGTTCGAGTCCCGCATCGAAAGGCCCTGTGCTGCGTGTTGTTCCCCCTCTCTCTGGCCCCTTCTTCCCTTTTGTCTCTGAACTTTCCTATCCGTTAAAGGCACAAAAGCCCAAATGTTTTAAATTTTTTTATTAAATGAAAAAAAAAATGCGTTAATGCGCGATAAAATATTTATCTGCATTAAATAATTAACGAGTTAACGCGATAATAACGAGTTAACTCTCCCAGCTCTAATATATAATAACATAATATATACAGAGACAAGAAGTGTTCCTCTTCTCTGTTATAAGAGCCAACATCAGTTTGATTGGCTGTGTGTCACAAGTGATCAGGTGTTTTTAATTAGTCATTTTCTGTGTTTACCCTGTTAATTGAACTTTAAATGAGTGGTAGCTTATAGCCGAGACGAGGTGATCTCGGAGGAAAAGGTTTTTCTGCACCGCGCCTCAGCTCACATATCAGCGGCGGTCAGAAACAACAAGCACGGCATTAATAGAATACAATATTTAGCTGTTATCTGTACTTACACAGAGGAGAGAGAAAGAAAACAGTGTGAAGCACAGCTCTGGGGTCCTGGAGGAGAGGGTGTGATCCAGGCTATATTTTGATTAACTGTCAGTTTTCTTTATCTGTCATCAAGTTGCTCTGAAAGAGATCCTAACAGCATCATTTAGCAGTATTGTTGTGGTTATACCAAGCCATTCAGTATATTCCGGTTGTCACATATCTCTTTTTTGGGTACATACACTGTAACAAGTTGCTGTATATTTACGATGGATTTACAACAGTATCTGACTGTATTTTACAACTGTATTTACCAGTTAAATTAGTCATTTAACAATACCAGTAGATAACTGTAATTTAACAGCATGAAACAGTATTTGTAATGAATTGATGTTAAAAAAAATTAAATAAAAGACGGTAGATGCGCTGTAAAATTACTAAAACACAGTTATCCTACCGTCATATACTGTAATCCAAAAAAAAAACAGTATTATACTGATAAATAACAGTAGTTGCACTGTAAAATAACTACAACACCTACCATTATTCTACGGTCATATACTGTAATCCAAAAAACTGTAATATACTGTTAAAACAAATAACAGTAAAATAACAATAAAATCCCGTAATCCAGTAAAATAATAATAAAATCCTTGTAAAATAACAGTAAAATACTGGCGTCCCTGCTGCCAGTATTTTACTGTTATTTTACAGGGAAATTCTTTGCAGTGTAGCTTTGATGAACCTCGACCTGACCAACTGAAGCAAGACCCCAGATCATAACACTGTCCAACATGCTTGTCCAGTCAGTTACTTTTCTTTTTTCACGACTTTCTTTAATTAAATTTGAATTTATTGGCCCCATTTCTTCCTCAAAGAAGATGTTCACTGCTATCCTTCGAGGTCTTAGACGGTTCCTAACACACTTTGGTAGGTTCAAAATCAGTTGTTGTTGTTGTGTTTGCTTGATCCAGACTATTAATCTGAGGAAACACAGTAACAACTTTTCCACAACCACAGGAGTCGTCCGACATGCTCGTTAAAGGCCGTGTTTCCCAACCCTGTTCCTTTAGGCACAGTATTCTGCATGTTTTCCATGGTTCCCTGCTCCAGAACACCTGGTTTCAGTCTGGTTTGAGGTTTTAACAGCGGTTTAAGGAATGAGAAGCTACTGCATCAACAACAGCTCGTTGCCATCTGAAACGCATTAACCGCTGCGGAACTTTTCCAATGGGAGGCTCTTACCTATTTCCTTTGTTAAACGGTGGTGGTGACTTTTTCTTTTTGGCCCGACAGTGTCCTCGTGGTGTGGACACCACTCAGTGCCTGTTTTTGAGCGTTTGGACTCACTGACTTCCTGCCTTGCAGCGCTGTTGGTTTGTTCTTTCAGGAAATTCCTTTGTTGTCCTGCTTTTATCAGTGTTTGGGTCTTCCATCGAACCAACTAACTAAAGAGCCTGAACCTAACCACAACAGCAAGTGAAAGTGATTTTTTCAATGCTGTATTATTCTTATATAGGTTTGTTTTCTGTCCAAAGGTGAGAAAAAAGTGATAAAAGGTATGTCCAAGAAGAAAAATAAGGGGATTTTTCTTTTAGTTTCCATGTTTTTCTGAGACTATACTTAATGAAAATAAAGTAATAAGAATAAAAAACAAAGTTTGAGTCTGAGGGCATCTGGTAAACAGGTGGAAATGGTGAAAATGTCTGGAAAGGTCCTTTAAAATTCAAAGGGAAAGACTTAGGGGCTGTATGGAGCTGAGAACGGTATGTTTCTATAACCTTCCTCCTTTTACCAAGCGATGATGACTCACACAAACCGCCATCAGCTGTATTTAAAAGCTAAAAACTAAATTCTCCTTCTAAAATCTGCAGGTTGTTTTTGTTAAGGTCACAGGAGGAATTTTAATGACAGTTCTGTGGCAGAACACACTACATTTAAAAAAAATAAATAAACAAAAATGGAATTAGTGTACGCTGCAGGAAATTAAGTTGAACTTTATTATTATAAAAGGATTGTTGTGTCTCTCTTCCTGGGAAAACACGACCGTTGCAGCAGCAGTGATTGCCTCGGTGAGTCATAATTTGTTCAGAGTAAACAGAGCAACTGCGTAATGAACATCGGCAGTGACCACCGCCATCGCTGACATACAAGCAGCACAAAACAGAACAGCTTTAAATGTTCTGTTCCACAGCCAAATCAGGCTGTACTTGTTTATTAGCCTTCTTCCTGAAGGTTTTATCCAACAATTCTGGTGCGTTTAGATTTAACTGCTGCATTTGACACAGTGGACCATGAACTTTTAGTTTCCCGTTTGAAACAGTGGGTGGGCATCAGTGGTGTTGCACTGGAGTGGTTCAGGTCATACCGGTCTGATCGAACATTCTGTGTCAGCATTGGTGACATCTCTCATGTGGGGTCCCCCAGGGCTCAGTTTTGGGCCCTCTTCTCTTCTCTCTTTAGCTGCCATACTAAGAAAACATGGTATGTCCTTCCACTGTTATGCGGATGACAGCCAGATTTATGTCCCACTGAAAAAGAAAGACGCTTATTCAGGTGTCTGGACGACATAAAAGGCCTGGATGAGTATAAACTTTTTAAATTTGAATGAAAAAAAGACAGAGGTGATGGTTTTTGGTGGCACTACTGGGGCCCCCTTTGTAGATCTGGGCTCCTTGTCCCAGTTCATTAAGCCAACTGTCATTAACCTTGGGGTGAAAGTGGATACTGATCTCAAGCTCGACTGTCAGGTAAATTCGGTTGTTAAATCGAGTTTCTTCCACTTGAGGCAGCTTGCAAAAATAAAACCTATACGTATTCTTTCAAAGCAACACTTTGAAACAGTAATTCACGCCTTTGTAACCACTAGGCTGGATTACTGTAATGCTCTTTATGTGGGGGTTAGTGGGTCCTCCATCTCCATCAGATGGTACAAAATGCTGCCGCACGTCTTTTAACTGGCACACGTAAATACAAGCATATTTTCCCCATTTTAGCCTCACTTCACTGGCTGCCCATACATTTTTGGATCAGTTTTAAAATTCTTTTATTTACTTTTAAATCCCTCAATGGTGTCGCACCATCCTACCTCTCCGAGCTGCTACAGCCCTATACAGCACTTCGGCTAACTGAGGTTGTTGTGAAGTGCTTTATAAATAAAATTGGAATTGGATTGAATTGGAAAAAGAACAGCAGAATTATCAATAATCAGTAAAACTCATCACAAATGTTTCCTCTGGTTTGTCTCAGGTGGAACTTCAACACTGCGTCTCTCATCAGTGCGAGAGCTGCCCGGTCAGCTACAGGAGCTTTACCAGCAGGGCTTCGTCCTGGCAGCCGTTCACCCCTTCATCCACCCATGTGGTCCGGAGTCCAACAGCCTGCAGCACCAGCTCTACCGTGCCATACTGGTCCGACTCAATGATGGGTAAGAGCCCGATCCAATGTGTTACTCTTTGAACCAAGAAGGCATTCACAAAGCAGAGAGGAGCGAAAATCCTCATGGAAACTATCAACGGGAAAGGTAGTTTTCAAAGGTACATTTAAACAAAAATGAACAAGTTAACACAAAGAGTCAGTGTTCTGAGACAGGCAAAAGGTGGCAGCGAGAGGAGAGGGGCCTCATTAAGAAAATGTATTTCACACTACAAAGGCAGGGGCCGGGGCCCTGAGGCAAACATCTTTCAGGGGCCTCAGACGTCTTAGCTTCACTCCTGGGAATAAGACCTCTACCAGCACAAAATAATGAAGTCATTATAGTCACTTAGAGCATGTTGAGATTACTAATGTTGCTAAATTGGTGTCATTATGCAGAAAACGACTTAGTGGGAATCAGATTGTAAAGGTAGACAAATGTTTTGCTGCCTGGTTGGTGTCCGACATTAAAAGGTCTGCATACTGATTGTGTGTTTTTTTTTTTTATTATCCATCAGAAATTAGAGTTTTATTTGGGATAC
Organism: Odontesthes bonariensis; assembly: GCF_027942865.1. Taxonomy (NCBI): domain Eukaryota; kingdom Metazoa; phylum Chordata; class Actinopteri; order Atheriniformes; family Atherinopsidae; genus Odontesthes; species Odontesthes bonariensis. The sequence continues at coordinate 35,957,147 of NC_134510.1, forward strand.
ATGCAAACAGAGAGATATCATTAACCCTCTGAAACAGCAGTGGAGGTCAGACAGCCTTTCGGTGTCACTTCATCAACGCAGTGTCATCACAACATCTGTTTGCAGCTCGGCAAGCTGTCCTGTCAGCCCTTTCAGTGTTCCAGCCAAAACCGGCTGCATGGACCAAAGTCACCGCCCCTGCGTCTGCCCTCAAGCCCTGTGCCCAAGCCCCCTTTTTTTCCTGGGAACCATGGGGGTGGGCATGCACTTCAGTCAGGGCAGGTCGCCAGGGAGATGCCCCAGTGGTAGTGTTGAAGGGCATGAAGGTTGCATTTTTTTGCCTGGTCAGAATCCCTCTAAATGTCTGATGCAATCTGTTGGTTTCCTTAGCTAGGAAATTGATTTTGAATTGGCTCTATATGAACGAATTGAATTATTTTGTAAATAATTATGATTACAATTAATCGAATTCTAATTGGCTTGAATTGGACTTTATTATTTAAGTGCCTTGAGATGACATTTGTTGTATTTGGCGCTTTATAAATAAAACTGAATTGAATTGAATTGAATGTCCCTTCCTCTGGACATGAAGAGAACATCCCGGCCTGCATTTTGAGCGGGTTCGACAGGACCTTAAACCGTAAAACATGACAATCAAAAGATATGCAGCTTTGTGGAGAAGCTTTTCCTTTCTGGCAGCTGCCGTGATATGCAGACAGGCAGAGTCCAGCAACTGAAGCCCCAGCGGAGGCTGCTCTGTCGGATTCTGAAGCACCAGAAAAAGAAATAGTTCTGGTTACCAAAACACTGCTTTAGATAGCACGAGAAAGGGTGTATCAGCTGCCTCTTGAAGCTTTTGCGTCAACTTTGGATCGTTTAATCAGCTTCACATACCAATTATAGCTGCAGTCACAATGTGTGTGTTTCTTTTGTGACTTTGTGTGAGCATGTGTGCGACATCGTTCTGGATGAATCCAACTCCGATGTTCCTCGGCGTAATCGAATTCAGCGCAATCAGACTCCTCACAGCTGAAACCGCATTCTTGATTGCTGTAAAACCGTTCCTGCAGCTTCTCGACCGCTGAGCGAAAAACACAACACCACTGTCACCAATCTACATTGACATTTCAGTCATTTAGCTAACTCTTTTCACCCACAGCGACAGTACAAGAGCTGTGGAAAACCAATACCCAATATTACAAGCAACCAAGAGTAAGGAGGGTAATAATCAGAGCATCTGTGCCCTGACAGTTCTGCTGCAACCACAGGGATCATGCAAGGAAAAACTAAGAAAGAGGCTTACTGGGGAAGAAATGTATTGCTTTTCTTTGAAAAAAAAAAATGGAAACAGGATGAGGGGTGTGCTTCAGGGAGGGAGATACAATTGCCATATGATAAAATAAGCCAAAACCTTGTTGATCCCAGCAGAAGAGTTAGGATTCAACAGAGAGTCGTAGGGTTTAACGTAGTAAGCAGTAAAATAAAATTAAAAAAAACAATCAGAGAGTGGCGATAGCAGGACAGACAAACTGTAGGAAAGCAATTATTTTTATTTCAGCAAATGTATGCTAATGATAATTTGAATTCTAAGGTGGAACGAGAGAGAAAAAACAAGTTGGTGCCAGTGAAAACGTTCCAGCCCTGCGGGTGTTTTTGCAGATATCAGGGCTGGTTTTCATCCCTTTCAGCAGAAGCAATCCACCGATTTTTTCCTACAGTAGTCCTACAGAAACAACCTCCGCAGTGTGAGATTATTCATCACAGCAAATGACAACTTAATTTGGGTTTGTCAGCCTCTCTGTTTTATCTTTATTTTGCATAATTTTTCCCAGAGATTGGCAGCGCTAGGCGTCATGATACGCCGTGCTTACTGTCAGTCACCTGACAGACGCGGGATGACACAGCGAGTCAGTGTCTGTGCAGTCTTCAAGTCGAGATCTGGGGCGTCTTTGTTCTTTTAGGAGAGCTTTAGTGTTCAAAAGATGTTCTTATAATGAAACCGAACACAGAGAGAAGGATTTTGTCAGGGATTTTCAAAACAATGCAAAGAATGAAGCTGTTTTGAAAATAATTAAATGTTGAACACATATGAATATGTTGCTTCTCTTTCTGAAATCCACATGTACGAGCTACACACATATGTGGAAATGAAGCGTAGCTCTCCTCTGTTTTTTACCCTTGTTCATGAGCATCTCGAAATGTCCAGATAAGTCACCCGTAGGGGTGCTAATGCAAAGAATGCTTTTACAGGTTAAAATTAACAGCGTGAAAAAATGTCTTTTGGTTGATGGGTTTGATAACCTGTTGTCTAATTAGCAACAAGTGCGAACAGTGCACCTGTTGCTGATCCAGACATACAATCCATGAGTGAACTCAGTTTTAGAGAATGTTAGTATGAGGCTCCAGTTTCTTCATTATTGGTCTGAACAACGATTTTCACACCCTTAATGAGATGCAGACACCTTTTTTTTCCCCCTCTTAGTTCTATTCTAACAGCTTCCTGCACATTTTGCTTTTCCATGGAAAAAAAAGCAGATATTGTATCTTCGTCGTTCATCTTTCATGCTAATGATTGTCAGGATCTGGATTTTAAGTTGTGTTCTTGTACTTGGTTATTGGTGTCTTTATTCAGTACTTGGTGGTTTCTGTATTTAGATTTAGTCTTTGTTTCATTCTAGTTCTGTTTATTCAGTATTCAGTTATGTTTTACTGTCATGATGTGTTTCGGGGAGGACCCAGGTGCAGACACGACGGGAGGCAAAATAAAGTTAAAGGGTTTATTTGACCAAGGAATATAAACCAAAAGCGCAGCAAAGCTGGAATATCAAAAACTAAACTGGACATGAAACTAGAAAACAACAAAACATTAGCAAAAGGACAGACGGGACAAGACCAGACCAGGGGACATGACAAGACTAAAGACTAAAGCATCGAATACCAAAGTTGTGAAGGTAATGAAGAGGATCCGGCAAGGAGTGGTTGGACTAGACAGACATATATACTGGGGAGGTGATTACTGGAGTAGGAACTGGTGGTTGATTGGGAACAAGTTGCAGGTGAGTGAATGAGAGCAGAGGGCAGGAGAGAGACTGAGGAGAGAGAGAGAGAGAGATGGCAGAACACAGGGGGCGAGAGAGAGCACCCTAAGGGAATACACAAGGAGAAAATAAAACATAACTGAATACTGAATAAACAGAACTAGAATGAAACAAAGACTAAATCTAAATACAGAAACCACCAAGTACTGAATAAAGGCACCAATAACCAAGTACAAGAACACAACTTAAAATCCAGATCCTGACAATGATTCAGTGTTTTTGCCCGTCCGTGTTATACAACAGCCACTTACCACTGTCCACGCAGAGCATGATGATGGCGTTTCTAACCCTGGATGTCGAAAATAACTCGGAGTGTAAAAACAGACAAGTGCTTCTGTCGTGAGGTGAAAAGCAGACAGCTTGCCACATTTCAGAGGGTCATGGAGTTGAAATGCATGAGGCCCTTACCTGTTGTCAGTTCCGGCGCTCTTGCGTCAATTATTAATCACCTTCCATCCACTTAACTTTTACGTTCACGAGTACAAGAACTGGCAGTCTCAATGTCAGCTCTGCAAAACAGAGCAACAAAAACAGATTCTGTGTGAAAAAGCAACGACAGAACGGACTGAATGTTCATTTAACCTGCTTCTGTGACACTATGGGAAGAGAATCCCAGCTGCATAGAGAGAGAAGAAGACAGCGGGAGAGTAGTTGCAATAGCCCCTTTCACACTGCCGAATAACCCGCGTTTAATTCGCGAATTTAGCGTGTCCGCTGTTGTGTTCACACTGCCGACCCGGGCTGACTCGACTCGCCTTTCGACCTGCGTCGGACCCTAGTCTTTTTGCCGAGCCGAGTTTGATGTGAACACAATCGACGCGGGTCGGACGTGGGCGTGACGTGAGGAGTGTAAAAGACAGAATGGACAGCTGATTCAGAACAACAGCGACAGGTGAGGACAGGTTTTACTCTGTTTTAGCCTACATCAAGTTGGAGACATTTTTTAATATGGCCAACTGGGGAGACAAGGAGGTCCGCGAGCTCCTCAGCCCCCGAACAGAGGACGTTATTTTCCGCCACATTTCGGGGACGGTGAAGGATGGACCTCTGCTGGAATTCGGGCTGGCGAGAAAGATGGGAGAGCGCAGTTTCCCACGCAGCAAGACGCACCGTAAAGTAACATCTCCATGAACTGCATTGCAAAAATGAGTTCTCAAGGTGTCCCGCCATCGTTTGTTTGAAAAATTTGATGCAGACAGGTGTATTTCACCCTACCTCCGACGCATGGCTTGTGCCTATGTCATTGTACACGCCCAGCATTTTATGTGTTTCGTGTGACGCTCTGTCACTAGGCAACTCCCCCTGAACTCGGCTTCAGGCGACACGGGTCACCCTGACACGCCAAGCGTTCACATTGCTCGACGCGGGTCGAAGGTGCAATTTGGACCCGCTAAGGTAGCGAGTCGCAGTGTGAAAGGGGCTAATGATAACTAGAAAGCTGCAAGCAGCCTTGAGCGGGACAGAGATGTGCGCACGTTGGGACATGCCCTGGACGATGTAGTCGCGCAGCTCTGCCCACACGCACGATACCCTCTGCGTACGTACGAGCACATAATAACCCCAATGCGGAAGAGTTTTTGAGAATTTCTAGGAGGCGCCACCGAGCCATTTATCTCCGCCCACACACGATACCCTTTACATAGGTACGAGGTCGTCAGGGTGGACGTGTGTGCCAAGTTTCATGACCTTGCGATGATGATAAGGCTTTCAAACCACAAACGTCATCACACCATTTTCACCGCCTGGCCACGGCCACGCCCTTTGAGGTTTGAAAAAGTTTCTCCATGATTTTTTCCTTCCATGTCTTAAGAGGAACCTGGATCAGTTTTAAGCTGTTACCATTAAATCTGTAGGAGGAGTTCAATCAAATGTGAGGTGTGGAAAAAAACAAGATGTTTCCAACCACCAGCAGATGGCGCTATAGGTGGATGTCACTATGATTATATGTGCGCGTTCAGGCTGGATCCAGCATTCATTGTATGAAGTGTATCTCTTAAGAGTAACCTGGCCAAGTTTGAAGTATGTAGCATTAAATCTGTAGGACAAGTTCGATCATATGAAAGGCGTGGAATTGGGCAAAAGTGGCACCAAAACACACTTTCCATCCAAAATGGCCGCCGTGGGACCATGGCGGCATGAGACATTTTTGTGCGTCTGGGCATGATGAATGAGTGTACCTGTGACACTATGGGAAGAGAATCCCAGCTACATAGAGAGAAAAGAAGAAGACAGAGGGAGAGTAGTTGCAGTGATAATAAAAGACAGACAGATTGAGTAAAAAGGCCAGAGGAGGCTGCCCGGCTGAATGTGGGGCCAAGGCTTTATCTCCAGTGTCTGTCACAGTGGGGACAGCTGCTCACATCAGCACCAGCCCCTGGGAGTCCAAATCACCTCCTGGGAACGAGGGAGCAGACAAAGCAAAAATCAACCTTGTTCCCTTTGGCTAAACGGGCCGAGAAACACAAGACTGCAAGGAGGTTTAAAGATGTTCATCTGTTGCTCGGCAATGAGCGTCTTTCTCTGACGTGGCAGTAGAGGAGCTGATGGGTGTTGGGAGGCTGTGTAGGAGGACAGGCTCCCCCGGCAGCGCTCTCATGTGAAAGGCTCAGTCAAGAAGACATTTTATCTGAAGAGTGTGAGCTACACAGAGGTTTTGTAAATACAGCGGTGTGTCGTCTGCAAATGTAATGACACTGTCACCATGATGACATATCTGGTTAAGCAGTTCATAACTTCACAAACCTTTGACGGTAATTTGTCAGCTGTGGTGGCCGGCCGGGGTTGCAGCCTGCTGTGAAGAGGAAGAAGAGAAAAAAAAAAAAAACCTCCATTCAATGTAGATGGAACGGATTGGACTGCATGAAAATTTAAAATGTCAACTGTCAAATTTCCTAGTGTTCAATTTGGCTGCGATGGAATGGGGTTACAGTTCAGCAGGCAATGTCTGATGGGATATATTCATCATTATTGGGTAATTGCAAGGAGGTCCTGTGTGCTCGGGTAGAGAGAAAGTGATGAAAAAGATAGATGAGTTTCAGGGAGATGGAAGACGAGGAAAATAAAAAACTACAACCTAAAAAAACCATTAGAGTGGATTCGCTTGGTTGAAATTATTCGCGAAAGTGTGAAAATGTGGCATTGGAATAGGTGTTCTGTATTATTAAAGTGCCACAATGGCTGGGTGCTAAATATGAGTTCAGATGCTCCCTGACTGTGTCGTCATAGCAATATATGAGCAGCGGGTGAGGGAGCTGACATGATTTTTGTTTCTGACGCAAAAGGCCAGGAGAAAATTCATATTTTGATTAGCAGAAAGGTTTTATACAGCCTCGACTTTCTTTCTGCAAAGCTGCAAAGCAGAAAAGCTTTTGTTGTATACAAAAAGTGCAATTAATCTCTACTCCAGCAATTTCCTGAGACAGGTAACATTAAGGTAATGGTCTGTAGTATTTTACTGAGTGTCTACACTGGAAATGACTGCTTCATACTATAAAAAAAGCTGAAAATGACTGATATTTTAGAGAGGAGACGTGTTCCATAAGAGTCACAAACACCCCAGTACATCCCTCTTCTTCTCTACCTTTCACCATGTAGACATTTAGACATGTAGGCGCCAGCTTTTCGTTTATTTTATGTTATTTACCGTAGTTTTGGGGCTATTGTTGCAACCCTGCTTCACTCACTTTCTTTTGACTGTCTGTGTTTGGGAGTCTTTGCATTTTTCTTTTGAATCTATATAAAGTCCGTAAGGTTTGTACGTCCTGTGTTATTTCATCTCGTCTCTTTGCTTTTGTTAATTCAAGTGGCGGCTGTTTTGTTTCCAGCTTATATTGAATTTTTCTGTTATTGTGTGCACAATGAATTAAATTGTCCCGCTTACCTTTTGAAAACACTGAGGACCCTTTAGCAGACTATAAGCACGTTTACATGTGGATCGAAAGGGCCGAGGTACGCCACTCATGCTCCAAACGCCTCACAAATTGTGAATGAAACCCGTCTTTCCCACTTTGTCTTTTGCAGTCTGTGACCTTTGCTTCGGTTCTGGTTCTGTGAGGTGTTCCTTTTAGCTTCTACTGTTCTTGCTTTTGTTTGATATTTATCTGTAGTCTTTATTTGGTCTCGACTCATTTCTGTTCTTCTGTTTCTTTCAGCCCTGATCTCAGTTCAGTTTGTTGTTATTTCTCTTAGTTTACCACACTCAGCAGTAGTTGTCCTCAGTCCCCCCCCGTTTGGTTTCCTCAGCTCTGTCTACAGCTAATTGGTCTCAGCTGCTATCCCTTAAGTACATTATCTCCATGGTTTTCCTCAGTCTTTGTCCTGTGGTGAGTTTGGCCTCTTGTTTTCACACGGTCACTTTTTCCATCTGCCACCGATCTGCTGTTCTGCATTTGGATCCTCCATAAACTCCATCAAACTTTGCAGCGTTGAACATACTTCACTCAATAACATGACTCTTCTCCTGTAAACTAAACCGTTACAACAGCAGTTGTAACCATGTTGAGGGATACATCTAAAAAAGGCTATGGTTACTGTTTGCAGCCCCTTTGATCTCATAGACTTCAGAACCTCCACGCCAGTTATGCAAATGTTTCAGGGACATGAGCATATAAACCTTATGAACCATGAAACCCATTGATTGTTTGTGTTAACTTATCATTACTGCCATTATCAGCATTCTTTTGGATTTGTCCTCTCAGGAGTCATCTTTTTCACCATTCTACGGCAGCATTGTGACCGAACCGCACCCCCGTTAGGTAGCCAGTACCAAAGCTGAAACAAGTTAAACACTCACACAGATACCTTGGCTTCTTCTTCTTCTGTGTCTTATTTCTGACCTGGGCCTCTTCAAATCTAGGCTAAAAACCTACTTATTTAGGATTGCTTTTAATACCCAGTAGTATGATGAAACTTTTATCTTATTCGATTTTGTTGTATTTTATTGCTTTCACTGTCCTTTTATTGTTTTTATTTGTTTTTTTACTTATTCTTCTCTTTATTTATTACCTGCTGTAAGGCACTTTGGAACATCGTAAGGATTGTTTGTAAAGGGCTGTAGAATTAAAGTACATTTACATTCTTCTTTCGGCCTCTCCCTTTAACCGGGGTCGCCACAGCGAGTCAATCTCGCCCCAAATGGTCAAATTCTTTAAATATTAAAAAGGGATCGCGTTTGATTTGAAGCATCAAAGAAGCTGGAGCATCAAGTTAAATGTCAGAGGAGAAAACCTGCTGGTTTTCTATCTATCTGGCAGAATAAACTCCACCCCCTAAGTTGTGCTTCTTTTGTGAATTGAATTTAAAATCACACTATAACCTAAACTTGACGCTATATGACAGATTAATCAAATCAAATTTATTTATATAGCACATTTCATGTACAAAACAATTCAAAGTGCTTTACATAAAATAAAAGCATTGCAGCAGGGAGTGTAAGAAGCATTAAAAATACATAAAAGAATATAAAGAGAAACAAATAAAATAATTTAAATTAATTTAAAAACAAGCAACAGTACAGATAAATTAAAAGATATCGTGCAGATTTCATGCATAGACACCTGAGAAAAGAAATGTTTTTAACCTGGATTTAAAAATGTCTATAATTGTGTAAATGCTGACTGGTTTCAGAGCCATATTAATCATTTTAATCACTAATAATGGATGGCAGGTGGTCTGCCATCAAGTACAGGCAACTAATGAATGAAGTGCTTTAAGAATGACTTCAGAAATTCAAGTTAACCAAAGAAAAAAAAACCTAATTAAGTGTATTGTGGGTTTTCTTATGGTTTAAAATTGTAGGTTTTTTTGCTTTCAAATTTCAAGTAATTTCTTTGGAAAATCAATCTGAAGTCAAAGAAGATTTGAGGCATAAAACAAACTCTTTGTCGTTTCACTGAAAAAACGATGACATATCAGCAGAATCACTTTTCATACTGGAGCAAAGACGGTGTAATTGGAAACCAAAGATTTACTAATGATGTTGCCACCTCACTGCTAAAACAAATCCCAAAGCAGGCCATTAACAGGTAACACACAATTAGCTTCCATGTGAGTGTTCAGCCTCCTGCGGGAGCGATTAGTCCAACACGAGGTGCCGGACAGCCGAACAAAGCACGCCACCGGTCTGTGGCGAGAGAGCGGGGATAAGAGCAGGTGTGCTCACCCAGGAGGGGGCTCCAGGTAGGTGGGCAGGCAGGCAGGCATTTGACACCCGTCTAACCACACGAGGAATAGGAGGCTGACAGCTGGTGCTGCAGGCTGCATGAAAAGTCATCGTTTCACACCGAGAAGATGGACTGCAGGTGATGCAGCTGCTATTTTTAACCCCAGGCCCCCCCGCAGGACCGACTGCTCCGTTTGAGTTGTTTTCCTCTCCCACCTCCTTCCTGATTTCCCTCTCTGATGTTTGGCCTGCCGGCGGTCTCCTTCCACTCAGAGTTTTAGTCAACAATCAAGTTTTCACCTTTTTCAAAGGACAAAATAATGTTTGGAATGAAAATAAAGCAAAATGATCGTGATTCCATAGAGAGACTGATCTTTTTACTTTATTATTAGAGAAGGATTGGAGTTTTCTTTGCTCTACAAAAAGAGTTTTCACTATATGATAGATAGATAGATAGATAGATAGATAGATAGATAGATAGATAGATAGATAGATGGATGGATCGATGGATAGACAGATAGATGGATAGATAGATAGATAGATGGATGGATGGATGGATGGATGGATGGATAGACAGATAGATGGATAGATAGATAGATGGATGGATGGATGGATGGATGGATAGATGGATAGACAGATAGATGGATAGACGGATAGATAGATAGATAGATAGATGGATGGATGGATAGATAGATAGATAGATGGATAGACGGATAGATGAATCGACGGATAGATAGATAGATAGATAGATAGATAGATAGATAGATAGATAGATAGATAGATAGATGGATAGACGGATGGATAGATGGATAGACGGATGGATAGATAGATAGATGGATAGATAGATAGATGGATAGACGGATGGATAGATGGATAGATAGATAGATAGATGGATAGACGGATGAATAGATAGATAGATAGATGGATAGACGGATGGATAGATGGATAGATAGATAGATGGATAGACGGATGGATAGATAGATAGATAGATGGATAGACGGATGGATAGATAGATAGATGGATAGATAGAACCAGCTACAACAGACTGGTAAAACGTCTCCAACATCCTGCTGCACACGTTGAAGGATCGCAGCTTCCTCAGGAAGTAGAGTCTGCTCCTCCTCCTGTCCCTCACTTATCTACCCAACGACAGCCGAGTCATCAGAACATTTCTAAAGGTGGCATCATGACCCAGAGTTGTGCTGAAAGCCTGTCGTGTATAAGGTGAACAAGAAGGGAGACGGCACAGTCCCCTGAGGTGCTCCTGCACCTCTAACACCGCCAGATGGACAAACTGCGGCCTCTCCGTCAGGGAGTCAGAGATCCAGGAGATGATGGAGGTGTCGCCACCCATCCCCCGCAACTCCTCACTCACTGACTGAATGCTGTTAAAAGCACTCGAGAAACTAAAGAATGTGATTCTCACGCTGCTGCCAGTCCCATCCAAATGTGAGTGAGTTTGTTGCAGCAGGTGGATGACAGCATCATCAACCCCCAAATAGGCAAACTGTGGTGGGTCCAATAGGGCTTTCATCGCAGCCTTAGATGGTCTAAGACCAGCCCGTCCAGCACCTTCACCTCCTGAGATGAGCTTTATTGTGTGAGATGACATGTTGTCATTTTGGAGAATGGATGTTTCCGCTTCATCACATGTATAATACTGTTTGCTCTCCACTTTTGGTCCACATGTCTGTCACCTTTTCAGTTTTTTTCTGAAAGAAACAAACCATCCCTTCAGCTCAACCTCGGCAGGTGGTTGTGATTTATCTCCTGACCAACAGGGGATACACTCAACCTTTCAGACTGAGCCGTCAGGCTTCTTGTGGTGTACATTTGAATGCTACAACACGGCAAAGAAAATAATAATAAATGTTTCCAAAGGATGTGTGAACTTTGACGAATGAGACAGGACAATTTCTATCAGTGCCAATAAGGCGGTGAGTTTTCTTCTGCCTCTTTTTTCTTAAAGGATGGAGTGATAAGAGTTTATCACTTCAGGGGTTGTGAGGTTTATGGTAAAAAATAGGACTGGGCGAGTTAACTCGTTATTATCGCGTTAACTCATCGATTATTTAATGCCGATAAATAGTTTATTGCACATTATTTATTTTATTATTGTAAAAGTCTGTTACTCACAGGCTTTTATTTTGTAAAAGTCTGTTGCTGTCTGCTGCGGAACACTGGAAAAAATGCCCCTCCAAAAATAAGTAAGAAAAACAACAAATATAAGACGTTTTTGCTTGAAATAAGCAAAAAAATTTGCCAATGGAACTAGTGAAATCGGTTTGTCAAGATTTCTTGAAATAAAATGTGATATTTGGGACTTTTGAGATAAAAGTGATCTTGAAATTAGCTTAAAAACCTCTTCAAATGTCAAAAAAAGCTTGTTTCATATGATATGTGACTCAAAACAATTTGTTTTCATTTAACAAGATATTCAAGATGTATTGTCTTCAAACAAGTCCCTATATCTGGTTGAAATGGTACTTGTTAGGCAGTTGTGTCTTATATTAAGTGTAATGAGATATTTTGACTAGAAATGAGACAAATATACTTGGTAAGACTTTGATTTTTTCCAGTGAACCAGAAAAGAAAGTAGTCGGCGGATCCACCAAACATGGAGAAGGGTACGGAACTTTTACTCGGCCATTTTCATTTTAAAGTTCTTCCAGACGGCGGAGTCGACAGAACCAAAGTCATCTGTAAACACTGCCAAGTTGAATTGTCTTCTCAGCGTAGTAGTTCCAGTCTAAAATATCACTTAAAGGCAAAACACACAACCGATAGCAGCAAGTCATTCAAGGAAACAGACAGTGGAGCGAGGCTTCTACATAAAAACTACAGAAAGATGCTGATGTTAAAAGTGTGTTTGCACAACAAATGTTATGGCACTTTCATTCATATGGCAGCACATTTAAAATAAAACTAAATGCTAAAAGCTATACACTACTTTTGGATTCATTTTTGGATTTTGCGTACAAATGTGATTAATCGTGATTAATCAGGGAAATCATGTGATTAATTAGATTAAAAATTTTAATCATTGCCCAGCCCTAGTAAAAAATCAAGGCCTTGATTGACAGTTGGTATGGTCTCTCTATCCGATACCCAAGAGACCAAAAATGTAGATGCTGCTGAATGGAACTGCAGCTAATCAGAGGAACAACACACGTGCTGAATGATGGGAAAGAAAACCTCAGAAAGCATGTAAAAGGTTTGTCATTCCATGGTTATAAACTGTGAGATGGGAATGTATCCCCAGGCTGCTGCCTTTACCATGTATGTTTAACACTAGCTGCATTTATCCTCTAACCCTAACCCCCAGAGACTCTGAGCCTAGTGGAAACATTATGTCGGATGCTTCTTTAACTTTAACTCTCCAGCACGGCAGTTAGCATCCTAACACCTCTGACCACCTCCCCAGCAGATGAGCGTTCGTTACTGCAATGGGACGCCACTCACTGACGTCACGACAGACTGCATCCCTCCAGAAAAACGGAAGCACAGGGAATGTATAATTTATGATCTGGACTAATGTAGCGAGCACGTGTTCTCTCATGAAATCGGGTTCAAATGAAATGTGCTCATAGATGGTCGACCGTTTGAGTAACACAGGGAAGTCTCAGATAAATCTGGTTGGCTTTTTACTCTGGAGCATTTAATCAGAAAGCAGACTTACAGGTAGAAGTAACGTTTGTCTTCTTAAAAGAAGGAGGCAGAGGCTCATCAAGGGAACTTTTGAAATGAGACTGAAAAAGAGAGAAAAAAGGAAGAAAAATAAGCTCATTGTGCAGCTTCCTTTGAATAGAAAAGTGCCTTTTGTGCCTGAAACCTCCAGCAGTTTTGGACTTGAAATGACAATTTACCTGAAAGAAGTTGAAAAAAACAGTGAAGGAAAAGATAAACTATTCAAATATTCCAGCTTCTTCTCTGATTATCACCAGAATCTTCATATTTCATGTGGAGATTAAAGAAAATCTGATTTTATTTTAAATGCAATAACTTCAAAGGAATATTTTGATTTTTTTTAGGCAATAAAGTTCTATTTATATGTTTATTTACACTCATTATGTAAAAATGGTCTTTTAATGACTACTTTGAACCATTTTTGTGTGGCAGAACGATTATTCAACACACGTCTTTAACATAAAAAAACAAGACTGCTCCTCAAGTGTCAAATCATTGGCTTTTTAAAAAAAGTATTTAAATCAGCACAGAGTCAGGACTATATGTGCACAATAAAAATGTTAATTCACACAACTAATATTGTGTTGAATGTCCCTTACTGAGTTTAAAATGGCTTTTGGCTGCTATTAACAAGCCTCTGGCACAAGTCCAGCTGGATATTTGACCACAAAGTTAAACTTTTCCTGGCATGTTCCTGACTTTTAAGCACATTTCTCAGTCATATTCAGATACAGCTGAAGCAAAGACTTTGATAGCGTGCATCATCCAGCTGATGAGATTATGCAGAACTCCACTGATGGAGAACAAATCCCTGACATCACCATAAACAGTTCAGTGTTCATGAGGTGGAATGCGTCACTATTCCTCCTATAAACATAAATCTGGTCATTGTGGCTCAGTCCTCTGTTCCATCTTTGCCAAAGTGGACCGAAAACCTTTCCTCCACAAAGCTGTTTTGTTGTTTGACGTCTGGCTCCTGAACATAACCCGGATTTCTGTTATCTATCCATCTTTGTTGGAATTTCTTATTGTTGGGCTGTAAACTGAATTACTGCTTTCAAACAAGCCATTTTTAAGTTGGCACAGAGAAACCACCACAGGACATTAAGAGACTTAATGATCATTTCCAAGTTACAAGGCCATATTTACGTTTAAGCTAACATATACACTGGAAAAAATCAAAGTCTTACCAAGTATATTTGTCTCATTTCTAGTCAAAATATCTCATTACACTTAATATAAGACACAACTGCCTAACAAGCACTATTTCAGCCAGATATAGGGACTTGTTTGAAGACAATACATCTGGAATATCTTGTTAAATGAAAAAGTCTTGAAAACAAATTGTTTTCACATTTCACATGAAACAAGCTTTTTTGACATTTGAAGAGGTTTTTAAGCTAATTTCAAGATCACTTTTAACTCAAAAGTCCTTAATATCACAAGCCGATTTTCACTAGTTCCATTGGCAGATTTTTTTGCGTATTTCAAGCAAAAACGTCTTTTATTTGTTGTTTTTCTTACTTATTTTTTGAGGGGCATTTTCTTCAGTGTATGTTTAATTTAGCTAGCTGAACCTTTTGTCTTGACCATTTCTCAAGCTTTTCCATTTAGAAAATACCTATTAAAAGACATGATAAAAAGCTCAGTATTGCCATGACATTTAATTTCCACACTGAGTGTAGATAAACAGAAACTTCCCATAAACATTAAAGATTAGATTAGTTTAGACTAGACATTGTCAAAAGGGCAAAGCAGCTTGCATGGCTTTGCCTTAAATCAAAATAATTCTTCTATTATCATAGCTGAATTTTACAGATAAAGACACTTAATCTTCTTTATGTAAGCAGTAAAAAAAACGAAGGTTTCATGGGGAGTTACTTATGTCCTGAAATATTTCTTGGCTGTGTGAAAGACAAGAAATGAAGATTATAATATATTAAGCCGTGTCAAGAGGGGGTGAGACTGAAAAACTGCTGCGATGAAGCATTTGAAAAACAGACATGGACACAGACAAAGAGGGATGGACATGTCCTCTCAGGGGGGAGTCTTTGCGTGCACGGGGAGGCTTCAAGTGCAACCTTTAGCAGACACACCAGCTTGCACGCATGCATCTTTTACCCTGCGGCACATCAGGGGTCTGCGCAGAGTCAGAGGTTATGCTGAGCACACACACACTCAGACAACTGCTGTGCGAGCACACAGGCTCTGCTGCACACTGAGGAAAAGGGTGTGTGGGGCTTCTTCGCCTTGTCAACAGGATGAGGAGCAGCGAGATAGAAGCTGGGGCATTAGTCTCCTCTGGGCTGGCTTTGGGATTTCCTCCAGAGGACAGAAAAGGAAAATACAGCAATATATAAATAGATTCTCCCCGCTCAAAATACTGATATGGCCTCAGTGGGGAAGGCTGGGGAAGAAGGAGGCAGACTGGATTTGCATTGAATTTCCTGTGTTTTCCTTCATCCATGTGGATATTTGTTCACTTAAGGTGGTATTGTATTCCCTGTCTTACCTCCCACAGGGCAACAATAACATTAATAACAAAGCTTTTCCATGCGGTGCAATTTGTTAATATGTGTTTTTTTGTGCGTTTGATCTGTCAATGGCGCCCTGTTAGGGCTGCAATTGAATAATTCTAGGCTTCCGTAAATGAACGTGCATTTCATGTGTCATAATCATTTGTCCAGCAGCATGGGTGAAACTCACTGTTCTCTCTCCCCTACTGTGGTGCCTGCAGGGTGGAGAGGAGCCAGCCAGTCTGCCCACAGTACAAGCTGCAGCTGGAGGAGTGCCTGTCTGCTGAGCAGGTGCCCACCCCGGAGCTAATCCGGGGCTACGTCAAGAAGGTAGGCCTTCAAATATGCCAGGCTGAAGGTTTTTTACGCCCAGCTTGAAGGAGGGACACTGGAAAACAATGCCCCTCCAAAAATAAGTAAGAAAAACAACAAATACAAGACGTTTCTGCTTGAAATAAGCAAAACAATCTGCCAATGGAACTAGTCAAAATCGGCTTGTCAAGATTTCTTGAAATAAGATTACATTACACTTAGCTGACGCTTTTTATCCAAAGCGACTTACATCTATTTAGATACAGGGTATTGGTTACAGGTCCTGGAGCAATGTGGGGTTAGGTGCCTTGCTCAAGGGCACTTCAGCCATAAATAGAGGTGTAGGGAGAGGTAATGGCGGGACTTGAACTTGCAACCCTCTAATATTAAGTCCACCTCCCTAACCACTAGGCCACAGCTGCCCCACGAGATGTGATATTTAGGACTTTTGAGATAAAAGTGATCTTGAAATTAGCTTAAAAACCTCTTCAAATGTCAAAAAAAGCTTGTTTCATATGATATGTGACTCAAAACAATTTGTTTTCAAGACTTTTTCATTTAACAAGATATTCCAGATGCATTGTCTTCAAACAAGTCCCTATATCTGGCTGAAATAGTACTTGTTAGGCAGTTGTGTCTTATATTAAGTGTAATGAGATATTTTGACTAGAAATAAGACAAATATACTTGGTAAGACTTTGATTTTTATTCCAGTGGAGGGAGATGGAGATAAGGGAGGATGGAAAGGCTGTTAGCTTTTCTCCAAACGTGTCGAAAAGGCAGAATGTTAAATGATAGTTGCTCAAGGCTAAAATGGGCTTTGTTCAGCATGTCAACCTTTCTGGAGAATACAGCCTTCATACGTTTAAACTGTGTGGCTCAACCAACCTGCAAAGCTGCTGCACTCATGCTGAAGCCTCCTAACAGCAGCTTGTCACTGACTGCTTGGGGTGTAGATGCTAATTAAGAACACTGTTTTAGAGGGCTGATGATTAAATTATTATTTTATGTAATTGCCGCCTTAAAACAACAAAAAAGAAAACGAGGGTGGTAGCAAAAATATGTGCACTTCAAGATATGTCAGTTACAGATTTTACGGAAACCTGAAAGCTTTAATTTAGTTGCCAATCTGCAGCTTCCCGTCCACTTGTTAAACGGAAACCAACAACCCCAGGCCTGTCAGCCGGGAAAGAAAAAAGAAAAACATGTAAATCATTGTTTGATTATGCCAGAGATCTTGCATTTGAGTTGCAGATTTGTCAAATTAACCCACAACAGTTTATCAATGATAGCGAAGGAGAACAGTGGAGGGAGAATCAGACGTCTTCATGTGTATTCATCAAATGCAAAACAGGGAAACGTGCCCAAACCCAAAGAACATGAGTGACTATTTGAAAAGAGAGACCCGATCCAAAGATTAGCTGAGCATAGTCAGACATGACCCAAATAACTGTACCTGATGGAGGCACTGATATAAAGAGGGAGAAATCACTAAAAATAGCTGCAGCTACCAAAACCCAGGTAATTTAATCTGCACTTCAAAGTTCAGACTCTCCATCAAACCAGCCTCTAAAGAACACGTTTCTCTTCTGTTCTGATCAAAATGCACCGTGAGCTGGAAGCGGTTCCACTCTGATTCACTTCAGCACATGAAACCGACATAAATCCAGGACCTACCTGACGTGATTAGACTCAGTCTGTGCCTGGATTTTAATTCCTTTTCTTTAGATAAAGAGGACTTTGGGGAACCTATTATTCAGATCAATGAGAAATTGTAAGATGAAAGTAGCAAGGGAGCCATTTAAAGCAATCAATGGAATAAATCTGAACAGGAAAGATATGGATTGTTTCATAGTGTTCGGATGCAATTTGATCGGATTGCTCGGACCACGTTTGCAGGTGGTTCAGGATTGATGTGTCCACATTTTTGGAGAAGAGCTGAGGTGTCTGCTGAGATTTGTTTCCTGTTTTTTAGTCTGGTCACGTAAAATGTACACTGAAAAAAGTGACTTTTTGGTGAAGTAAACTCTATTAGAGTAACTGTCATCATTTCTACCTTGTATTTTTAAGATTCAGTAAGAACTAGATCTTTTTAAGTAAAATTAAACATTTATTAACGTAATACATGAATTATGGGGGAAGAGTAAGTTTTACTTAGGTTTCCTCATACTTAAATGTTTAATAGTTGTATGTACATAAACCTAGAAATAATACATAAACTTTACTCTGAAAGTGTTTCGTTAAAATCTACTAAGTTACTTCATAACAGCAAATACCACAGATGTATAAAATTTACTTAAAATTTTGAGTAAAATTATGTTCCTGCCTATGAAAAACAAGTAGACTTTACTTAATTTGTTTAAATAAATATAACTTAAAAATTAGATGTAATTAAGTAAATGTTACTTAATATCATCAAAACTGTTATGTTTTATGGTAAGTAAAATTTACTTGATATTGCAGGATTCAATCTTACTTAAATCATTTGAGTGCAAATACTCACAAAGGGTTTTTTAAGTAAATTTACGAGTTGTTTTTTTCAGTGTATGATACACAGAAAACCTTTTGCTCCTCATATTTAGTTAATTCCTGCTGCTGTAAGTGCGGTGCCAAAGCTTCACAGGAAAGGGGGTCTGCGCCGCTGTGCTTAACAAGGCCCGCACAGTCAACTCGTTCTCAGTCCCAGGGAGCCGTTCTGTCAAAACTTGGCTTCTCTGAGATGCACACAGGGTGTCTTCTTGGCATCGGTGCACTAACAACCTGAACAGTGAACTCAGAAAATGGCATTCTGGAGAGTTTACTCATGAACAACCAACAGGGTCCTCAAATAGCCGGAGAAGGAAGTAGAGAAAAGCCACAGGACCCTCGAGCATGACTCAGATGATGTGCAGTTTTTCCGCTTTGCTGTGATAATTTTTGGAACACTTGTATTACTTGCTGTGTTGTTAGCTTGACTCATCACAACCACCCTGTTAAGAGGAAAAAAACCCTCACCTAATTCCATCAGTCCACAGTTTGGTTATGTTTACCCTGCGAGTTAAAAAGCTGATGTTAAAAGCTACTGTGGCGAGGAGCGGAGTAAAGGATGAAGTTTTTAGAGCCAACAACGCCGCCTGGGGACTTGCACCCCAGGATATGATAACTGAAACCCAATTGCTGTAAGGACACAGGGTCGGGACTGAGGAGGCAGAGACACACTACGACGAATATTTATTTCTCTGCGCAATAATGCTGCACCTTCGTCCACGGGATCGTTGTCAAAAGGACATGTTCGTGAAAAAAGTAATCTCCTACTGTGTCAAATGGACTTCTAGAAGTAGAAGAATTCGCTCTGCTGACTGAATGAATGAGGAAATCAAATGGCGTGTGTGGCTGAAAGGAGACAGATATTTGTCAGAATTTTAACATCAATTATCACAGTTATGCAGACGATACACAACTTTATGTGTCTCTGTCACCGGACGACTGCAGCCCAGCTGACGTTCTGTGTCAGTATCTGGAGGAAGTAAACACCTGAATGAGAGAGAATTTTCTACAATTAAATGAAGATAAACCTGAGATCATTCTGTTTGGTAGCAAAGAGAAGAGGGTCAGCGTTGGTAAATATCTTGAGACTCGGGACCTTACAATCACTGACCAAGTTGGTAACCTCGGAGTGTTGATAGACTCAGATCTGACTTTCAGCAGCCACATCAAAGCTGTCACCAAGGCAGCTTTTTACCATCTCAGAAATATCAACAGAATTAAAGGTTTCCTCTCCCAAAAAGACCAGGAGAAACTCATCCATGCATTCATCTCCAGTAGACTCGATTACTGTAATGCTCTTTTAACTGGACTTCCCAAAAAGAGCATTAAACATCTGCAGCTCATCCAGAACGCTGCTGCTGGAGTTTTAACCCGGACTAAGAGATCTGAACACATCACAGCAGTTTTAAAATCTTTACTCTGGCTTCCAGTCAGTCACAGAATAGATTTTAAAAGCCTGCTAATGGTTTACAATCTGTGATCTGTTCAGAGAATATAAAGCCAGCAGAGCTCTTAGATCCAAGGACTCAGGTCAGCTGGTCCAGTCCAGAGTCCAGACTAAACATGGAGAAGCAGCATTTAGCTGTTATGCTGCAAACAAGTGGAACAAACTGCCAGTGGAGATTAAACTTTCACCAAATGGAGACATTTTTAAATCCAGGTTAAAGACATTTATGTTCTCATGTGTCTATGAATGAAATATCTTTTAACTTATCTAGACTGTTGCCTGTTTTTAAATTCATTTAAATGATTTTATTTGTTTCTCTTTATATTCTTTTATGTATTTTTAATGCTTCTTGCACTCCCTGCTGCAATGCTTTTATTTTATGTGAAGCACTTTGAACTGTTTGTACATGAAATGTGCTATATAAATAAATTTGATTGATTGAAACAAACTAACAAAACAAAACAACAGAACTGTACAAAAAAAAAAAACAACAGAACTATACAAACTAACAAAACAAAACAACAGAACTGTACAAACAAACTAACAAAACAACAGAACTGTACAAAGTTAAACTAACAAAACAACAGAACTCAGTGTTTCCCGCAGCGCATTATAGTTAAGGCGGCTGCCTTAGCAAACTCGCTCTGCCGCCTTGCCAACGTTCCCAAAAAAAAAAAACACCCAGGCCACACTGAAACTAAAACAAAAAAGGAATGACAAAAGGTTAACAAACCTAACACTTAATCAAATAATCAAACTAAAAGACAAAGAACTACACAAGCAAAAAAAAGTACAAACAAACTAACAAAACAGCACAACAGAACTGTACAAACAAACTAACGAAACAAAACAACAGAACTGTACAAACAAACAAACAAAACAAAACAGCACAACAGAACTGTACAAACTAACTAACGAAACAAAACAAAACAACAGAACTTTACAAACAAACTAACGAAACAAAACAACAGAACTGTACAAACAAACAAACAAAAAAAAACAGCACAACAGAACTGTACAAACTAACTAACGAAACAAAACAACAGAACTGTACAAACAAACAAACAAAACAAAACAGCACAACAGAACTGTACAAACTAACTAACGAAACAAAACAAAACAACAGAACTTTACAAACAAACTAACGAAACAAAACAACAGAACTGTACAAACAAACAAACAAAAAAAAACAGCACAACAGAACTGTACAAATAAACTAACGAAACAAAACAACAGAACTGTACAAACTAACTAACGAAACAAAACAACAGAACTGTACAAACTAACTAACGAAACAAAACAAAACAACAGAACTTTACAAACAAACTAACGAAACAAAACAACAGAACTGTACAAACTAACTAACGAAACAAAACAACAGAACTGTACAAACAAACAAACAAAAAAAAACAGCACAACAGAACTGTACAAACAAACTAACGAAACAAAACAAAACAACATAACTTTACAAACAAACTAACGAAACAAAACAACAGAACTGTACAAACAAACAAACAAAACAAAACAACTGTACAAACAAACAAACTAACAAAACAGCACAGCAGCAAGTAAACCACCTGGATTAGGTCACCACACCAGCTCATTAAGAGGCTGAATGGAGCCATTTTGAGGCTTTATATACAGAATGGGGAGGAGCTAAGGGAGGTGCTTACGGGTTGACTACCTGGGTTGTGTTCAAGACCTATAGGTCCACTACACTACTTTCTGTGTTGAATTGTGACAACAGAGACTCTGTTAAAATGGAAGAACATGGTGCTGTGCACCTGTGAGGAACGTATTACAGGCAGTAAAGTTCTGCACAGGATCTGGTTCAGAAAACAAGCCATCCAAGCAAAATGATACCCTGAAATATGCCCCAATGTAGCATCCTTACAGTAGCAGGAGAGAAATACGACTTGCTTCAACATTGGATCCAACGCTTGTTTTCAAGTGGTTGTTTTGAACAAGCCACAGAAACCTCTTGATAAGGAAGGAGGGGGAGTGGATGGCGTGATAACATGCTTTCAAAGTGGGAAGCAAGTTCAACACCCAGATATGACAGCTGTTTGTCACTTCCAGTTAAGTCGAGTCAGAAATATGGCAACACTTTTTTCACTTCCTGCTAACGTTTATGCAATAACATCACGAGTTTAGGGTTAGAAAACAAAACTACTTGGTGTACGGGTTGAATAAAACCATGGCTGAGACTAAAATGTAGCCTTTCTGCTGCGCCGCCGTCCCCATTTTTGGTGTCACTGACACCAATTTGACTATTCACAAGCAGTTGCTCTCGTGACAACTTGAGGTCGCACATTCTTTGAATGTAATTACAGGTTTCTTTGTTAATGCCAGCATAATCCGTGGGGTTATTTTTGGGCGGAGGACAGTCTCTTTAGGATAAAAACTGCATAAGATTTAAAAGTCTCAGTGTGTACGTCTTCAGGTTGCAGAGACAGGGTGATTCTGAGCTATGCAATATTACAAATCTATCATTTCATGCTGCTTTTTGCTGCACTACCACAGCTGACGGTGTGTGACTTATGCTTATATACACAAGGAGCAGAGAAGTGAGGTGCAATCACAAGTGGTAGCCTAACTGGAGACGTGGAGATGCATTTTAATAGAAGGTGAAGTACTCAGAGCTGTCCACTTCGGATCACCAAAGATGCATGTTAAAAGCATGTGTAAATGGACTCTGTGTGCCGTTAAGCAGCTTTATTGTTGTTAAAAAAACTTAGAAATACAAAATATTGTTCAGCTGTGGCGCTTTTAATTCATCTGAATATACTAAAAGCTGTTTTTAATCCCATTTTACTAAACAGGATGATATATCTGTATTTTCCGTACTGTAGATGGAATGAAAACAGGAAACACCAGCCTGAGATATGAAAGGATATCCACTGATTTAATAATGATTCAGCTCTGTGGTGTTGCCTTTATGAACACACTGCAGAAAGCTTGTTTGAAGTGGCACTCCAGATTATATATACATATATAAATATATATATAAAGCACCCTCCTCTTTTGCAGGCTGGTAATGCTGCATCATCAGGATTTAGCCCTCCTGCCTGATCGGGATATTTCCGACCGTGATGTGGGTCTTTCAGACCTCGCTCCTGAACCTTTCTACACATTTTGCCCTTCGATTAGTCATGCAACTGCTGTCCTGTAGGACCTCATTACTGTTGGTTATCATTTTAATCTTCTAAGCTGCTGGAGGAACAGGAAGCCATCCTAGAAATCCATTAAAAGGGAAGTGGACACGGCCGACTGATCAAACAAAAAAGTCTGTTTTCCTCACCCATTCACTCTCTTGGATTCAGTTTTTTCCATTGGTTCTCTTTCTTCCTCTCAATTCTCTTTCCTTTCACCTCCTCATTGTCTCAGTCTCTGTCATTATCCTTTCAGCTTCTCTTTCTGTCATCTCTGCGCCCCCCCGCTCTATCTCTCTCTGGGGTTTTCATCTTGACCTTCAGACACCTCCTCCTGGTGCCACTTTAATAACTTACAGGAGAAATAGGAAATGCGGTTTCAAGTCAAAATTGAAATGGTTTTTTCCACCACTGGCTGTTGATATTCTGGTGGCAACAGAGAGGAAGTTACTCCCAGAATATTTTTCATCAAGTTGTGCTCGGCATCGTTTCGGTTAATAAAGAGAAATGATGCAATTTCGACCTGGAAACCTGATTTTCATGACCTGAGGGTGGTTCCTTTTGAGCCAGAGCAATGTGTCTGTTCATTTAGACTCTGAGGTTTAAAGAAATGTTAATTTTAAAAATATGTCCTTCACTTCCTCTTTTTTCCCCCCAGGAGTGCACTCTATATAGGACATGACTCTAGAACTCATAATGCCCACTTTATCCTTTTTGCTTCTCTTTTGCTGTGGTTATTACTGCCCACACTGTCTTACAGACTGTAATGTGGTACAAGAATGCACAAACTATCATCCTTTTGCTTTTATAACATCTTTGTGTACTCATGAGGTTGTCAACTGCAGTTCTGCCAACAGTCTTGGAGAACTTCCCAGAGTGCTTGCTTGCTTGCTTCTTTTCCTTTACTTTGTTCTTCAGCTCGTCCCAAACCATTTCACCTGGGTTTGCACATATAAGTAAGAGCTCTTAACATGAGCTTCTAAAGCCCAGAGGAAAGTACCAACAGTGGAAGTACAGGGTTCTACAGGAGCCTGCAGGGGACACAGAAGTAACAACGTGATTTTGACTCATCCACCAACCAATGGTTGGCTTTTAAATCACGTAAGCTTTCCTATCTGTGGGGAATCCGACCAGAGAAAAAGCCCTTGAAGGTATGCTTTCCTTCAGTTCTTAGGCCTGTAGCATTACAACTGCAGAGTGATTGACTTTCATGTCTGACGGACTGTCAGTTGCCGTTCTCGAGTGTTAGGGTGCTTTTGCTTTGATATAGATCATTTCGGTAATTGACTCTTGGCTATTTGCTGTCTTCCATAATTACCTTGACACAATAGAACTGATGGACAATGATACATTGAGAAGAAGAGAAAATCCGCCATTTAACTTTAGAATAGCCTCATCAAGTGACTGAAAATCATTCCAGGTGATGACTTCAGGACACTAATTATCACAGTCTACAAAGCTGTTATCAAGGAAACGCTGATGAATCTTAAGCACTAATGTGAACTGATTAGATTAACCTTAAAAAGCTTTGCATAAAAGCCTTACCTGCCATGTGTCATCCTGTCAGCACTGTTATCACACCCTGAAACTGATCCTACAGCACCATTGTGATTTGATACATCTTCACACAGCTGCTGGTGTGCAAGATTTATTTCACCCTGACATATGTGAAATCTTAAGATGTTCACTTTACAATAGTTACTATAGGGGCACTAAGATGAACAGATAAAACTATAGGGCGCTAAGATGCACAGATGAAACAATAGGGGAGCTAAGATGCACAGATGAAACTATAGGGGAGCTAAGATGCACAGATGAAACTATAGGGGAGCTAAGATGAACAGATGAAACTATAGGGGAGCTAAGATGCACAGATGAAACCATAGGGGAGCTAAGATGCACAGATAAAACTATAGGGGAGCTAAGATGCACAGATAAAACTATAGGGGAGCTAAGATGAACAGCTGAAACCATAGGGGAGCTAAGATGCACATATAAAACTATAGGGGAGCTAAGATGCACAGATGAAACTATAGGGGAGCTAAGATGAACAGATGAAACTATAGGGGAGCTAAGATGCACAGATAAAACTATAGGGGAGCTAAGATGAACAGATGAAACTATAGGGGAGCTAAGATGCACAGATAAATCTATAGTGGAGCTAAGATGAACAGGTGAAACTATAGGGGAGCTAAGATGCACGGATAAAACTATAGGGGAGCTAAGATGTACAGATAAAACTATAGGGGAGCTAAGATGCACGGATAAAACTATAGGGGAGCTAAGATGCACAGATAAAACTATAGTGGAGATAAGATGCACAGATGAAACTATAGGGGAGCTAAGATGCACGGATAAATCTATAGTGGAGCTAAGATGCACAGATAAAACCATAGGGGAGCTAAGATGTACAGATAAAACTATAGGGAAGCTAAGATGCACGGATAAATCTATAGTGGAGCTAAGATGCACAGATAAAACCATAGGGGAGCTAAGATGTACAGATAAAACTATAGGGGCGCTAAGATGCACAGATAAAACTATAGGGGAGCTAAGATGAACAGATAAAACTATAGGGGAGCTAAGATGTACAGATAAAACCATAGGGGAGCTAAGATGTACAGATAAAACTATAGGGGCGCTAAGATGCACAGATAAAACTATAGGGGAGCTAAGATGAACAGATAAAACTATAGGGGAGCTAAGATGAACAGATAAAACTATAGGGGAGCTAAGATGTACAGATAAAACTATAGGGGAGCTAAGATGCACAGATAAAACTATAGGGGCGCTAAGATGCACAGATAAAACTATAGGGGAGCTAAGATGCACAGATAAATCTATAGTGGAGCTAAGATGAACAGGTGAAACTATAGGGGAGCTAAGATGCACAGATAAAACTATAGGGGAGCTAAGATGCACAGATAAAACTATAGGGGCGCTAAGATGCACAGATAAAACTATAGGGGAGCTAAGATGAACAGATAAAACTATAGGGGAGCTAAGATGCACAGATAAAACTATAGGGGAGCTAAGATGAACAGATAAAACTATAGGGGAGCTAAGATGCACAGATAAAACCATAGGGGAGCTAAGATGAACAGATAAAACTATAGGGGAGCGAAGATGCACAGATAAAACTATAGGGGAGCTAAGATGAACAGATAAAACTATAGGGGAGCTAAGATGCACAGATAAAACTATAGGGGAGCTAAGATGAACAGATGAAACTATAGGGGAGCTAAGGTGAACGGATAAAACTATAGGGGAGCTAAGATGCACGGATAAATCTATAGTGGAGCTAAGATGCACAGATAAAACTATAGGGGAGCTAAGATGCACAGATAAAACTATAGGGGAGCTAAGATGAACAGATGAAACTATAGGGGAGCTAAGGTGAACAGATAAAACTATAGGGGAGCTAAGATGCACGGATAAAACTATAGGGGAGCTAAGGTGAACAGATAAAACTATAGGGGAGCTAAGATGCACAGATAAAACTATAGGGGAGCTAAGGTGAACAGATGAAACTATAGGGGAGCTAAGATGAACAGATAAAACTATAGGGGAGCTAAGATGCACAGATAAAACAATAGGGGAGCTAAGATGCACGGATAAATCTATAGTGGAGCTAAGATGCACAGATAAAACTATAGGGGAGCTAAGATGCACAGATAAAACTATAGGGGAGCTAAGATGAACAGATGAAACTATAGGGGAGCTAAGGTGAACAGATAAAACTATAGGGGAGCTAAGATGCACAGATAAAACCATAGGGGAGCTAAGGTGCACGGATAAAACTATAGGGGAGCTAAGATGAACAGATAAAACTATAGGGGAGCTAAGATGCACAGATAAAACCATAGGGGAGCTAAGATGCACGGATAAAACTATAGGGGAGCTAAGGTGAACAGATAAAACCATAGGGGAGCTAAGATGTACAGATAAAACTATAGGGGAGCTAAGATGAACAGATGAAACTATAGGGGAGCTAAGATGCACAGATAAAACTATAGGGGAGCCAAGATGCATAGATAAAACTATAGTGGAGATAAGATGCACAGATGAAACTATAGGGAAGCTAAGATGCACGGATAAAACCATAGGGGAGCTAAGATGAACAGATGAAACTATAGGGGAGCTAAGATGCACAGATAAAACTATAGGGGAGCTAAGATGCATAGATAAAACTATAGTGGAGATAAGATGCACAGATGAAACTATAGGGAAGCTAAGATGCACGGATAAATCTATAGTGGAGCTAAGATGCACAGATAAAACTATAGGGGAGCTAAGATGCACAGATAAAACTATAGGGGAGCTAAGATGAACAGATGAAACTATAGGGGAGCTAAGGTGAACAGATAAAACTATAGGGGAGCTAAGATGAACAGGTGAAACTATAGGGGAGCTAAGATGCACGGATAAAACTATAGGGGAGCTAAGATGTACAGATAAAACTATAGGGGAGCTAAGATGCACGGATAAATCTATAGTGGAGCTAAGATGCACAGATAAAACTATAGGGGAGCTAAGATGCACGGATAAATCTATAGTGGAGCTAAGATGCACAGATAAAACTATAGGGGAGCTAAGATGCACAGATAAAACTATAGGGGAGCTAAGATGCACAGATAAAACCATAGGGGAGCTAAGATGCACGGATAAAACTATAGGGGAGCTAAGATGCACAGATAAAACCATAGGGGAGCTAAGATGTACAGATAAAACTATAGGGGCGCTAAGATGTACAGATAAAACTATAGGGGAGCTAAGATGCACGGATAAATCTATAGTGGAGCTAAGATGTACAGATAAAACCATAGGGGAGCTAAGATGTACAGATAAAACTATAGGGGAGCTAAGATGAACAGATGAAACTATAGGGGAGCTAAGATGCACAGATAAAACTATAGGGGAGCTAAGATGCATAGATAAAACTATAGTGGAGATAAGATGCACAGATGAAACTATAGGGAAGCTAAGATGCACGGATAAATCTATAGTGGAGCTAAGATGCACAGATAAAACTATAGGGGAGCTAAGATGCACAGATGAAACTATAGGGGAGCTAAGGTGAACAGATAAAACTATAGGGGAGCTAAGATGAACAGGTGAAACTATAGGGGAGCTAAGATGCACGGATAAAACCATAGGGGAGCTAAGATGTACAGATAAAACTATAGGGGAGCTAAGATGCACGGATAAATCTATAGTGGAGCTAAGATGCACAGATAAAACTATAGGGGAGCTAAGATGCACGGATAAATCTATAGTGGAGCTAAGATGCACAGATAAAACTATAGGGGAGCTAAGATGCACAGATAAAACTATAGGGGAGCTAAGATGAACAGATGAAACTATAGGGGAGCTAAGGTGAACGGATAAAACTATAGGGGAGCTAAGATGCACGGATAAATCTATAGTGGAGCTAAGATGCACAGATAAAACTATAGGGGAGCTAAGATGCACAGATAAAACTATAGGGGAGCTAAGATGAACAGATGAAACTATAGGGGAGCTAAGGTGAACAGATAAAACTATAGGGGAGCTAAGATGCACGGATAAAACTATAGGGGAGCTAAGGTGAACAGATAAAACTATAGGGGAGCTAAGATGTACAGATAAAACTATAGGGGAGCTAAGGTGAACAGATGAAACTATAGGGGAGCTAAGATGTACAGATAAAACTATAGGGGAGCTAAGATGCACGGATAAATCTATAGTGGAGCTAAGATGCACAGATAAAACTATAGGGGAGCTAAGATGAACAGATAAAACTATAGGGGAGCTAAGATGAACAGATGAAACTATAGGGGAGCTAAGGTGAACAGATAAAACTATAGGGGAGCTAAGATGCACAGATAAAACCATAGGGGAGCTAAGGTGCACGGATAAAACTATAGGGGAGCTAAGATGAACAGATAAAACTATAGGGGAGCTAAGATGCACAGATAAAACCATAGGGGAGCTAAGATGCACGGATAAAACTATAGGGGAGCTAAGGTGAACAGATAAAACCATAGGGGAGCTAAGATGTACAGATAAAACTATAGGGGAGCTAAGATGAACAGATGAAACTATAGGGGAGCTAAGATGCACAGATAAAACTATAGGGGAGCCAAGATGCATAGATAAAACTATAGTGGAGATAAGATGCACAGATGAAACTATAGGGAAGCTAAGATGCACGGATAAAACCATAGGGGAGCTAAGATGAACAGATGAAACTATAGGGGAGCTAAGATGCACAGATAAAACTATAGGGGAGCTAAGATGCATAGATAAAACTATAGTGGAGATAAGATGCACAGATGAAACTATAGGGAAGCTAAGATGCACGGATAAATCTATAGTGGAGCTAAGATGCACAGATAAAACTATAGGGGAGCTAAGATGCACAGATAAAACTATAGGGGAGCTAAGATGAACAGATGAAACTATAGGGGAGCTAAGGTGAACAGATAAAACTATAGGGGAGCTAAGATGAACAGGTGAAACTATAGGGGAGCTAAGATGCACGGATAAAACCATAGGGGAGCTAAGATGAACAGATGAAACTATAGGGGAGCTAAGGTGAACAGATAAAACTATAGGGGAGCTAAGATGCACGGATAAATCTATAGTGGAGCTAAGATGCACAGATAAAACTATAGGGGAGCTAAGATGCACAGATAAAACTATAGGGGAGCTAAGATGAACAGATGAAACTATAGGGGAGCTAAGGTGAACAGATAAAACTATAGGGGAGCTAAGATGCACGGATAAAACTATAGGGGAGCTAAGGTGAACAGATGAAACTATAGGGGAGCTAAGGTGAACAGATAAAACTATAGGGGAGCTAAGATGCACGGATAAATCTATAGTGGAGCTAAGATGCACAGATAAAACTATAGGGGAGCTAAGATGCACAGATAAAACTATAGGGGAGCTAAGATGAACAGATAAAACTATAGGGGAGCTAAGATGCACAGATAAAACCATAGGGGAGCTAAGATGCACGGATAAAACTATAGGGGAGCTAAGGTGAACAGATAAAACTATAGGGGAGCTAAGATGCACAGATAAAACCATAGGGGAGCTAAGGTGAACAGATGAAACTATAGGGGAGCTAAGATGTACAGATAAATCTATAGGGGCGCTAAGATGCATAGATAAAACTATAGGGGAGCTAAGATGCACGGATAAAACTATAGGGGAGCTAAGATGCACAGATAAAACTATAGGGGAGCTAAGATGCACAGATAAAACTATAGGGGAGCTAAGATGCACAGATAAAACAATAGGGGAGCTAAGATGAACAGATAAAACTATAGGGGAGCTAAGATGAACAGATAAAACAATAGGGGAGCTAAGATGAACAGATAAAACTATAATGGAGCTAAGATGAACAGATGAAACTATAGGGGAGCTAAGATGCACAGATAAAACAATAGGGGAGCTAAGATGAACAGATAAAACTATAGGGGAGCTAAGATGAACAGATAAAACAATAGGGGAGCTAAGATGAACAGATAAAACTATAATGGAGCTAAGATGCACGGATAAAACTATAGGGGAGCTAAGATGCACAATACAAAAGTGTACTAAACTGTACTATTCTGTGCATATGCTGTCTCATGTAGAAGTGCATGTAGAACTAAAGGGGTAATGACAGCCTTTGTCACTGTGTTGTTCTTGGCTTCTTTCTATCTTTTTTTGGCTCAAATGTTACCTCGTCTGTAACCATAGAAATCCATCCACAAGTAGTACAGCAATACAACAGAAAGGAAGAATACTTTTGGAAACACCAGACAGGTGTTTACAGGTTAGTCTCACCAGAAAACATGTAATACATAAACTTGTTTATTTGTCCTGAACATAGGAGCTTCACAATCCACGGTTGTAAATTGGGAGACGGTAAAGTCTCTGTAAGTTGTTCTGTCGGGCAGCATTCATGTGATATGACAGGAGCTGCGATGCATAAATATGAGTGTAAACTGTAACCACGTACATTCTAAATGTGACATTTTGTCTGTTTTGTTTTTTTATTGTTGTTGAAATGTTGTGTTTTCTGGAGAGCATCCTCCTATGCGACCTGTTGGGGTCCTGAGGGTAATTGCATGTGAAGTTTAAAACATGGCGTCAACACAGGATGTAGCTTAGCCCTACGCTTTGGTTGTTTTCTGATCCTAACCAAGTAGTTGACTTAACCCAAACAGGAAGTGACAAAAACGTTTTTTTATTAAAGTGTCTTGTGTGGTTGATGTAAAAAAAAAAACATCAGCTGATCTCTTCCTCTGGTCAAACAAAAGCATATCGCTTATCCTCCTCCTTCCTTCTTATGTGGACTTTGTGGCTTAAAGGAAAGACTTGAAAATTACATTTGCTCTAATGAGGAAGCTCATTTGAGTCATAGGTACTTTCTGACACTTGTGGGGGTGGTACTTCACAGGATGCCATTATGAGCCATGTTCAAGGGATGGTCACATCCAAAAGAGAACTTGTCGGTTTTCTGTTACTCTGTTTTGAGTAATCTGTCACTGGAACAGCAAATCTTTTTGCTTTTTCTGTGTTTAGCTGTTGGATTGATTACCACATTATTCATCTCTCATTCCCAGCCACTTAATAATGTTAGATTCCTTTGAAAGACACGTACTATTTACATTATTCATCTGTTTAAACTCGGAAATAATTGAGGGCCGATCCTAAATTTACAATGATGTTGGGTATATAAATCACAACATCAATAGGATAAAGGCAACATTCAATAACAGCAAAAATAGTAGATGTTAAAATTAGGGCTGGGCGAGTTAACTCGTTAATTATTTAACACCGATAAAAATGTTATCGCGCATTAACGCAGGTTTTATTATTGTAAAAGTCTGTTGAATGCATCACATTCACACAGTTACAGCAAACACCACGAAGCATGGAGTAATAAAATAAAAATAAACGTAAAAAAGCACGTATTTCAAAATAAAAAATAAAAAAACTCCTCCATTTACAGCCAAGTTGAATTGTCTACTTTTGAATTAATTTTTGGATTTTGCGTACAAATGTGATTAATCGTGATTAATCAGGAAAATCATGTGATTAATTAGATTAAAAATTGTAATCGTTGCCCAGCCCTAGTTAAAATAATAAAAACTGCTCAAACATCTGAGAACAAGGAGCTTTTGGTCTATTGTTAAACATTTACACATTTCGAGTGTCATTTTTGAGGTAATCTGCCATCTTGACGCCATCCTGTCTGCTTGCTTTTGTTATATGAAAAATAAATCTATTCAGAATGGTTCTACATTTCCAAGTGCTGGATTTAATGAAATGATGATGGCAATAACAATGATGACACAGAAAATAAATTCAATCATTAGAGCCCATCTTTTGAATCTATTGTTCTATCAACTGCGCCGACATTAGACAGTCAGAACCATTCATTTCTCCGTCTCTGACTGCCTGCATTACCAGTAAATGAGATACAGCAGTTGCACTCTTTTATGTCCGCAATTCCATTCCAGCACATTGATATGGGGAATACGATGTGGAAGCACCAGAGAGCATTCAAATGATATTAAACAATATGGCTGGAAACAGTGTGACTGGTTTTTTTTTCAATTTAATTTCATAGTGAACAACCTGCAATTTGATTTGATTTTTATTTTATTTTCCTTCAATGTGGCTCAAGATGGAGTCTGGGGCCGCCTTGACTTGCAGGAAAGGGACACAAATGGAGGTTGGCATCATTAGCATTCCCTCATTTCAATTTTGCTCTGGAGCAGAACCCCCAATACTGACACAAAAAGCCAGATGACAAGAAGACAGAAAAAGAGTGAAGTGCTGATTTGGGATCTGGCCCAGGTCTAATTCTCGGTTGTGGTCACGCTGATCTAATTAACAACTGTGACTGGAGAAATGTATGAATGTAATATAAGAGAAGAAAAACAGATTTGACTGATTTCAAACAAAGTCTGAAAGTTTTGATGAGTTTAAGACAGCTTTGTACTTGCTTTGGCTCTTTGCTGATCACCTAAACACATAAAGACAGCCTCACATTCAAGATATTCTAGGGAACACTGGAAAAAATGCCCCTCCAAAAATAAGTAAAAAATAAGCAAAAAAATCTGCCAATGGAACTAGTGAAAATCGGCTTGTCAAGGTTTCTTGAAATAAGATGTGATATTTAGGACTTTTGTGATAAAAGTGATCTTGAAATTAGCTTAAAAACCTCTTTAAATGTCAAAAAAGCTTGTTTCATGTGAAATATGACTCAAAACAAGATGCTTTCAAGACTTTTTCACTTAACAAGATATTCAAGATGTATTTTATTAAAACAATAAAAATGGTATTTGTTAGGCAGTTGTGTCTTATATCAAGTGTAATGAGATACTCAGTGAGACAAATATACATGGTAAGATTTAGATTTTTTCCAGTGAAGCAGAACAATTTAATCTTTTGGCCTTCAACATCTCTCTCAGATCAGGAAGACTGAATGCAGCTTAGCATTTTTCACAGTTATTCTAGCTTTTAATTCTCTTTTATTGTTCTTGTTCCCAACAGCAGATACAGGATGCTGCAGATCAGGGCGTGATGTTTGTTGGATTTGTCCAGGAACCATATGGGGCCCCATGCACCCGGATCAGAGAACCCGAAACCCCATCCCTCTCCCTGCACTCCAGCCCCAGTTCTGTGCTCGGTTCCCTGAGCAGCTTCAGCCCCTCGAACCCCTCAAGCCCCAGACACCATCCAGAACCTGGAGCTCAAGCTGACACGGCGGACAAAGATAAGAATGAGGAAGCTTCACGAC
This sequence comes from Odontesthes bonariensis, assembly GCF_027942865.1. Classification (NCBI taxonomy): domain Eukaryota; kingdom Metazoa; phylum Chordata; class Actinopteri; order Atheriniformes; family Atherinopsidae; genus Odontesthes; species Odontesthes bonariensis. Next base: position 35,990,810 of record NC_134510.1, read on the forward strand.
CAGCTGGGGAGAAGAACCAAAGTGGGAACAACAGTGAAAGCCACTCAGGATGCGGGGCGGGGGGCGACCGGGACGAGGTCTCACCCGCTGCATCTCCAATGTCGGAGGGAGATCTGGAGCACAGCGAGGAGCTGACAGAGGAGGACTCACCGCATCACAATAACAACAAAGACAGCGGCACAGACACAAAGGAGAGGCCCAGATACCGGCCACGGAGAGGTGATGGTGAGTGGTCTCCATGGTTACAGTCATACACCAAAACCAAGAGGAGAGGGATGTGTTAAGCAGAGATCAAATAAGCTCTTACATGCTGTGATAAATGAAAGAACCACAAACATTGTGAGGGTTTCGTGTTTACTGCGCACATCTGGATTTCCTAAAACCAAAAAACCACACACAGAATACATTCTACCTTCCGTATTACTGAAGGATGTGTCACTTTAAATAGTTTCTATCCAATATACACACAAGCATAAGCTGTTTACATACATGCACTGCTCAATGAAATATTCCAGACATGTTGTGGAGGGGCGGTACGTGTCCAAAGCATTAACTCGGGACTATTTTCTGGCCAACTCCGCCGAGTGAGACGGTGTGTGAATGTAGGAGTTAATTGTCATCAAATTCTTTTCTGCTGACCGCTGCGTTGTTCTCCACCCGCTTGGAAAATATTGTGGATGCATCCAAATACACGTGGTATCGATAAGCAACACAAAGACATTAATCGAGCATCTCAGTCACAGTCGTACGCATGCTGTAAATGAATAATGGAGACTTCTGCACCACACTTTTTGTATCCTCATGCTCCACCCAGAAAACATCTGCTGCTCATTGTAAACCAATAGTGACCCCAAACCTTGGCCCTCCGAGCACTAGCCTGGAAAAAAAAAAGATTAAAGAAATATTCTGTCAGTGCAACTAATAAACAATAAAGCTTAAATGCATCACAAAAGCTCTTTGCTGAATACTGAAAAACGGACCTGGAGTGCAAAGCGCAACAAGACACCGAACAAAAGCACCTTAATTGCGTACATGCTGCAACAGTATGAGAGAACACACATATGATTAAAAATTAATACTGAGAACAACACAGCTTATAAATTAGCAACATGATCCTCCTCACTATCCCTTCCAGCTGCTGTTGTGAGCAACAGGCTGAGCAACTCATCTTTCACCTTTTCAAAAATAATTTTTACCGAGTAGTTTGTGATCTGTATGGAAGCCCAGAGCGGATGTGGTACGTATAAACTTTTTTTTTGATGGTTTTCTCGAGATAACGAGTTAATTTACCGATGGTTTTCGAGGCCACTTTTTCTCCCCAGTCCACCCCTGTTTATATGTGTTTTATGTGTTCGCAGTTTGTTTGTCTTGTCGAGAGAACAGTTCTGCTTGTGAAAATGCACAAAGCAAATCCCGCTGGTGTGACGAGCATTTTCGTTTTCTCGAGATAACGGCACCTCTCGTGCATCATTCGGTAACCATGGAGACGGCCTGGTCCCCTCAGCTGGTCACTGATGAAGTCGACTATATCAGCAGGATCACTGAGGTGTAAACGCCTACACTGGAAAAAATCTATATCTTACCAAGTATATTTGTCTCATTGAGTATCTCATTACACTTAATATAAGACACAACTGCCTAACAAGTACCATTTCAGCCAGATATAGGGACTTGTTTTAATACAATACATCTTGAAAATCTTGTTAAGTGAAAAAGTCTTGAAAACATCTTGTTTTGAGTCATATTTCACATGAAACAAGCTTTTTTTTGTCATTTGAAGAGGTTTTTAGCTAATTTCAAGATCCCTTTTAACTCAAAAGTTTTAAATATCACATTTTATTTCAAGAAATCTTGACAAGCCGATTTTCACTAGTTGCATTGGCAGATTTTTTTGCTTATTTCAAGCAAAAATGTCTTGTATTTGTTGTTTTTTTACTTATTTTTGGAGGGGCATTTTTTCCAGTGTATTGAGCTGCAGTCGAGCCGGCCGTCTCCTTAAATGACGCGGGCTGATATGAAAGTTATCTCTACAACAAATTGCAAACACATATAAACAGGGGCGGACTGGGGAGAAAAAGTGTCCTCGAAAACCATCGGTAAATTAACTCGTTATCTCGAGAAAACGATCCAAAAAAAAGTTTATATGTACCACGTCCGCTCTGGGCTTCCGTAGATCCGTGATCCGACAGCAGGAACACTTTTTCAGACATTTTGTGACTTTGCAACCTGCCCGTTAGGGACAGATATGATGGGTCTTTCACAGAATCACTGCACCGATACACTCTGTAATTCCACAGATGATTCACTGAACCTATACATAGTTTAATTATTAGGGTGAACAGACCCTTTAAAGGAAATGTGGTGTAATTGGTCCAGTTGGGCCACTATAATTAAAGGTCAGAATTTGAAAGCTTTACAAAGTTTTCCCATGGACTCTTAAATCCAAATGGCAGCAGACTTTCCACACAGCTATCCTTACAAATTACACTGAAAGGCCTAATGAGGGATGATAATAAAGATAAATAAAGGTCAAAACACCATTTCACTGTTAGACTGTTTACTGGATGGATCTCGTAACAATGTCAACTTTTTGGGACTGTTTTAAACCCATTAACTCTGTGATTTGGTGCTGGTCCCAGAGCAGCTAAACTGACACGTTTCTCTTCCTTCTGCTGTCAAAGAGGCCGACCGGGCTGTTTCTGTTTAAAAGAGAATCCATATTCATCTTCGTATTTGTGTAACTTTGTGTTTTTGTTCCAACTGCAAGCTTTAGCTGTTTAAAGAAAAGCGTGGAATCACAGATTCCTCCTGAAACATTTGGCATCTGCGGAGGTGTCATTTCCTGCGATTGCCACTATGTTACACAACAATGTGCCGCCTTGGGATTTAATCCTTCTCTATCTGTTGCTCAACAAAAAAAAATCATCTTATACTGCGGCTGTTGAGCACACAAATTCACACTTAGCTGATGAAGCAGGGAGTCTGTTTTGTCTCCTCAGAAAGCGAGCCGTCCGCAGCTTCAAAAATCTTTGCGTTATTTATGACGACCCCCTTTTCTGTGTTAAGATCTGCACATTTATACTTTCAGCTTTATTTGAGACGAACAGATGGAGACACTCTCACAACTATCACCCCTCCCACAGTCTCGTCCTCTTGCAGAACCTATTTGTGATACGTGTCGGTGGAAATGTGCAAACTGTACATGACACACGAGCCTCAGTGTTTCGTGTGCATGCTTAATACCTGCACTGGAAAAAAATCAAAGTCTTACCAAGTATATTTGTCTCATTTCTAGTCAAAATATCTCATTACACTTAATATAAGACACAACTGCCTAACAAGTACCATTTCAGCCAGATATAGGGACTTGTTTGAAGACAATACATCTGGAATATCTTGTTAAATGAAAAAGTCTTGAAAACATCTTGTTTTGAGTCACATATCATATGAAACAAGCTTTTTTTTTCATTTGAAGAGGTTTTTAAGCTAATTTCAAGATCACTTTTATCTCAAAAGTCCTAAATATCACATTTTATATCAAGAAATCTTGACAAGCCGATTTTCCCTAGTTCCATTGGCAGATTTTTTGCTTATTTCAAACAAAAACGTCTCGTATTTGCTGTTTTTTTTACTTATTTTTGGAGGTGCATTTTTTTATAGTGTGTATGCAATGTGATTGGGAAATATTACATATATGGATGTGTGCTGTGGTGTTGCTTTTGTCTGCATGTGTATATTTGCATGTGCTCCAACACAAACTTGGCATTGCAGCACACCACCACCCATTGGTCCATCTGGGCCTTTAGCAGCAAGATAATCCCCCACTGACTCGTCCTCTACCTCCCTCAGCTTCACAGCTCTCTCCACCCCCACCTACATCCCCTGAATCTCTTTGACAATGCCAGCAGTGCCTCTGTCTCAGCCAGCCAGGGTGGTGGAGGATGCTGCCAAACTCCCATGTCTCTCTCTACTAATGCCCAGTCTGCCGGGGAGGCCCGAAAGGCTCTGCTGCTGCCGGCTCGTCCTCGCTAATCCTCAGATCTTGAGGTGAACATTGTGCAAGTGTTGGCAGTGAAGCTGGCAGAAGTCCTTGGATTTACAGCTGAAAAAGAAACGCCATCCCTGAGAGTGAAAATCTGACTGGAGTCTTTAAGCACGGAGACTTGAGTGCTTTGATGGTTTGAGAAAAACCAAAAAAAAAGTCTGCCTCATGAAACCTGCCTCCAGATTAAAACTCATTTGCGTGAGTGAAAACGGTTTGTAAGAAATTAAATGCCATCTGCATTATTTATTGTGAGCACGCTGAGGAAACAGTTGTACTTAAGCTTTTTTTTTCTGGTGCATCCACAGCGGGATGTGTTTATGTTCAATTCAAAACACTTATAAGACGAGGAAAAAAAGATTAAACTCTGCGTAAGTCAGTTCTGACTTGCAGTAGGACGTGTTTAGTGATTTATTTTCAAACTATTTAAGCAAAACCAACTTGTTTTTCTCAGATACAAACATATATGGGGTTTGTTTCTCCTGAAATGTAGCATTTCCTCGTTCAAAGGAATCATTCAAAGACATATCATTCCGAAATCTTGAGAAAAGGTCCATGTGCAGGAGGCTCTCCAGGGGCTCTTTGATCGATGATACCTCTGTTATTTCTGGTCCGAAGTGGTCAGCGTTCATCGCCTCAGATTATAGAAACAGATGTTTAAATGATGATAAGGTTACTGCCACCGACCTGCTCATTTGGACACCTGAGCTGCCATCAGATAAGCAACGTGTTTCTAAAACCAGAGCTGCAGTCATAAGCTCTAAGTTGCTGTTATAGATTCATGCAATTGGGTTTGAACACTGGAAAAAATGCCCCTCCAAAAATAAGTTAAAAAAAAACAACAAATACAAGACGTTTTTGCTTGAAATAAGCAAAAAAATCTGCCAATGGAACTAGTGAAAATCGGCTTGTCAAGATTTCTTGAAATAAGATGTGATATTTGGGACTTTTGAGATAAAAGTGATCTTGAAATTAGCTTAAAAACCTCTTCAAATGTCAAAAAAAAAGCTTGTTTCATGTGATATGGGACTCAAAACAATTTGTTTTCAAGACTTTTTCATTTAACAAGATATTCCAGATGTATTGTCTTCAAACAAGTCCCTATATCTGGCTGAAATGGTACTTGTTAGGCAGTTGTGTCTTATATTAAGTGTAATGAGATATTTTGACTAGAAATGAGATAAATATACTTGGTAAGACTTTGATTTTTTCCAGTGAAGGACATTTTTGTGTGTGTGCATTTATGTGTAGTTCTCCCACAAAGACTATAATGATTTATTGCCATAAATATTATCTGATTGGAGTATTAAGTAATAAAGTTCAGGCAGAAAACGAAAAAAAACTATCCCAACAATCGTCTCGAACATCGTTAACATAATGCCCCAGGATCAATCTTTTCTCCATATGGTGACACTTCTGGTTTTCAAGTCTTATTCTTGGCATAAACCCAGAAACCAAATGATGCCGCAGTGTTGTTTTTATTAAGTGGTACGGTGTCATTTACAGGCCACTGTAGCACAAGAGGTTCCGCTGGCTCTGGGAGGAACTTGGCAAGAGACTTGTGTTACAGATTTATGTTAGTTCTTGTAGTTTCTCAAAGATCAAAGATTACTTAACCCTGTTTCCCTCCGTGCAATAAAATAACGGCTGCAGTTTGCACCAGTAAAAAGCTCATAAAGTAGGTTTTTTAGCTGCTTTTAGTCCAGGGAAAGTGATAAGATTGGTGACTTGTTCTATTATCAATGTTCCACTGTCTTTTCATTCAGTAAAATCTGAACAACAGCATTTAATAGAATAGCTCGAGCAAAGCTAAGACACGATCCTGAAACACACCGCACACTACTAAGTAAGAATATCAGTGAAAAAGAGCTTTAAGTGCAGAGTAGTCTTGCACAGATCAGCAACTTTGACATGTATTTTCCTCATGATGCTCTGCAGCATTGCAACAAGGCAATCATGACTCTGTCTCATGAAAAAACATAATGTCAGCATGTGTAGGCAGTGTGAGGCAGGCCTGAAGAAACACTGCATACTGGCAGTTGCACAATGGGAAGAAGAGAAACAAAACTTTATTAATTTAACAAAATAAGGCACAACCAAAGAGGAAGAAAAATGGTACAAAAAAAGTGCACAAGACTAAAAAAGACGAGCAGAGAAACAAACTGGTGGTGAAGACAAGGGAAAAGAGATCCGTGAGGTAAGTATGCAGAGAGAAGTAAGTCAACGAAGACCAACAAGGCCGAGAAATTCATTTAGGAAAACTATTTCAAAATAAGAGGCAGGAAACCAAATACTAACTAAACGCAATACAGGAAAACTGAGACTAAAACTTTAACCAAAACTAGAAGCTTTAACCGAAACAAGAGTAGTAACAAAAAGCCCGAAACCAAAGACCCGACAACTTGACAGATTCAAGTAAACTCAGTGATGCTTTTGATGCTTTGCATTCGCCTGTTGTCTCTCTGCACAGATTTCTATCAGAATAATTTCTGAGGAATAACAGACGAAAGCCTGCCTTGGGTTTGACCTGCTATTATCTCACTGTCCAGCATGATGGACATCAGGAAGCAGTCTTCTTATCTTATATTTTGCTATTTTTCCTCCTACACCATCCTGCTAAAAATCGCCCTTCGGCAAGGCACTTAATCCGCCTCCTGTGGTTTCTCTGTATTTCCTGCGAACAGAGCACTGCTGACGAGACTCTCACAGATGCAGAAAATAAGCTTCCTCCTCCTCAGTTTGATGTACAGCTGCCTTGCTGCAGTGTAATTGGACTGTAATGGAAAAAGAAATGCATGGAAAACAGCCAACGTGGTGAGGCACACGGCGTGTTTCTAGCTTCTGGATTTTATTTTGTGTATTAAATGGCACCTCGAACCGCTGTTATTATGGTTGCATCAGAAGCAATGAAGTAATCTGTGTTAAATGTGGTTTTAATGTTACTTATCTAATTATAATGGGGTTAGAGAAAATTTAAGAGCCGTTGCCTGAAGCGTTTTCATATCAGTTTGTGATGTGGTGTGATTTTTTTTTTTTTTTAAATGCTCTTCATGACCAGCCTGAAGCTCACCCAGATACGGAGGATTTTCATGGAACAAACTGCAGTCATACATCGTTAACTGTTAACCAGTTAACCAGTTAACCCTCCAGTTGCGGGTCAAAAGTGACCCACTACCATGTTTAGCTGTAGAAAAAATACCTTAAAGGATAACTCCGGTATTTTCAACATTAAACCTCTTTTCTGAGTCGTCTGCAGTGTTTTAGAACCCCCCTCACTGCTTTTTTGATGTTTACTGCTGTCTCCGGTATTTGCCTAATTTTGATTCTTCTCAACCTGCTTCAGAACGGCAAGTCATGCGCATGTCCTAAAAGGTCCGTAAAAGCACCATAAACGTCCGTTTTCAAAATAATCAACTCACCGGAGTGGTTACTGGTGTGCACTGGTAATCCATATCAAATTTCGTTGCGAAAAGTTGCTTCTGTCATGTTTTATTTGGCAGCTCGTTCATGCTCGCACTATTTTCTTAGCGGTGGCGGAGTAATATCAACGAACATCCAGTACAAAATGTCAAATAAAACACGACAGACGCAACTTTTCGCCACGAAATTTGATATGGATTACCAGTGCACACCAGTAACCACTCTGGTGAGTTGATGATTTTGAAAACGGACGTTTATGGTGCTTTTACGGACCTTTTAGGACATGCGCATGACTTGCCATTCTGAAGCAGGTTGAGAAGAATCAAAATTAGGCAAATACCGGAGACAGCAGTAAACATCAAAAAAGCGGTGAGGGGGGTTCTAAAACATTGCAGACGACTCAGAAAAGAGGCTTAATGTTGAAAATACCGCAGTTCCCCTTTAAACTATCTTTTTCCAATTTTATGACTTTTCCTAAAGGGACCCCATCATTAGAAAAAGTCACACTTTATTTTTGTTCATGTTTCCATGTGGGCTGTACACCACTAGGGCACAAAGATTGTCTTATGGGTCATTTTTGACCCGTGAATTATAAAAACATTTAAACATCAGAAAAAAGTTCACTGTTTTTTTTCCCTTTCAACATAATTAATTCAGAAGTAATTACTTCACATTTATATAATACCAATAATAAACCTTTATTATAAGAAAACTGGGAAAACAAGAAAACTGTTGGTCCAACTGACAGTTGGTTTGTGGTAAAGAAAAAAAAAAAGTGTAATCCTGAAAACTGGTGATTGTCTTTTTGTATTGTGTAACAAAAAATTCATGATAAAAAATGTATTGAATTGAGTTGAATAGATGAATAACAGGTGGTTTCATCATACAAAATAGATTTTGGATTTAAAATTCAATTAAGTTGCTTTATTTTGGGGCTTTGGTAGGGCGGGTCATTTTTGACCCGTAGGAAAAGGGGAGTAAACACAATGTTAAGACCGCACAAAGGGTAAATATGAAACAGCTCCTTTCACACTGAGGAAATGTGAGGGTTTGTAGGGAGACGCTAAATGGGGAAATTACTTTGTGGGTGTGTGTTGTCCAAGATTTATTTCCCATATTGTCTCGATTGTAACATGTGCGACTCGACAGGGTTGTGAGTTTTCTCCCGCTGATACAAATTGACAAGATTTGAAGAATTTGGTGGCCAGCTGTCACATCAGTCGGTTGAGCCAAACAAGAAACGGTTATAAATGTTTCATTCTTCCTGGGTGGCTTCTGGACGGATGGACAGACAGAGGAACCAAAGTGACTGAGCCATGATTCCCCCCCCCCCCCCCCATGTGAGTGAGTGTGGGTGGGTGGCAGCACTGCACATTCTGCTCATCCATCTGGTTCACTCGGGGAATGACAGTCTGACATTTGCATTGGAAGGGAAAGAGGAAAATGTTACCAGGCTCCATTTGAATTGTTTTCTCTCCGATTCAAACCCTGCTCTCATCTCACGTTTCGTGGGTTTTTCAAAGCTTAGCGGAGCAAATATTTCACTCACTCACATCACAACAAATAAAACTCTCTCCACTTTGATATGAGCGAGGAGCCGGGTGACATACGTACTGTGGGCACATTTCCAAGCCGGTTTTCCTCTCCAGAGGCCCAGTGCATTATGCATATTTCTGCTTGATGTAAATAACAGCTAGATGCAGAGCTTTTAATGCATTATTCAAGGTTATACAATGAATTAACTCAGTTACAATGAAATTGTACCTTTTTAGGTCCTGCGTCAGTGGATTACATGACTTTTGGAAGGTATTAAACTGTATGCGAGGAAGATTTGTAGCATCAATATCGTCAAATTGCGTTTGATCCAATCTACGTTTGTTTGTGAAGAATCAAACTCCTTGGGAAAGAGTTCCAGCGTGTTTTGCGAATCCAGCTCAGGGCATCTTAAATCTCATCTTGTATTGCTTTTTCATTTCTCCTGTATTTCGCACCTGCCGGTTTCTTTTTGTTCTGTTTTGTTATTCTAGTGTTTTGCATACAGATTTAGTCTTTCTGCACAGATCTGCAAGGCAAAAGTTTGATGTAGCACCATGCAAAATGCAGCACTCGTGTCTTCAAGAGCACAAACAGCCTGAAAAAAGGTTTTAAAAAAAAACTACTTAATAATTTTAGAATCTTTTTGTTAATTATTACATAAATATGCATTTTATAACTCGCACACAGAAGACAAGATTAAAAATGAAATTTCAGATCTTGACTTTTGACACAAAGAGAGAAGAAACATTCAAATTTATGCTCGGAATGCTTTTATCTCATGATCACAAGTTGATTTATGTTGCTACCTTTATATAACAAAATGAGTGGTTAATATATCTTATTATGCTGAGATACTGACCTTTTTTATGACAACTGAGCATGTTTCTGATTCTGGCTCCACTCTTGGGGAGCATCCATATCTGAACACTGAAGTCTGTTGTTTTCTTGGCTGCAGTTTAGTTATTAGAGCAAAGAGCATCTACTTGTGGATTGCAAAGATGAGAGGTTTCAGCCATCTGCTCCTCCTCAGATAAAACCTAACGGCTCGTATAACTGCTGAAGACATCCTGCCATCGTTGTTTGCTATCTGACATTTTCGGGCTTGATTCAGTTGCTAGAGTTGGCATGCATTCACTGCATTCCTGACGTCCAATAACAATAACCCTTTTGTTTTGTTGTGATTACAAAATAATTAACTCATCATTACGAAAAGAGCTTTGTTATATTGATATATTGAGGATGATGACACTAACAAATGATTTCAAGCGACTCCTGGCAAGTCAGTATAAACTTTATTGTCCGCTGATTTGATCCAGTGTTTTATGCAGAAATGTCACATTCTTCTCGTGATAAGAGAAAGACGCTGACTGGAAAATGTAAAAGCAAACAAACTGTTATTTCCTGTTGATGGCTAAAGACCACTAACACTGCCGCCAACTTTTCTTGGCCAAGATGCTTGTTGACTGTTCACATATTGGCTGAAATTCATCTTGTAGGAAAACAGTCTACAACCCCAATTCAAAAAAAGGCTCGGATGCTATGTAGAGTGTGAAAAAAACAGAATGCAATGATTTGAAAACCTCGTAAAATTTAATTTAATTCAGAAAACAACATGGAAAACATTAAATGTTGAAAGTGAGACATTTTATTATTTCAAAACAGTCAAATTTGAATTGAACTGTGTTCACAGACAGTGATTTCTGTCAGTGTTCCTGAGCCCATGCAGTGATTTATGTCAGTGTTCCTGAGCACATGCAGTGGTTTCTGTCAGTGTTCCTGAGCCCATGCAGTGATTTCTGTCAGTGTTCCTGAACCCATGCACTGGTTTCTGTCAGTGTTCCTGAGCCCATGCAGTGATTTCTGTCAGTGTTCCTGAGCCCATGCAGTGGTTTCTGTCTGTTCCTGAACCCATGCAGTGGTTTCTGTCAGTGTTCCTGAACCCATGCAGTGGTTTCTGTCAGTGTTCCTGAACCCATGCAGTGGTTTCTGTCAGTGTTCCTGAACCCATGCAGTGATTTCTGTCAGTGTTCCTGAGCCCATGCAGTGATTTCTGTCAGTGTTCCTGAGCCCATGCAGTGGTTTCTGTCAGTGTTCCTGAACCCATGCACTGGTTTCTGTCAGTGTTCCTGAGCCCATGCAGTGATTTCTGTCAGTGTTTCTGAGCCCATGCAGTGGTTTCTGTCAGTGTTCCTGAGCCCATGCAGTGGTTTCTGTCAGTGTTCTTGAGCCCATGCAGTGATTTCTGTCAGTGTTCCTGAGCCAATGCAGTGATTTCTGTCAGTGTTCCTGAACCCATGCAGTGGTTTCTGTCAGTGTTCCTGAACCCATGCAGTGGTTTATGTCAGTGTTCCTGAGCCCATGCAGTGATTTCTGTCAGTGTTTCTGAGCCCATGCAGTGGTTTCTGTCAGTGTTCCTGAGCCCATGCAGTGGTTTCTGTCAGTGTTCTTGAGCCCATGCAGTGATTTCTGTCAGTGTTCCTGAGCCCATGCAGTGATTTCTGTCAGTGTTCCTGAACCCATGCAGTGGTTTCTGTCAGTGTTCCTGAACCCATGCAGTGGTTTCTGTCAGTGTCCCTGAACCCATGCAGTGGTTTCTGTCAGTGTTCCTGAGCCCATGCAGTGATTTCTGTCAGTGTTCCTGAACCTATGCAGTGGTTTCTGTCAGTGTTCCTGAGCCCATGCAGTGGTTTCTGTCAGTGTTCCTTAACCCATGCAGTGATTTCTGTCAGTGTTCCTGAACCCATGCAGTGATTTCTGTCAGTGTTCCTGAACCCATGCAGTGGTTTCTGTCAGTGTTCCTGAACCCATGCAGTGGTTTCTGTCAGTGTTCCTGAACCCATGCAGTGATTTCTGTCAGTGTTCCTGAACCCATGCAGTGATTTCTGTCAGTGTTCCTGAACCCATGCAGTGGTTTCTGTCAGTGTTCCTGAGCCCATGCAGTGATTTCTGTCAGTGTTCCTGAACCCATGCAGTGGTTTCTGTCAGTGTTCCTGAACCCATGCAGTGATTTCTGTCAGTGTTCCTGAGCCCATGCACTGATTTCTGTCAGTGTTCCTGAGCCCATGCAGTGGTTTCTGTCAGTGTTCCTGAGCCCATGCAGTGGTTTCTGTCAGTGTTCTTGAGCCCATGCAGTGATTTCTGTCAGTGTTCCTGAGCCCATGCAGTGATTTCTGTCAGTGTTCCTGAACCCATGCAGTGATTTCTGTCAGTGTTCCTGAACCCATGCAGTGGTTTCTGTCAGTGTTCCTGAGCCCATGCAGTGGTTTCTGTCAGTGTTCTTGAGCCCATGCAGTGATTTCTGTCAGTGTTCCTGAGCCCATGCAGTGATTTCTGTCAGTGTTCCTGAACCCATGCAGTGATTTCTGTCAGTGTTCCTGAACCCATGCAGTGAGTTCTGTCAGTGTTCCTGAACCCATGCAGTGGTTTCTGTCAGTGTTCCTGAGCCCATGCAGTGATTTCTGTCAGTGTTCCTGAACCCATGCAGTGGTTTCTGTCAGTGTTCCTGAGCCCATGCAGTGATTTCTGTCAGTGTTCCTGAACCCATGCGGTGATTTCTGTCAGTGTTCCTGAACCCATGCGGTGATTTCTGTCAGTGTTCCTGAACCCATGCGGTGGTTTCTGTCAGTGTTCCTGAACCCATGCAGTGGTTTCTGTCAGTGTCCCTGAGCACATGCAGTGGTTTCTGTCAGTGTTCCTGAGCCCATGCAGTGGTTTCTGTCAGTGTTCCTGAGCCCATGCAGTGATTTCTGTCAGTGTTCCTGAACCCATGCAGTGGTTTCTGTCAGTGTTCCTGAGCCCATGCAGTGATTTCTGTCAGTGTTCCTGAACCCATGCAGTGGTTTCTCTCAGTGTTCCTGAACCCATGCAGTGATTTCTGTCAGTGTTCCTGAGCCCATGCAGTGGTTTCTCTCAGTGTTCCTGAGCCCATGCAGTGATTTCTGTCAGTGTTCCTGAGCCCATGCAGTGATTTCTGTCAGTGTTCCTGAACCCATGCAGTGATTTCTGTCAGTGTTCCTGAGCCCATGCAGTGATTTCTGTCAGTGTTCCTGAACCCATGCAGTGGTTTCTCTCAGTGTTCCTGAACCCATGCAGTGATTTCTGTCAGTGTTCCTGAGCCCATGCAGTGGTTTCTCTCAGTGTTCCTGAGCCCATGCAGTGGTTTCTGTCAGTGTTCCTGAGCCCATGCAGTGATTTCTGTCAGTGTTCCTGAACCCATGCAGTGGTTTCTGTCAGTGTTCCTGAACCCATGCAGTGATTTCTGTCAGTGTTCCTGAACCCATGCAGTGATTTCTGTCAGTGTTCCTGAGCCCATGCAGTGATTTCTGTCAGTGTTCCTGAGCCCATGCAGTGGTTTCTGTCAGTGTTCCTGAACCCATGCAGTGATTTCTGTCAGTTGTCCTGAGCCCATGCAGTGGTTTCTGTCAGTGTTCCTGAGCCCTTGCAGTGGTTTCTGTCAGTGTTCCTGAGCCCATGCAGTGATTTCTGTCAGTGTTCCTGAGCCCATGCAGTGGTTTCTGTCAGTGTCCCTGAACCCATGCAGTGGTTTCTGTCAGTGTCCCTGAACCCATGCAGTGATTTCTGTCAGTGTTCCTGAGCCCATGCAGTGGTTTCTGTCAGTGTTCCTGAGCCCATGCAGTAATCATTATTATTATTATTAATATTATTATTATTATTATGTCAAGTACTGTGGATGATGGCGTATTCTTCTTTAAAAAGTCTTGGAAATTTTTTCCTGAAAGTGCTCAAAATTCCCGCCTCCCTCCCTCTTTTTGTGCCCAATCATGTTACTGACCTGCTGCCACTCGATCCACTCAGCATCACCATGTTCCTCCAGCTGTTTCTTTGTATTTTTCTAAGCTTTTGTTGCCCTCTTCACAACTTTTTTGAGGCATTTTGCAGCCATAAATTTCAAGAGTAGCCAACGAAACATTTTAATGAAATGGGAAAAATTAAAATTTGAGTAAAATAATTGCTTTCTGCATAATTGTACAAGTGTTCAAACTTTTTATGAAATTGGGGTTGCACATCCAATGGATTATTACAATTTAGTGTTGGAAAATGAGTGAAAGATTGTGGAGAACTTGCTTTTCGCTGCATTTGATAATATTGACTGGATGCTGGAGATACCTCTTTGCATTACAACAAAACTGAAACTGTTGTCTCTGAGCCAATCATTTACTGAGCTATTACGGAAATCGTCTGGCAGCTCAGAGTCCTCCCTCAGAGGTAGCCAAATAACATGCTGGAATGCAGCCAAGGTGCAGCAGAAGCTACCATAGACTACCATAGAGACAACATCTGTATTGTCATGACTCTTGCTGAGTCGAATCAATGACCGAGGCTTTGCTCTCTGTTTCACCACGACAGGCGTGGAACTGCTGGCTTTGTACAACCACCCGCCGGTCCGAGAGGGACAGGTGAAGTACTACACGGTCAAGGTGCCCCTGCGGGTTCAAAACTACGAGGAGGGCATCAAAGGGGTGGAGGCCAACTGGTTGGATCACATGACTCAGCACTTCAACAACGGAGCCTCGCTGGTCGATGGATACTTCCACCTGGGCAACGGGAACGGTATGAAAGCTCTAATTGCATAAATGTCTCCTGGGAAAACAATGTGGGGATTAGAAATCAGTCAGAGCCTTTTTTTTAAATCCACGTGTTGTGACTTTGGGTTCCAACTCTCACACGATCAAAAAAACATTTGGAAAGAGAGGTTTTGTAATATGAAAATTGCATAAATAACCAATTACATCTAGTTAAATGTGAAAAGAGCCTTCACCTTTGATTGGCTCTGCAATTACTCGCAAAGCTCACAGTGTGGCTGTTATTTCCTGTTCTCCTCCTTTCACCGTGCTACCAGAATAAATGTCAAGGCTGATTCTGAACACACGCCGACCGCGATAAGAATTAAAGCCTGTGGCAGGTGACAATGCACCTTGCTCTTTGTGTTATTAATTATGTATTAGCTGACATTCATTTATTTCCCACCAGAAGATAATCAGAAATTTCACATTTGAATAACATTCGACATGTGAATCGTGTTGATGGTCCTTCTTTTATATCAGGAAGTGGTTTAATCTCGCAGGATACGTCAAATCATCACTGATTTATCAGTCAGAATTTAAGCATCAGAGAAGGATCATTCTTGATGTTGTACATCGTTATTTTCTGCCTTTTTGGCGAGTCAGTCAAATGAATGTTGGGAAGGCCTTAAAGAGCTTTTCACCAATTGTATTACATTACTTTCCTTCTCTGGTTGTGACACAGCATGAACAGCTTTCTCTTTCATCCCACATGTCATTTTTTAGAAAGATTTTCTCATTAAGATATCAGTGTCAAGTCAAGTCAAAGTCAAGTCAAATTTATTTATATAGCACATTTCATGTACAAACAGTTCAAAGTGCTTTACATAAAAGTGATGGCCAAGCATGTGCTAAAAGTTTTAACTGCATCTATTACAGCACATGAACGAGAGAGTTCAGTCAAGTAACTACCAGCTTAACTGATATATACACATGCATGTGTGCATGTACATACATCAATAAATCTGTTGATGTGGTCAAAACCAGATGTTTGCTCGATGTTCCACCTGCAGACAAGAGTGGGACCCAAGATTTCAATTCAGTTCAGTTTTATTCATATCGCGCCAAATTACAACAAATGTCACCTCAAGGCACATAAATAATACAGTCCAATTCAAGCCAATTGGAGTTCAAATTCATTGTAATCATAATCCAATAAAATCCAATTAATTAAATTAAAAAAATAATCCGATTCATTCATACAGAGCCAATTCAAAAACAATTTCCCAGCTAAGGAAATCAACACATTGCACCGAAACTTGTCTTGTCTTTAATAATGTCACATGTACATAATATCATTTGAGAAAGTAAACAGGGGAAAAAGAGAGTAAAGTGAGGAAAGGTGTGACAGATGAGCTCCCCCAGCAGACTGGGCCTATAGCAGCTTAACTATGGGATGTTTCAGGATCACCTGAGCCATCCCTAACTATAAGCTTTATCAGCAAGGAAAGTTTTAAGCCTGATCTTAAAGGTGGAAATCAGAATCAGAATTAGAATTACTTTATTAACCCATTGAGGCCGGGAAAGCATTTCTACCTTTAAAGCCGGGGGGCGCTGTTGCTTTATTCTACCTTTAAGGCCGGGAAAGCGTACACGTCTTTTTTCATGTATAAGGTTGTTTTGCACCAATTATTGACCTCTGCGCCAATTAAATGCATTATAATAGACACGTGAGAGTGTCGTCATGTTCCTCGTGTCATTGTTTTGAAGTTAAGTTACATCGAACAAGCATGGAGGACTTTCAGTGAGAAGACATTTCAGATGGGAGCGATTGTGAGGAGTTTCTTGGCTTTGATGATTCTGAAGAACGTGCTGACCCAATTGATGCAGATTTATGGCCAGCACATATGTTTGAGGATGATTTTGAAGGGTTTGAATGTGAGTGGAAGACTGACAATTACCACCGTAATCGACGGAGAGATTTCAACCGCACACCAGGGGTGAAAGTCGGTTTACCTGCAGATGCCACACCGTTGCAGGCATTTAATCATATTTTTACTGAGGAGCTTTGGGCGCATCTCGTTTCTGAGACGAATAGATACAGTGAGCAGGTACTTCAGACTCCAGCTCAAGCTAAGATGGCAAGGTGGTCACACGTAACTGTGCCGGAGATGAAAACGTTATTGGAATGTGTATGGGCTCCTTGTGCTGCCAGTTCGAAGAGATTACTGGCGATAAAATAAATAGATAAATAAATCATTTGAATATAAAATTAAATTTTATTTTTTTTTTATTACTGTTTTCTAATTGAAAATAGTGCTGTTCCTGCACTTTACTTTTTACATTTTCTATTTTCGTGAAGGTGTATGTAAATAAACTCAATTTCCAAAGAAAGCCACAGGTGTAAGCTTTCAAATACTTTTTGAATTTTGTTTCTATCTGCTACAGAGGCTGAGAAATCAATCATTTAGTAGGCGTTGACACAATTGCTGAATTTCCAGAAAAACTTCAGGTTTTAGGGGGTCTTTCTGAAATCGCCAATAGGTTTTACAGGCATTCTTTTCCAGGCGTTTTAGGCCTAAATGGGTTAATCCCTTGCGGGAAATTCCTTTGTTGCAGTGCTCTCATTACAGAAAAAAGAAAAGATGAAGACATTTACTGGCAGCTGGTTCCACAGAGAGAGTTCATGATCCAGAACGTACTATTGAGTATGAGCCATCAAAACAGACATCAGGGAAGAAATATGTGCAGAAAAAATGTTCAACAAGGACACTCGTGCTTTGTTCACATTTAGCTTTCAGGCACACTACAAACACTTGTGAACAGAAAATATGCGTCAGGAATGCTTTCATTACCCGGTTTGTAACAAATAACTTCACCAGGTGGAGGCTCAAGCTAAGCTACACCGGTCGTCCTTTTGAGGAAAAGGACAAAACCAAACTGCACGACTTGGCATTGGAGAAAGATTACGAAAGTACCATTTTTTTTAGGAGCAGAGACAGAACTCAGAACCTCACGTGTGTTTTGAAAAAGGCAAAAGAGAGAAAAAAAACATCTTAAATAAACATTGGAAAACTCTCAGGCAAACAGATTTGATTCCATTCTAAACAACAAGCTGAAGAGCTCCTCTTCCTGCTCCTAAAATTGATGCATTTCCTTCTAAATGTGTTCAATCTGCTGACATCACCGAACACTCTGAGCTGAAAGGAACCTTATCTGTAAAGTTCCTGTCAATAATCCCACATGGAGCCCAAATCCTCAAACTGCCTACTAACTAATATACTTTCACAGTGTTGATGGAGTTTTGGAGCTTTTTCTATATGTGGATGTACTTGTCTTGAAAGGTGTGACCTATAACAGTTTTATCTTTACCAGCTTTAGTGGATAAAACACAAAGGTCTCCCATACTGGCAGCGAAGGCAACCTGAGTACTGACTGGCTCTGCTTATAGCACCTTGTTCATATGATTGGTTGTTGTGGTTTTGGTACATTTCCTGCCTTTTTTTCCATAATTAACCGAGTACAACCCAGGCGGTTCAGTGTAATAAACCATCTTCTGCCTCAGGCTAGTGAACTATCCCAATATGGAGTGTTTTTTTTTTTTACCTGTAGTTGCTTTACAGTTTAATTTGGGTGAAAAATGACCAAACGGTAGACTTTATGAGCTTTCCAGCGGCTTTACATAAAAATGAGACTCTGCATCTTTTCATTTCACCAGTGAGCTCTGTGGCTGCTGATTCTTTCCAAGCTTCGGATCATAGAGTTGTTTTTGTATCCGCTTTTAAACTATTTCTTGTTTCGGTTTTCCTCTTCCGTCAGACCCCGGCGGCACCGTGCTTCACTCTGACTCTGGAGAGAAAAAGCCATCCAGAGTAAATAAGAGTCATAATTAATTAATCTGGGAACCTGAACGCCTCAGCAGCTCTGAAACACAGATAATTAACCTGATAACAAATTAGTGCATCCTTGCATATTTTATGTCCTGAGAATGGAGTAATGAAGTGTATTATTATGATTTAATTTTATTCTGCATATTAGGGTCCTCTAACACATTTTGCATCTTTTATGCGCGGCTAAGATATGCATCTCTTGAAGAGGAAAATTACTGGGTAGGATAGTGTGCGAATCAGCTGTAAAACGACTCTCCTGGCCTTCATTCACTTATAGGACTGAAAAACGTCATTCGGCTTGCAGCTTCAGTTCAAAACAGATGACTCTGCGGAGGTGAATTGTGTACTGTTTTGGATTTTTGGGCTCATGGGAGCAGCTGCCAGAGTGACATCAAAGCGCGGCAGCTAATTACATCAAACAGCCAAAGCAGATCAGTGCTTCAGAATTAGGATCCATTCCCGCTGTCTCCATATTTAGCAGCGTCTTTGAGACGAGTTTCCGAATTCACGATGAGACGCTCGACATGATGCAGGGGACCGTCTCTACCTCGTAAACATCAAGGGCATGTTTGACAGCAGAACGGCACTCGAAAGGACATTACTGGCAGACCTGCGTTTGGATGGGAGATGGGAGTGACAGCCTCGATTTGTGATACAGAGCAAACAGCTCGTCGTGTGCTGACAGATACACGAGCTGTCTAATGAATGTCATTTTGCCCTTTTTAAGACAGACCGTATCCTTGTTTGTTTTTTTAGTTTAATGCGTGGTACTTCTGTCCTTTTTCCAATATTTATCATGCAGTGCTGAACCAGCTGTGTCCATGTCTGAATTCTGATTTTTCTTTAGTGATGCCTCAGCTTTCCCTGTAGCACAATCCCAAGATTTACATTTACATTTTTTTCTTGAAATCTTTCATCCTAATGTACGGCCTTGAGATTTTAGATAGACAACCAATGCAGCCTTGAGAGGAACTGTATTTCTTTTGTTACAAAACTTTCAGTTTCCATGTAGTATGATTGAAAACACAGTATTCCTATAGAGAATGTGCACGGGCAGCAGAGGTGGGTAGAGCAGCCAAAAATTGTACTCAAGTAAAAGTACTGTTACTTCAAAATAATATGACTCAAGTAAAAGTAAAAAGTAGTCATTCAAATAATTACTTGAGTAAGAGTAAAAAAGTGCTCGGTGAAAAAACTACTCAAGTACTGAGTAACTGTTCAGTAACGTCTGATTTATTTGTTAACACAAGCATTCAATCAGACAGACAAAAATACTAATTAATCATCTTTAGGCAAATTAGAGTTCATCCAATTGATCAAATAAATTAAAATGAATTAATGAATTACAAAATAGCTTAAATAAAAATAATCCAGGTAAATTCAAGAACTTCAATAAAAAATAAGAGAGACTTAGGAAATGTTTAAAACATATGTAACCCATATGTAACCTAAAAAACAAACATTCATCTATCCATGGGGGTAAAAAAAAACGAATTTAGGAAACTTAGCGCTACATGTTTCCTCAAGTTAGATGTTGAGTTTCTGCTGAAATGTGCGTTTGTTTTGGTTGACACAGAAGACACATAATGTCGCTGCTGTTTCTCACTCTTTGTAAGGTAAACATGCTTTCAGTATGAGGCCTCGTCTGCGTCTTCATTTCCCACCGCTGGTTCTGACATTTTTCATCTGTTTCTTTGTTTGTTTGCTACGACTGCTAATGCTAAAGCTAACCCGTCCCGCCGCTGAGATTGAGTATGGTCACGTGACCAGACTGCACGGCTGCGTCTGATTGGTGAAACACAGTCAGGTGGTAGAGCCTTTGGCGGAAGTCTCTCTCTCTGTCAGAATAAAACATTAAAATGAGGCGTACGCGGGGGGATAAAAATAATGAGGCGTAGAATACCAAAGAGGTAAGAAGAAAAGTAACCAGCTCATTGTAGCCTAATGTAGCGGAGTAAGAGGACAGTTTCTGCTGCACACATCTACTCAAGGAAAAGTAAAAAGTATAGAGATTTAAAACTACTCCTAGAAGTACATTTTTTTTTTTAAATTACTCAAGTAAATGTAACTTGTTACTATTCACCTCTGATGGGGAGCATATGTTTATGTTTATGCATTTAGCAGACGCTTTTATCCAAAGCAAATGAGGATATAACATTACAGCTAGCATCAATGCTAACAATGAGCTACGTAGAAGGAAACCACTGGTCAGACTCTGTCAGGGGTGACAGTGTAGAGATAGAGGGAAGTACAGGGTAAGTGCAGGATAGGAGATGCTCTCTGAAGAGCTGGGTCTTCAAGAGTTTCTTGTAGCACTTGGTAGGTCATGAAAAGAGTGGCTAGTCTTAGGCGTGGTGTAGACGACAATCCTAGGCATACTGTGGGATGTTGGGACATGAGCAGCATCCAACTCTGCCAACTGCTGTTGTTCCCTGGATTGTAAATGGCCAAATCTTGCAGAGAAAGGAAAAGGTGGGAGAAGATGGGCATTACAGGGAGTCACCGAATCCCACAACCGAGGGCAAGATCTGGTAATTAATAAGCCTAAATCTGCTCGGCTGCAAAATCTGATTCCCCTTTCTTTTGTTCCTTATTAACGAGAGGGAATTACAATACTACCAATGAATGTTCTCATTCACAGGGCATCAAATACTGCTGTTCTGTCAGAGAGGGTATATGAAATAAGCTTAAGGTGTTTTTTGGCATCAGCGCTCTGATGCACCAGTTGCTGCAGTATTAGATGCCAAGAGCAAACACAGCAAATGTCACTCTGGAGTGTTAACTTATTGAATAAAAACAAGATCCTCATATATCGACTGGAATCTGGGTGAGATAGAGTTATTGGAATCCAAGAGACTCAAATATAAAAAGTTTTACTTTTCCTCCTTCTCCGTCAATCACCATTTACTTCCTGTTTCACTCAGTTAACAGTAACCGAGTAATTATAATGCTTCAATTGTTGAAGCATTATAATTACTCGGTTACGTTCAGGAGAAGATAATGGTCGGGTGTAAAACACCCTGCTTCATCACATGAATGCATCTGTATCTGGAGGGCTTGATTAATGTGGATTAACACTGAATATTTGATGCCGTGTTGGTTTGTTTTACACCGGGGGTTCAGTTTAACATGAAGCAGTCAGACTGTGAAAGGGAACCCAGGAATTTGTTTTAAAAAATCAGCACATATGTCTTTGTTCTAAGGAGCAAGGGACTCGTACAAGGTGAGTTTTTGTTTTAATAACTCCACTCCTCTTATCCAACTTTGTGTTTTTCTTAGGGCTGGGCAACGATTAAAATGTTTAATCTAATTAATCACATGATTTCCCTGATTAATCCCGATTAATCGCATTTGTACGCAAAATCCAAAAATGAATTCAAAAGTAGTGTATAGCTTTTAGCATTTAGTTTTATTTTAAATGTGCTGCCATATGAATGAAAGTGCCATAACATTTGTTGTGCAAACACACTTTTAACATCAGCATCTTTCTGTAGTTTTTATGTAGAAGCCTCGCTCCACTGTCTGTTTCCTTGAATGACTTGCTGCTATCAGTTGTGTGTTTTGCCTTTAAGTGATATTTTAGACGGGAACTACTACGCTGAGAAGACAATTCAATTTGGCTGTAAATGCAGGAGTTTTTTTTAAAATTTATTTTGAAATACGTGCTTTTATGTTGAAACAAGTAAAACAGGAAGTAGCGCCGGTTAGCTCCGTGAGCTTCACACAGAGACCGAGGAGCAGCGGTGATGTCCAACTTTAAAATGAAAATGGCCGGGTAAAAGTTCCGTACCCTTCTCCATGTTTGGTGGATCCGCCGATTACTTTCTTTTCCGGTTCCGCAGCAGACAGTAACAGACTTTTACAAAATAAAAGCCTGTGAGCAACAGACTTTTACAATAAGAAAACCTGCGTTAATGCGCGATAAAATATTTATCGGCGTTAAATAATTAACAAGTTAACGCGATAATAAGCGAGTTAACTCGCCCCAGCCCTAGTTTTTCTGTTTAATAGCAGCTTGTGTGTGTTATATTTGAGATAGTTGAGAACATCTATACCCTACAGAAAACAACCTGGGTTATATTCTCCTGCACTGCTTCCTTTAAAGGTACTGCTGAGCCCACATATTATGCATCCATAGCACTTGTTATTTCTTTATATTGCACAGGTCATGACATGTATTCCTAGTATTTTGTGTTAAGCTTTATTAGGTTCATCTTGGGTTTCATGTCCTGTTACTTGGTTTCCAATTAGTCTTGCTTTCTGATTCCCGCCACACAGCAGGCTTTAGTTTCCTAATTACCATACCTGCCCTCCGTTTGTCGTTTGCTCCCTCCGTATAATTACGCCAGGGTTTCCTTTGTTTAGGGCCAGATGCTCTGCCGATGTCACTGTCACTTTCAAATGTCAGTTCAGTCGTGTGTTCCTTTGTTTTGTTTTGCTTGCTTTTCAGCGGCTCTGCGGGTTACGTTTCAATAAAGT
The DNA here is from genome assembly GCF_027942865.1 of Odontesthes bonariensis. NCBI lineage: Eukaryota > Metazoa > Chordata > Actinopteri > Atheriniformes > Atherinopsidae > Odontesthes > Odontesthes bonariensis. The sequence continues at coordinate 36,013,699 of NC_134510.1, forward strand.
TTGCCACTCAGCTGCCTTCCTCGCCATGGGAATGTGAAGCTTATCATTTTTATTTGGTTTTAGCATCTCAGAGTGTAAAAGCCATCCTAATAAGTCTATGCAGGGTTCATGAAATGCTCAGGGAGGGTTCTCATAGGCTATTTGTTCATGTGAGCAGGCTGAAACGATGAATGAATGCTAATTAGGTAAAGCAGCCTCACAGTAATGATCTGACAATATTTCTGTTTTAAAAAGTCTTATTGTTGTCCTGTTTGTTGTAGTTTATCGTGATTAATGACAAACAACACAACTAACTTAACAAACTGACTACTGATACACATAATCAGTGCTTTTTTTCCCACAAGAACACATAGAAATACACAAAGGAATAATCAAAGTCTGAACTGACGCGTTATCAGTTAGAGGAGTTTGATTTTCCTCCCCTGAGCCCTGATGATGCACACAGTTCATCAGTCTGAGGGTGACTTGTCAGTCTGTTAAAAAAACACATTTGTTTGTTGAAAGTCAGCGTCGGTATGAAGCAGCACTGGAAAAAATCAAAGTCTTACCAAGTATATCTGTCTCATTTCTAGTCAAAATATCTCATTACACTTAAGATAAGACACAACTGCCTAACACGTACTATTTCAGCCAGATATAGGGACTTGTTTGAAGACAATACATCTGGAATATCTTGTTAAATGAAAAAGTCTTGAAAACAAATTGTTTTGAGTCACATATCATATGAAACAAGCTTTTTTTTTCATTTGAAGAGGTTTTTAAGCTAATTTCAAGATCACTTTTATCTCAAAAGTCCTAAATGTCACATCTTATTTCAAGAAATCTTGACAAGCCGATTTTCACTAGGTCCATTGCCAGATTTTTTTTTTGCTTATTTCAAGCAAAAACGTCTTGTATTTGTTGTTTTTTTACTTATTTCTGGAGGGGGATTTTTTCCAGTGAGATCAGAATGAAAACACAACCCGCTTAGCCTTCGACTTCCAGCGACTTGAGAGCTTCTTTGGAGCAATTTTTCTACAAAGTAATCTGAGGTGCAATATATAGTATAGAGATCTTCCATCAAGATTTATCTCAGTACTTACACTGTTGGGCTATGAGTCAGCCAAACCACACAGCCACCATTTTTAATCAATGTACTATTGTTATACAAAGGCACTAATTTAGCAGATGATTGATATTAATCATCCTTTCACCTCCAAGCTTTTTAAGCCCTAATTCTAAACCAGAACATCATTTTTAATCAACTTGAAAGCTCCCAAGGAGACGCAGATCTAAATCACGATGAGGCGTAATGCTAAATGCGACTGGCCAATATTCAATACCAATATGGTGTTCTCAACTTTGATTGAGTAAGTTTTAAGACCTTTTTAATGGCACATACGAAGTAATTAATTACCAACATATGTGGAAAAACTGCAGCTGTAGAGAATGATGGACTCCCAGTGTGGGTGATAGGGTTGACATTTGCTGTAAAACTAATGTATGTCTTGGCTGTAACATTAATAATATAATTAATCAGTTAACATGACCTTTCTGTGAGGAGCCTTCTTGTTCTCACTGGGCCTGAATTTGCTTTCTGCGGGTGTTTTGGTGCAGTTCCTTCAGTATTGGTGATTCTAAACTGAACATGGGTGCCTGTCTGTGTGGTGGTGACCCCCCCCAAATCATTACCTGCTTCAGGGGGATAGGCCTCAGTCCTCCAGGATAAGGCGATAAGAAACTTCAGGATGGATTAATACATTTATATACTTTAATAAGAAAACTGTCAGCGTTGGCATGTCAGTATATTAATACAGTATATTAGCCTACATCATCATACACTCATAAATCACTTAATTGCTCCTGTTTGCCCCATTTAAATGGTTTCCTCACACTGATCTTAATGGTTTCACCGCTCTTAAATGTATCTGAAATAAAGTATTCATATTAGGTGATTAGTATGATTAAGAGAATATATTTCAAGTTCTTAAGCCTTAATTTTGTTAAATTTCCCATTTAATTTTTCAAGGAACTAATAAGCTTTAAACTCAAAGTGATGAGAAGAAAGAAAAAGTACACTCACATTCAGTTTTAAGGTTTAACACATTAAGAAATAATAAGAATTCAACTGATTCCTCCATTTAAATTCTGGTAAACACAACCTTGGATGAACAAAGCGCGTCATATTACACTTTGTCATTATCTAGTGAACAAAAACTAAGCCCAAGATCATCAGTAAGTGTGAGCACCTCTATAAAAGCAGAAGTTTTGTCAGTTTGCTGCTCTGGAGCAATCAAGTGTGTGTTAAAACGATGCCAAGGAGGAAAGAAATCAGCAGTGATCTTCCAGAAGCTGCTCGGGTGCTGCTTATTGATTAATCGCCAGTCTTTCCAGGAGTGGACATCCCAGCAAATTCACCCAAATGTCAGACCAAGCAATGCTCAGAAAAACTTTGAAAAACCCAAGAGCTACATCTTGAAGAATCAAGGTGCTGCAATGGTCCAGTCAGAGTCCAGAGCTCAGCCTGACTGAGATGCTGTGCTGGGACCTTCAGAGAGCTGTGCAGAAACCAGAGCTGCAAACCTCAATGAGCCGAAGCAGCGCTGGAGAGAAGAGTGGGAACAAGATTCCTCCTCAACCATGAGAGAGACACAGGAAACCTTCAGCTCACTGCTACTGAAGGTTATGCTACGAGCTGTTCACTTACAAACCAAATAAAGTTTGTGTCTCCTGATTTGTGAAACCATAAAGTTTAAAGAGAGTATTCTTTTTTCCTCACACGACGGTACGTTAGGCACTTAAATACAACAGCTTTGTTCGAAATGCATAAACAAATGCATATGTTTGTTATTATGGTTTGTATTACTGAGCCCCTCATGGATTATTTGCCTTTTGTTTTTGCCAGGACATCACTGTTCATGCTCCTAGAGTCATCCGTTACCTATGTACCGTGCTACATTTGTTCAGTTCCTGACAGTCAGCTGTTTGTCATGCTCCAGAGAGACACACACTTTCAAAAACACACAGACCAAAAACACCCCGTGTCCCCACGCTGCTTCCAAAGATGGCTTTCCACGGTGAGACTGCATTGAGGCCTATTGTTTGCATACACATGTGAATGTGTATGTGTGAGGAATCACTTAAATGGGGAAAGTCTTGTCTGGTGTTATCAGTGCTTACAGTGTGGAGACCTCACCTGAGCCACAGCATGAGAGAATTTTTGAATCCTGAGTTGCTCACAGACACACCTGTCACAACACATACATTCAGTCACACTGTGGAACCGCCTCCAACCATCCAGCAGGCCAACTCGTATACACCGAGACAGCAAAGCTGCATTTATGAGAGGTATGCCAGGAGATAAACCAATTACAAAAAGTGTTGCTGATGGAGTTTAAAACCCAAAATCATGACGTTTCTGCACATTTGCACAGGATGCATATATATCCTAACCCTTTGTGTGGTTCTAGCTGGATGTGTATAATACAGAGGCCTAGAGAGCTCATTATTCTGCAATACAGGACGTATCAACCATATTTGAAGAATACAAGTGCAACAAAAGAACAGAAATGCTAAATCCACAACAGAAGCCCAAAAGCACGTTAGATGGGAGTGTGAAGGACATTTATATCTATAGTACTTCTAGAGCTAATGTTAGGCTTGTTGTATCTTTAATTTTAAATATTAAATATTATTTACATTCAGATTTAGTTTAAATATTATATAGATAGTATTAAAAAGACAGTTATTTCTAAACCTGATTTAATTTATTCTGGTATGTGGTGCTACTTGTTTCGACCACAAGGGGCGTTTCTTTGTTTATATGTCAGTTGAGAATAGGTCAAGGTTCGAATAGTAGAAGAAGAAAAAGTTCAGTTAGAAAAAAAACGTTTGTATCTCGAGGTGAAATTTTGTCGTTGTTTTATTGAACTGTGATAGTCTTTTTAGAATCAGTAAAAAAACAGAAGACAACGAGAAGTACTGCTTAGTTTTTACAAGAAGCTGCAGCTAAGTTCCCACAAGGCTAGCTGTGCAGCAGCGTTAGCATAGCAAAAAAAAAAGCTAAAAGTAGTCAATCATATGAGCAGGACCAGAGCTTTACCCAAATAAGGGGACATAATGGTAGTTAACCAATCTACTGGTGAAAATACTTTAGAGATTTTTAGAAGTAAATGATGTGTATTTTCTAACGGGTCGAATAAGGAACAAGTAACAGGGACCAGGAAAAAGGACACTGAAAATAAGTCAAACCTTGGTATGTGGTTCACATACCAATAGTTATACTTATAGTGAAGGTTTGACTTATTTTTTAAATAAAAAACAACTTTCCGGCTTCACTTAAACAGTGTTATGTTGTCAACCCATTGATACCCACTTCCTTTGTGACCTCACCTGTGCTCCTGCATTAGTTTTTGGCTTTGTAAATGCAGCGTGTTTTCCATTTGTAGGTCATTTTTCTTGTCTCGCTTACAATGAGCTCTCCCGGGTGCTGTAACATGGGGTTTGACAGCTCTGCGTGTGTCTTCTTTACCTCTAAATTGGAGTCAGATAACAGATTCTACAGTTGTTTTGTCTTTGCAAATACCCCAATTAAGAGCATGCAGTCGAGCGTGTTTGGGCATCGGAGAAAATGCAAATTCACTAAGGTGGTTAAAATCGAAACCTCTCGAAAAGCTCAAGCATGGAGTGAGAACATCACTGGGCTTCAGCCAAGCTAAATGTAAGAATTCACACGCAGACATGTTTGATAAATAGAAGTGTAGCTTTTCAGTGTCACCCCTGTTCTCAGTGAACCATAACCAAAAGAAAAAGTGGAAAAAGTGACATCTACTGAGAATTACACGTGCAGAGCGATAATCCCTCTGTCATGCGTCAGCACCTCAGCAGCACATGTATATTTTTGTCCCACATATGCTTTATTCAGGAAAATGTTATTTTAAACTTGTGAGGCTGTAAAAGATGTAACACATCTAAGGGTGGATTTAGGGTAAACACCTTCCAAGGAAGCAAATGTGTGAATCTTTGCGCTTGCAAACTACTTCTCGCCTCATTGTTTCAGCTGAGCAGAAAATAGAAATATTAGAAAAGAAATTTATACGTTTCTAAAATGCTAAAATTATAGATTAGGATGCTTTTAAAAACATTCTTTCACCCATTTATTATCCAAAATCAATGGACGACACATTGGCAAAAAATCCCCTGTTATTCAGTCACCACCCTTTGTTTCTTCCCGACCAGCTGAAAGTCTGCCTGGCAACCCACAGGTACCCGCCCGCCAGCTGCCAAACATCTGGCTCCAAAGAGAGGAGCCACATCCACTCGACACTCATTAGACTCCCTCACCTCTTCCTCTCTGGTTCCCTCTCTGTGCATGTCTCGTCCACACATCCTGTTTGAAATTTAGATAAGCTGTCAGCGGCCGGTCTCCATCTGTCTCAGGCAGCGCCTGGCACGCATGTTTAAATCATGTCACCAGGCATGACCAGAGGCAGGGTCACTTTCCAGGTCACTAGCGGTCAACTGGGCTCAAACATGCAGTTGTTGATCTGTGTAAAAGCATGGAAACATGAATATTTATCCAGAGATTGTTTAGGAAAGGCAAGGCAAGGCAAGTTTATTTATATAGCACAATTCAACTACAAGGCGATTCAAAGTGCTTTACAGATACATTAAAACAGTAGAAATAAAAAGCATGATTTAAATTTTAAACAAAAAAGAAAGAAATAAGAACAATAGATAAAATCAGATAAAATCAGTAGTTAAAATGTGATTAATTTTTGAAACTCAAGCTTCAGATTTGGAGCTTTATTCAAGTTTACAGTAGTTTACAGTAGGATGAACAAATAAATCGTCTGACTTTGGAGAAGAAAGCAGATATTACAATGCATTTTGGGTTACTATTGATTATATAAAAACGTGTCACACTGTGAGAGGTTCAAAGACAGCCGGTGTCGAGGTCATGTGACCAAACAAAGCCTGCAATAATTTCCTGACAGTGTTAGAAATTTATTAGCCTGCATGTTGCTGCGACCTACGTCCACTAATCAGTTAAATAGGAGGGAAGAAGTGATGCTGCTGCTGTTGCATGACAAGCTAAACAAAGCTGAACACTGTAGAAGACAAACGAGATAAACTTGTCTGTATGCCGTGTCCTTGAGCTCCGAAGCATGACCACGCAAATACATGCTCAGAGGAATTACAAATTCTGTGCAGCAAACCAGTAAACATATTAATTAGGGCTGGGGCGAGTTAACTCGTTATTCGCGTTAACTTGTTAATTATTTAACGCTGATAAATGTTTTATCGCGCATTAACGCAGGTTTTATTATTGTAAAAGTCTGTTGAATGCATCACATTCACACAGTTACAGCAAACACCAGGAAGGATGGAGGAATAAAATAAAGATAAACTAGCAGGTAACATCACCGCTACAGGTGTGAAGCTAACGGAGCTTACCGGCGCTACTTCCTGTTTTACTTGTTTCAACATAAAAGCACATATTTCAAAATAAATTTAAAAAAAACTCCTGCATTTACAGCCAAGTTGAATTGTCTTCTCAGCGTAGTAGTTCCAGTCTAAAATATCACTTAAAGGCAAAACACACAACTGATAGCAGCAAGTCATTCAAGGAAACAGACAGTGGAGCGAGGCTTCTACATAAAAACTACAGAAAGATGCTGATGGTAAAAGTGTGTTTGCACAACAAATGTTATGGCACTTTCATTCATATGGCAGCACATTTAAAATAAAACTAAATGCTAAAAGCTATACACTACTTCCATCCATCCATTATCTTCCGCTGGTCCGGGGATCGGGTCGCGGGGGCAGCAGCTTGAGCAAAGAGACCCAGACGTCCCTGTCCCCGGCCACTTCCTCCAGCTCTTCTGGGGGGACCCCGAGGCGTTCCCAGGCCAGCCGAGAGACATAGTCTCTCCAACGTGTCCTGGGTCTTCCCCGGGGCCTCCTCCCAGTGGGACGGGCCCGGAACACCTCACCGGGGAGGCGTCCAGGAGGCATTCTCACCAGATGCCCGAGCCACCTCATCTGACTCCTCTCGATGCGGAGGAGCAGCGGTTCTACTCCGAGCCCCTCCCGGATGACCGAGCTTCTCACCCTATCTCTAAGGGAGAGCCCAGACACCCTGCAGAGGAAACTCATTTCGGCCGCTTGTATTCGCGATCTCGTTCTTTCGGTCACTACCCACAGCTCGTGACCATAGGTGAGGGTAGGAACATAGATTGACCGGTAAATCGAGAGCTTCGCCTTCTGGCTCAGCTCCTTCTTCACCACGACGGGCCGGTGCAGAGCCCGCATCACTGCAGACGCCGCACCAATCCGTCTGTCAATCTCCTGTTCCATTCGTCCCTCACTCGTGAACAAGACCCCGAGATACTTGAACTCCTCCACTTGGGGAAGGATCTCATTCCCGACCCGAAGAGAGCATTCCACCCTTTTCCGGCTGAAGACCATGGTCTCAGATTTGGAGGTGCTGATGGTCATCCCAGCCGCTTCACACTCGGCTGCGAACCGCTCCAGTGAGAGCTGAAGGTCACGGCCTGACGACGCCAACAGAACCAAATCGTCCGCAAAAAGCAGAGACCCGGTTCTGAGGTCGCCAAACCGGACCCCCTCAACGCCCTGGCTGCGCCTAGAAATTCTGTCCATAAAAATTATGAACAGAATCGGTGACAAAGGGAAGCCCTGACGGAGTCCAACCCTCACAGGAAACATGTCCGACTTACTGCCGGCAATGCGGACCAAACTCTGACACCGGTCATACAGAGACCGAACAGCCCATATCAAGGAGTCCGGCACTCCATACTCCTGGAGCACCCCCCACAAGAGTCCCCGAGGGACACGGTCGAACGCCTTCTCCAAGTCCACAAAACACATGTAGACCGGTTGGGCGAACTCCCATGCACCCTCCAGGATCCTGCGGAGGGTATAGAGCTGGTCCACTGTTCCACGGCCAGGACGAAAACCACACTGCACCTCCTGAATCCGAGATTCGACTATCCGGCGGATCCTCCTCTCCAGTACCCCCGAAAAGACCTTACCAGGGAGGCTGAGGAGTGTGATCCCCCTATAGTTGGAACACACCCTCCGGTCCCCCTTTTTAAAGAGGGGGACCACCACCCCGATCTGCCAGTCCAGAGGCACTGCCCCCGATGTCCACGCGATGCTGCAGAGGCGTGTCAACCAAGACAGCCCCACAACATCCAGAGCCTTGAGGAACTCAGGACGGACCTCATCCACCCCCGGGGCCTTGCCACCGAGGAGTTTTTTGACCACCTCGGCAACCTCAGCCCCAGAAATGGGAGGTCCCACGTCCGAGCTCCCCAACTCTGCTTCCTCATCGGAAGGCGTGTCGGTAGGATTGAGGAGGCCCTCCCCCCACCGACTCACGACGTCCCTAGTAGAAGTCAGCAGAGCCCCGCCCTCACCATACACGGTGTTGACGATGCACCGCTTCCCCCCCCTGAGCCGCCGGATGGTGGACCAGAATCTCCTCGAGGCCGTCCGGAAATCGTTCTCCATGGCCTCCCCGAACTCCTCCCAAGCCCGAGTTTTTGCCTCAGCAACCATCGAGGCTGCGTTCCGCTTGGCCTGTCGGTACCCATCAGCTGCTTCCAGAGTCCCACTGGCCAAAAAGGCCCGATAGGACTCCTTCTTCAGCTTGACGGCCTCCCTCACCACTGGGGTCCACCAGCGGGTTCGGGGATTTCCGCCACGACAGGCACCGACCACCTTGCGGCCACAGCTCCGGTCGGCCGCCTCAACAATGGAGGCACGGAACATGGCCCATTCGGGCTCAATGTCCCCCACCTCCCCCGGGACATGGTTGAAGCTCTGCCGGAGGTGGGAGTTGAAACTCCTCCTTACAGGGGATTCCGCCAGCCGTTCCCAGCAGACCCTCACAATACGTTTGGGCCTGCCAGGTCTGACCGGCTTCCTCCCCCACCAGCGGAGCCAACTCACCACCAGGTGGTGATCAGTTGACAGCTCCGCCCCTCTCTTCACCCGAGTGTCCAGGACATACGGCCGCAAGTCCGATGATACGACTACAAAGTCGATCATCGAGCTGCGGCCTAGGGTGTCCTGGTGCCAAGTGCACATATGGACACCCTTATGCCTGAACATGGTGTTCGTTATGGACAATCCGTGACGAGCACAGAAGTCCAACAACAAAACACCACTCTGATTCAGATCGGGGGGGCCGTTCCTCCCAATCACGCCCCTCCAGGTCTCACTGTCATTGCCCACGTGAGCATTGAAGTCCCCCAGCAGGACGAGGGAGTCTCCCGGAGGAGCACTCTCTAGTGCCTCCTCCAGGGACTCCAAAAAGGGTGGGTACTCTGAACAACCTTCGGCTGCCGCCCAGCTCACATTGCACCCGACCCCCATGGCCCCTCCCACGGGTGGTGAGCCCGTAGGAAGGGGGACCCGTGTCGTTTCTTCGGGCTGTGCCCGACCGAGCCCCACGGGCACAGACCCGGCCACCAGGCGCTCGCCGGCGGGCCCCACCCCTGGGCCTGGCTCCAGGGGGAGGCCCCGGTGACCCGCGTCCGGGCAAGGGAACACGGTGTCCATAAATATTATTCATCATAGGGGTCTATACACTACTTTTTAATTCATTTTTGGATTTTGCGTACAAATGTGATTAATCGTGATTAATTAGGGAAATCATGTGATTAATTAGATTCAAAATGTTAATCGTTGCCCAGCCCTAATATTAATACACAGTAGTGAATAAGGCAGTTTTTTATCTGATGAATTCACGTTGCCGTGGCACACAGAATCTGTGTTTTTCTTTAGAGTTGCAGCCTGCTGTGGTCAGTAGGAATCATCATCGTACAGTTTGCTAACATCCATCAAAACCATCAATTGCTCGTCTCATATTGTGGCAAAAATCGCACAATGTGTTGCTGCCTTAAAGGGATAGTTCGCCTCTTTTGACATGAAGCTGTATGACATCCCATATTAGCAACATCATTTATTAAATTTGACTTACCCCCTGCTGCGTCCTGTGAGCAGAGTTCCGCCCTCGTTTTGGTGTTGACGAAGGTAGTCCGGCTAGTTGGCTGGGGTTTAAAAAATAAAACGTTTTGCTTCTCATAACAATATGCGTTCAAAAGAGTAATACATTTGCATCACAAAATCGTTCTCCAGGAAAAAGTCAGACCTCACTATCGCCTGGCGCTATTTATCTCTCCCTTCATATCAATGCCTGCTGCCGCCTGCCGACAGCCGCACCTGTTTCACGGTGCAGTGATACGAAGGGAGTCAATGTTCATGCACGATATTGCTAATTTGGGATGTCATACAGCTTCATGTCAAAAGAGGTGAACTATCCCTTTAAAGTTCTGCACGCTCCCCTTTTCATTAATCTGATGACAACCTTATAAGGGTGCTTCTTAATTAACATATTGCAACAAAAATAGTTCCAGGTCACACATAACATTTTTGTATTACTTTGAATACCACGTTAGCATTAAGCTGATATAGATCAGATGTCAAATTAATGCTAATTTCCGCACATTCCTTTCAGCTGGTACAGCAACAACGTGTGCTTTTAGAGGAAGTGTGCCAAAAAAATAGATAAATAAATAATTAAAAAAAAACATGAATGGTTTTGGTTATTATTCATATTTTATTTACCTTCTGTGTTTGCTGTCACCTGTTCTGTGTTTAGTTGATTTCTCCATTGTTCTGTCCCAATCATTTCATGAGACTTACTTTTTTAGCTTAGCAGACAGGACACACACTGTTAAGCCAAGAGGTGGCGAACCGAGGCAAAGCGAAAGACAGTTACTTTCATTACTTTAAGTGCATTAAAAACCTTGTTCGAGAGAAGCCAGTCCTTCTTCAACAAGCTGAACAATGAGGAATCTGTCTCTATGGCAGCATGACGTGCTGCTGGAAGAAAAATGGTCCTGTATTTAGATTTTGATGTTTTGTACCAAAGCTACTTTTGTCCAGTCTTGACTCAATGACAGATGTCTCATGTTAACTGCTGCTCTCTCAGAATCAGAAAAGATTTTATTGCCAAGTAATTTCCACATCACAAGGAATTTGGCCAGGTCTGTTTGGTGCAATAAAACAAAAAATATAATAATAATGAAATAAAATAATAAAATAGAAAATAATAAAAATATTTGTACAAATATATGTACAAAGTATTAATCCAGGTGGGTTTCCAAGAAGACTTGTACATTAGAGTGTAAACATATATATATATATATATATATATATATATATATATATATACACGATATATATATACGATATCCAAGATATTCACAGAGATTTAAGTTATTACTTGTCTGATTGAAGCGATAAGGAACATAAGGAGCATTACAGTAAAATGTCTGTATGACAAAACGCTGTTTCTGTAACAGATTGATCAGTCATTGATGCTACCTCATGTGTAATTATGCAGCAGTGATGCAAATGACCTGCATGAATCCACTCCCAAAGCATTCATTAAATTGCTGTTTACCTGAAACCAATGTGCAATCCCTGGCTTCGCTTTCATGCCGATGATTATTTGGACCAAACAGCTTCCAAGCTGACTTGAAATCTGCATCCAAAGATCCGACATTGACATGTAAACGCCCTGGAAGTTTCAGCCTGTGTGTGTCAGAGCTGTCTGAGCACACTGGATGCTTGTTGTTGACTCTCTCCTCTGTTGTTCGGGTGCTGATTTCAGCTGCTGCGCATCACTTTCTGTCACCCAGTTCCTCTATATTTGCATGGTTCGCCCTGCGACCTTGAGTATCTGAGTCACAAGGGATGGAGAACAATTTCACCGAGGGCACACAGTAGTTTTTTGCAAGTGTAAACAACTTATTCTCAGTCGGCCCGCCGGCTGCACAGCTCAGCTCACAGTCAATAGGCACAAGATAATGTTTATTCGTGCACGTAACCAGTGCATTCCCCTGACAGACTCGACGCCCTCCAGCAACCAGCTACCTTCTCTCCCACTTCCCTGGTTCTCGTTCTTTCTCTTCTCTGCTGAGAGTCTGTCTGCATAATCAGCAGAGACAGGTGGATCCATGTAGAGCAAGGAGACAGAAACCCAATGCTGATTTCACCTGAGTGATCCCTGTTGCACCGGCAGGGAACTAACACGGGGCGCTCAGCCCCAGACGCTTCCCAGAACGGGTTCTTCCCTGCACTGAAAAAAACAACTCATAAGATTTACTTAAAAAACCCTTTGTAAGTATTTGCACTCAAATGATTTAAGTAATATTTAATGCTGCAATATCAAGTACACTGGAAAAAATGCCCCTCCAAAAATAAGTAAAAAAACAACAAATACAAGACGTTTTTGCTTGAAATAAGCAAAACAAATCTGCCAATGGAACTAGTGAAAAATCGACTTGTCAAGATTTCTTGAAATAAGATGTGATATTTGGGACTTTTGAGATAAAAGTGATCTTGAAATTAGCTTAAAAACCTCTTCAAATGTCAAAAAAGCTTGTTTCATATGATATGGGACTCAAAACAATTTGTTTTCAAGACTTTTTCATTTAACAAGATATTCAAGATGTATTGTCTTCAAACAAGTCCCTATATCTGGCTGAAATAGTACTTGTTAGGCAGTTGTGTCTTATATTAAGTGTAATGAGATATTTTAACTAGAAATGAGACAAAGATACTTGGTAAGATTTTGATTTTTTTCCAGTGTAACACTCACTTGCCAATATCAAGTAAATTTTACTTACCATAAAAAATAACAGTTTTGAAGATATTAAGTAATATTTACTTAATTACATCTAAGTTTTAATTTGTATTTATTTAAACAAATTAAGTAAAGTCTACTTGTTTTTCATAGGCAGGATCATTTTACTCAAAATTTTAAGTAAATTTTATATATCTTTAGTATTTGCTATTATGAAGTAACTTAGTAGATTTTAACGCTACACTTTCAGAGTAAAGTTTATGTAGTATTTCTATGTTTATGTACATACAACTATTAAACATTTAAATTGTATGAGGAAACCTAAGTAAAACTTACTCTTCCCCCATAATTCATGTATTACGTTAATAAAATGTTTAATTAAGAAGCTCTAGTTCTTACTGAATCTTAAAAATACAATGTAGAAATTATGACAGTTACTCTAATAGAGTTAACTTCACCAAAAAGTCACTTTTTTCAGTGTGACAAATGAAACAGAGAAGTGCTTGAATGGGGAAAAGGGGGCTGGAGAAGGAGAAGGAGAGGAGGTGAAGGGGCGGGATGGGGGGGGGATGTCTGTATTTGCGGGAGTGAGTGCCTGTCTGAGAGATGTCTTCAATTGAGCGTGCATGGGTCCTAAATGTGTTTTGAGGGAGGGGGTAAATAATAGACCCTGTCATCCTCCCCTCTGCCTCCGTCTTGCTGCCCCCCCCCCCCCCCCTCCCTTTCTTCACTGGCTCTCCAGCCACCTCTCATCCCTCTATTATTAGGCCCAGTAATGAAATGTGGAGTGTCTTGTATTGGTGCCTGGACCCCGGAAAACTGTATTAGTGTGTAAATGGTTTGGGAGTAATGAGAAAGCACTCAGGCCAGCTGGGAGGACCGGACCATAGGGTGCACATTGTGTCCGTGTGCGCGCGCCTGCGTGCAAACGTGCACGTGCATCAAATGAATAACAAGAGACACTGGGCGGAGAGCTTGTGGTGTATCTGCATTGGCTGCCAATCCCGCAATTGTTAGTCTCCAGCAGAAGAGAAGCTTAGAAAATCTCTTTGGTCTCACCAGTGGCCCAAAGCATCAACATCAATGTCTCCATGTGGCTCCCTTAATTTGTGTCTTTTTAAGGTGAATAATGCAGGCTTAGCAAAAGGATTTATGCTTTATCCCCTACGGACTGACTTTATTAAATCAGTAGCTACATGTTGCCGTCACTTAAATCTGTCCATCTTCTTTTAAATCCAATCTGCTGCTGCCCTCACCTTGATCCCAGGTTGTAATTATCCTCTTTTTTAGCTGTCGAGCATTCCATCCAGCTGGCCTTTTATATGTAAAAACCACTGATGTACCTCATATGTCTCTTCTTTTCAGTTTTAACATCCCCCCAAAAAAACGGATGCTTGCTCCTTTCCTTGATGCTGTCCCCTTGCATAATGCATAAGTACCCAACTGCTCCTAAGTGGCAAACACCACTGGCTGTGTAATAAAGGGGTTGTGTGAGACATATTATTCCATTTCCCCCTGGCCTGGAGGTCCAAGAAGGAGCTGCAGAGACATGCTCTGTCCAGTAAATACTCTCTTTTCACGATTGAACTTTTTTTTCCTCCTCTGCAGATTTGCTGCCTAAGTCGGTGGAAAGCGTCTTCATCTTCCAGGAAGCCAACGAGGGCGAGCCAAACGTGGCCACGCCAACATACGACGCCATCGTAGTGGAGCAGTGGACCATCATCGATGTGAGTGGAGCGACATTTTTCAGCACATACACGTGAAAGACAAACAGCATTTAATACCAGAGCCGGACGCCAGTCCTTTAGAATCAGAATCAGGAAAGGTTTTATTGCCAAGTCATTTTTACATCACAAGGAATTTGGCCTGGTCTGTTTGCACTGGAAAAAATGCCCCTCCAAAATTAAGTAAAAAAACAACAAATACAAGATGTTTTTGCTTGAAATAAGCAAAAAAATCTGCCAATGGAACTAGTGAAAATCGGCTTGTCAAGATTTCTTGAAATAAGATGTGATATTTAGGACTTTTGAGATAAAATTGATCTTGAAATTAGCTTAAAAACCTCTTCAAATGTCAAAAAAAGCTTGTTTCATATGATATGGGACTCAAAACAATTTGTTTTCAAGACTTTTTCATTTAACAAGATATTCCAGATGTATTGTCTTCAAACAAGTCCCTATATCTGGCTGAAATAGTACTTGTTAGGCAGTTGTGTCTGATATTAAGTGCAATGAGACAAATATACTTGGTAAGACTTTTGATTTTTTTCCAGTGTGGTGCCATAAAAACAAAAAATATAATAATAATAAAATGCAAAATTGTAAAAATATATGTACAAAGTACTTGTAAGCTTTAGCACTGAATGCAGCTCCCACTCAGTTGTTCTGCTCCTCCACCTTACCCCTCCCCATCCGTCGGCCAATCCCCCCCCCCAACAACCCCAAAGGCAAATCTGGCAAACCGCTCTTTGTGGGACATGTGTTGTGGTCGCTTGTCTTATCGGGAACAAACAAGCCCTCATCTGCCTGCCGATTAGAGTCTCTCATCAACAAGTTCCAAGCTGGAAATTGATTTTTTTTTTTCATTTTGAAGGGAAGGAAGGCTTAGAAGCCATTTTATGGCCCCTCATCTGTATGTAAGCGTGTGTGTCTGTGTGTGTTTGTGTTTGTGTTTGTGCTCGAAGCTCAATGCGCATGTGTTTGGCTTTGTGTGTCTGTATGTGTGAGGAGATGCTATCACTGTAATTGAATTTGGACTTTTTTGCAGCTTGTGCCTGTCCAAGTGTGAAAGGGGGACTTTTGTCCCCTCGAATGTCTCCCCTGTCTGACCAGCCCAGTGCTGATGGCCTCAGGTGCAATAAAAAAGACTCCTGTGGTTGTCTGGTGGGGAGCAGCGCAGCCTGAATAGCAATGCTGGTACAGTTTAATGGATTTCAAGGCTTTTTTCCGAAAGCAAGAACGATGTCAGACCATCGGCGGTGTTCCTAAAGATCCAATCAGCTCTTCTATTGAAGTTTTATCAAGAACTGTTTCATGGGAGACCGCACGATGTTGAATCAGATCGACACACGCGTTCACAAAGGGCGATCAGGCCGCACGTCATCCTCGCCATTGCTTAAAATGAACGTGCAAAGCACCTCGCTGTTGTCTCAGCTCCAGGTTCATTATATTAAAAGAAAAGCAGAATATTAATTGCAGTCATTTTTCTTTTTGTTTGTCTCCTAACGCGCTGCTATACTTTCATCTCTCTAAAAGTCTGACAGGTGGTTTGGATGAGTAAAGCGGGAGGAAGAGGAGAATAAAAAACGGTTTCTCTGAGGGCATGCAATCATTTATATTGTTGTCAAGTGGGAGTGTGTCATCTCCCAATTGGTGACTGTTCATCAGGGAAGGAAAAAAACTGATTTATTCTTTTCACTCATGGACTGGGAAGAACTTAGAGGAACATTTCCATTTGAAAAGGACTGATCTTTATATAGCATCAAAATCACAGGTGCTTTTAATGCATGCAGAATGGGCTGCTCTAACAGTATTTAAATCGGTTTTAACAAACCAAAAAACAAAACGATTTTTCAACCATTACATATTTATTAACTGTACAAGAAAGAAACTGCAATAAGATTTGAGTTTATAATAAAATTATTCTAAAAAAGCTTAGTTTAGACTATTAGAGCTCTAATAAATCATAAAATAACAACCTAAACTGAAGGACTTTGAAGTGTCTTTCTGTTGCCGTCAGATAAAATACATATAGAAAGAATGCAGGATGAATCAAATACATGTAGTTAATCAACTCGTTGCATATATTCATGATACAAATAGAAGGATGCGGCATTCGCATATTTCCACTTCTTCTCCTGGCTCCCGTATTTCTGTGCTGCTGCTGTCAGTTGCTGCAAACCTATTTGTCAGATTACGCCAACAAAATGAAGAGAAGAAAAAGACATATAAAAAGCAATTGGTTAGCTTTCCAGAACAAAAAATCATTTGTGTTGTGATCAGTCGCCTCCCTTTCCTTTCCAGTTCCAGGCTGTTCTGCACTAATCTTCCCCAACCTGTCTTTAAATGCCACATCCCTGTTTTTCCTCGCACTGTTTGTAACAGAGTGATTTCTGAACCTGGAAATGAAATGAATCAGTTGGTCAGATGCCATTTTTGGATGATTGTGTTTGCATGTATTGGGTCTCTGAAGAGTCAAGCAATTGGACTGATCCGAAAAAACACGGGAAATCCAACTCGTTTCAAAACCTTTAAAGGGATAGTTCGCCTCTTTTGACATGAAGCTGTATGACATCCCATATTAGCAATATCATTTATGAACATCTTCTTACCCCCTGCTGCGTCCTGTGAGCAGAGTTCCAGCCTCGTTTTGGCGTTGATGAAGGTAGTCCGGCTAGTTTGCTAGGGTCCCGAAAATAAAGCGTCTTGCTTCTCAAAACAATATGCGTTCAAAAGAGTAATACATTTGCATCACAAAATCGTTCTCCAGGAAAAAGTCAGACCTCACAATCGCTTGGCGCTATTTCTCTCTTCCTTCATATCACTACGGGCTGTGTAAACTCTGCAGACCGAGCAGTCCCCTGCTTCCGAGCAGTAAACACTGTAACAGGTGCAGCTGTCGCTAGGTGGCTGAACGCAGTGATATGAAGGCAAAAATAGCGCTAAGCGATTGTGAGGTCTGACTTTTCCCTGGAGAACGATTTTGTGATGCAAATGTATTACTCTTTTGAACGCATATTGTGTTGAGAAGCAAGACGCTTTATTTTCGGGACCCTAGCAAACTAGTCGGACTACCTTCGTCAATGCCAAAACGAGGCTGGAACTCTGCTCACAGGACGCAGCAGGGGGTAAGAAAATGTTCATAAATGATGCTGCTAATATGGGATGTCATACAGCTTCATGTCAAAAGAGGCGAACTGTCCCTTTAATGACGGATAAAAGCTTTGTCGTCAGCGTGGAAATATGATCTGACATAATATGACATCTTACTGGCAACCTGCCCAGGGTGTACCCCGCCTCTCGGCCAATAACCGCGGGGATAGGCCCCCCCGCGACCCGACCGACGGGATTAAGCAGGTATAGAAAATAGAAAATGGATGGATGTGGAAAGGCCTTAAAGTTCGCCAACTTTCTTTTTCCCTCAGCAGTTGACAACGATACATGGTGAGCAGAGGAAAAGGCATTGGTCATTTTATTGTCATTTCAATGATGTAGTCATTCAAATGCCCCCCAAAGCCCTGGTTGAGGGGCTATATGACCACAATTAATTAATATTAGGGATGCACCGATACCCAGTACTGGTGTCGGGCATCGGGCCGATACTATTCTAATATACTCGTACACTTTAAAGTTAACCGATACCACGAACCAATACCAATTTAGACCGCGATAAGAGGGTGGCTTGTCATTTTTGTTGTATTTTTTTAGATTGGCGGCTCAGAGAGATGTCGAGTTAATCAGGAACAGTGTGGTTAGGCTAGTGAGACTTCCAATTCATTGCATTTTTTTTGTGGTAGAAGTATCGGCATCGGTACTCGGTATCGGCAAGTACTCAGATCCAAGTATCGGTTTGAAAAAAAGTGGTATCGTTGCATCCCTAATTAATATCTTCAACAAAATGGTCATCATATCCATGCAAAGTGGCCTAATATTTGGCCTAATATTGTAATTGTAATACGAACGCGTAATGTTGCACCAAAACAACATGCATCCTGTTAAATGAGGGAATATGAATTAAAAACATACTGGTATTCAGATTTTAGACGGTTGCATTATTTCTAAAGGTCTCATAGCCTTTTTCTTCAGGTAAAACCTAGAGGCAGATTTTCTAAAACCCATAACAAGATGCAGCACCTGCCTGAACACGTCTATTTCCTGAGCAAAAATGACCTGAATAAGAACCGCGGAGTATAGATGGTGGAGTGTCTGAAAATGAATAACTCATCAAGAGTCTCTGCTATGAAACTCCAATTAGGACCAGCTTCTCATCTCTTGTGTCCTTTGGGAAAAATCAATACAGGAATGCAGGAGCTGCCTTGACACTAATGTACTGAAACTGCTCTTTCCTATCGCTGAGCTCTACAGGCACGATAACCAAACAAAATGTCTTCAGCCAGGGTTGGTCTTAAGACGCCTGTTTGCAGGGAAGTGTTGTAACGAATATGGGCGAAGTACATTTGCAGGAAGGGTTAGGGTGTTTTTCTTTTTCTTTTATTCAAAGACGAAGCGATCTTCAGCTCGATGAAACTGATGCGCAATGAGGATGCTGATGTTTTCAAGATACTGAGAAGCTTCTCTTTTATTCCTCTTTCAGTTTTTAAAAAGCACCATCATCCACTTCAGCTCTGCCAGACCCGGTAGAAGCTCCATTATTGTAAAAATATGTTTTGCAACCAGCTGTATTCTGAAATCTGACAGTAAAAACTTCACAAATTGATCTAAAATGTGCTAAAGATTGTATAGAATATATCTGCGGTAGAGATGAGTGGAAATATGTCACATTACCAAAGCATCTTATGAGCTTAAAGCAACGTTGCATTCGACGGTTGAAACGTGAATCGGAACGTTTAAAGAGAACTGCAACACAAATTTAAGTTTTGTGGGTGACCCTCTTTCCTCTTTCAGAGCACAGCGGAAGAGGATTATTCAAATGAATCGAGCTTAGCGATTTACAAAAGGTTTGCATCAGGCAATTTATTGGTGATTGTGCAAGATGTTACAACAGCACTGCGTATAAATAGCATACCATTTCTTGCACAATTTGTGTGTTATTTCAAAATGCATGTTACACTTGGTACGGAAACTCACAGCCAGCATTGTCATGGTTCGGTGAGGGAGGACACAGGTGCAGACACGGACAAGAGCCAGAAGTGAAGTTTAAGGATTTATTTTAAATATAAACAAAAAGCGCAGCCAAGCTGGAACACTGAAAAAAACTAAACTAAACATAAAACTAAGAAAATAACAAAACCAGACTGAAATACTTGCGGGACAAGGACTGAGGGGGAAAACCATGGAACATAGGACGGGAGTGAGACGAATAAGACGAGGAAATCAGACGAGGAATAGGACGAGGATCCGGCAACACTGGAAAAAATGCCCCTCCAAAAATAAGTAAAAAAACAGCAAATACAAGACGTTTTTGCTTGAAAATAAAATGTGATATTTAGGACTTTTGAGATCTTGAAATTAGCTTAAAAACCTCTTCAAATGTCAAAAAAAGCTTGTTTTATATGATATGTGACTAAAAAACAATTTGTTTTCAAGACTTTTTCATTTAACAAGATATTCCAGATGTATTGTCTTCAAACAAGTCCCTATATCTGGCTGAAATAGTACTTGTTAGGCAGTTGTGTCTGATATTAAGTGTAATGAGATATTTTGACTAGAAATGAGACAAATATACTTGGTAAGACTTTGATTTTTTCCAGTGTGTATTCTTTGTGTTAGTTAGACTCATTTTCGAGTTAGTGTGCTCTCCCTCGCCCCCTGTGTTGCTTAATTCAAGCAAAAACATCTTGTATTTGTTGTTTTTCTTACTTATTTTTGGAGGGGCATTTTCTCCAGTGCACAAGGAGTAATAAAACATAACTGAATACTGAGAAACAGAACTAAGGTGAAACACAGACTGAATCTAGATACAGAAAACACTAAGAGCACTGAATAAAAATAGAACCAATAACAAAGTACAAAAAAACATCACTAAAAACCCAGATTCTGACAAGCATTCCAACATCCAGGAAACAGAGACCCTTTTTAATGCTCCGTCCGTCCGTCCGAAAGCCGGATACAGAGGAATTTGTTTCTAGAATATGTTCATGCAGCCATCGTCCAGCTGTGTCCTCGTCAGTGCTTCAAACTCAACCCTTTTATTTCCCAGTGATCTCACATTCCACGTGATGACAGAGGGAAGAAGGTTTTTAACTTCCTATTGTTTGCTCAAAGTTTATCTCCTCTTAAATTAGTCTTTGGTTTGAGGTCTTCCTCCAGCGGTTCAGCTCAGAGAAGCTCGATCAGTTGCTTCTGCCTTTAAGGGTCTTTCCTGTTTTCATGGTTACTCAACATGACTGAACCGAACGAGTCAGCAGTACAAGCAGAGGCCATTCAGGCAGTGCAGCATTGGCTTCCCCACGGACACAGCCTGCAATTTCAACACATTTACATGCCAGCATCATGTGATAGAGAGTGCCAAAAAGGTCAGGCTCATTTCATATGTTTCTTAAACATCACGGGGCCGGATGCATAATACTCTTGAGTGGTTTCAAACTGTGAGTGTACATTTTGGTTCTCTGTTATAAATCTCAGTGATTGGAGAACTATTTGGATACGCACCTATGTCACTGTCCCATCTGGACAACGTAGAAAACGCCCCGAAGTGGCAAAAAATTCAACATGTCTGCCGCCACTGGTCGTAGTTTCAGTAAAACAAGTGAATATCTTCTTAGATCAAAGGCTGTAGGCCTTGACGGGATCTTTGCAACCAAAGAATTTGTGGGCCGTGGTCGTTATCATGTGGTCAGAAAATTGGGTTTCCTGATATTTATACGTATGAAGAAACAGGGATTTATCAGTAAAATGAGGGCGATAAGGACTCTAATCAACATTCTGGTTGTAAACGGACATGTTTGTAATAACACCTTTTTATTTCATTCAAACCAAATTATTTGTGGGCAAACATTTTACCACTTTATCGTAGTCTCAGAAGCTTTTTCCCGTTACCTCTTCGATTTATAACATACAAAGCCAGGTGTGAGGTAACCATCCTTTAAAACATGTTCAATCCAATGCAAAAACATTGCAGTGGCAACAATGATTATTGGGAGATGTTAAATAACCTACTTAAGTATATCAAAATATTGCACAATACCATATTCATGATGAATCTAACATGCTGGTGTTCACTTTGTTTCCATGTTTCCGAGCCTTGGACCCAGTTCTCTTAATGAACAGCAAGCCAGTCGTCTCCCTTGTCTTTGTTTTTTGTAAGTTCGTAAAAGACAAACAAACAAAAAATAAAACCTTTGACTTCATTCTGAATCTGTTGATACATCAATTAAACAGCAGCATTTCCCCATTTCAGGCCTGTTTTCTGTGTGTTAAAGCCAGTTCAACAGTCCACAGCCATTCAGACAGACAGCCGTATTATTGCCTCTCTGTGGGGCAAAACCCGAGTGCAGTCACATCACGTGCATTCTCTCTATACCCATGGGCAAAAACCTTATTTCCACTCCTATTTTTAGCCAAAAATGGAAGAAGACAGTCCCCCTAATTTGTCATTTTCATATTAAGAGAGTTTTTGCGTCAGAATAAGACGAAGAAACGCTGTTTACTGAGGCAGTAAACGACTCAGATGCACGACTCAGACAGAACAGATTTCCAAAGTCAGTATTGGTTCAGTCAATCCAAGGATTGGTACACAGGCAGGCACGAACAGACAAGGCAAAGGTACAAAACCTCTGGTGGTAAAACATGCAAAGGGGTCAAAAACGTGAAAACTAAACTTGATATAAATGCTTTAATGACTGATAAATAACAAGACGAACAAGACAAAGGGGGTATAAATACACTAAACAGAGGGGAAGACAGTGATGCACAGGTCAAAACAATTAGGATGAAGACAGGGATAGGAAGTGACTACCAAAATAAAGCAGGAACAAAGAACACACACATAGATCCGGCGTGACAGTAAGCTAAGATATGAGCTAATATTGTAGCAGGAAATTAATTCTGATTCTCTTTTAAAGCCACTTTACCAAAGAGTTCCACAGACATTAAGAGCATGACACACAACTGCAGGTATTTAAGGCTCATTCAGCTAAATACGGTATGTGATTAAAAAAATGTATGACAAGAAACTAAATCTGAAGAGTATCATGTTGTGTATGCATGTGGCTGCTGGTTAGCCAGCTCTCAGTTTGCTGTGCACGTAAGAACATTTGTTCAGACCTGACACGGGTCTTTAAATGGTAAACATCCAAAGTCAAAGTCAAATTTATTTGTAGCACATTTCATGTACAAAACTATTCAAAGTGCTTTACATAAAATAAAAGCATTCCAGCAGGGAGTGGAAGAAGCATTAAAATATATAAAAGAATATAAAGAGAAACAAATAAAATAATTTAAATGATTAAAAACAAGCAACAGTCCAGATAAGTTCAAAGATAGCGTGCAGATTTCATGCATAGACACATGAGAACAGAAATGTCTTTAACCTGGATTTAAAAATGTCTCCATTTGGTGAAAGTTTAATCTCCACTGGCAGTTTGTTCCACTTGTTAGCAGCATAACAGCTAAATGCTGCTTCTCCATGTTTAGTCTGGACTCTGGACTGGACCAGCTGACCTGAGTCCTTGGATCTAAGAGCTCTGCTGGCTTTATATTCTCTGAGCATATTACAGATGTATTCTGGGCCTAAACCGTTCTGGGATTTGTAAACCATCAGCAGGCTTTTAAAATCTATTCTGGGACTGACTGGAAGCCAGAGTAAAGATTTTAAAACCGGTGTCATGAAGGGCTTGTTGACCTCAAAGGTTCGACGAAGCGCTTTACAACGTGCCTCTCAACCCCCCACTCATACAAACGCTCACACTGAGCTCCTTATTATGGTATGTTTACACTCTATCTATGCAGCGCTCTTTTTCTCTATAGTCACACAGCAGTGAGCATATCCGGGGACAATGTGAGGGTTCAATGCCCAAAGACACTTTGAGCCTGAACCACCAATCTGCCAATTCAAAGACAGCCACTTCAGCTGCCAAATTAAAATTAAAGGGATAGTTCGCCTCTTTTGACATGAAGCTGTATGACATCCCACATTAGCAATATCATTTATGAACATTTTCTTACCCCCTGCTGCGTCCTGTGAGCCGAGTTCCAGCCTCGTTTTGGTGTTGACGAAAGTAGTCCGTCTAGTTGGCTGGGGTTTAAAAAATAAAGCGTTTTGCTTCTCAAAACAATATGCGTTCAAAAGAGTAATACATTTGCATCACAAAATCGTTCATCCAGGAAAAAGTCAGACTTCACAATCACCTCGCCCTATTTTCTCTCCCTTCGTATCACTGCTCGCTGTGCAGACCGAAGTGCAGACCGAGCAGCAAACACCGTAACAGGTGCGGCTGTCGGCAGCTGGCTCGGTCTGCACGGTCAAAGTCAAATTTACACTGGAAAAAATGCCCCTCCAAAATTAAGTAAGAAAAACAACAAATACAAGACGTTTTTGCTCGAAATAAGCAAAAAAAATCTGCCAATGGAACTAGTGAAAATCGGCTTGTCAAGATTTCTTGAAATAAGATGTGATATTTAGGACTTTTGAGTTAAAAGTGATCTTGAAATTAGCTTAAAAACTTCTTCAAATGAAAAAAAAGCTTGTTTCATATGAAATCCGACTCAAAACAATTTGTTTTCATGACTTTTTCATTTAACAAGATATTCCAGATGTATTGTCTTCAAACAAGTCCCTATCTCTGGCTGAAATGGTACTTGTTAGGCAGTTGTGTCTTATATTAAGTGTAATGAGATATTTTGACTAGAAATGAGACAAATATACTTGGTAAGACTTTGATTTTTTTTTCAGTGTAATAAATGATATTGCTAATATGGGATGTCATACAGCTTCATGTCAAAAGAGGCGAACTATCCCTTTAACTATCCCTTTAATACAGCAAAGAACCTTTCCAGAGAAATATTGTTTTAGAAGCCCAAAAGCAACTGACCGTGCTTGTTTCCAAGATTATCCTTAAAGGGTCAGTTGATCCGACTCCTAAAGAAGCACATTGACTCTTAGCCCTGTTATCCAGTCATGCCTCTAATCTTTATTTTATGAGATTTGTGAGTGCGTGCTTCAGTCTCAATTCACTGAAAGTGAAAAAAAACAAAACAAAAAAAAAAATGACATCATAAAGCAAAAGAAAACCCCCAAACCTCAACACGTAAAATGGAAATTACATTGCACACACTGGAGCTATGTAGGAAAAAGTTGTTTATCTGTTTTGTTACCTCCTTTAAAATGCCTCTACCCTGAGTAATAACAAAAGCATGCAGGTTTTTTACTTTAATTAAGTGCAGCAGAGATTCATTTCCTCTCTGCAGAACCACAGCAAAAAAAATGTTCACTTTTGTGCTGATAAAAAAATGTGAAGAGCTTCTTGTTTACCACAAGAAATGTTTTGTTTATGGATATTATTAAGACAGTTCGAGCATTAAAATTGCATTTTCCATGGATTTGGTGCTTGTGCAAAATAATTTAAAGCTGAAAGAGCTGTTTTCTCTGTGTCTGGCTTACAGTGAGATGTAAAAAGGATTTAAAGACAGATTTAGATATGAGCTATTTTGCTTCATTTCCCAAACAAAATAAAGCACTTATGAGCGTATGTATATACAGTTAGTAGCTGTTGATATTCCATTTGAAGAGCGTTGATATCGTAGCATGATCATCAGTAAATAAAGTGTTCTCTTTACCACTTCAAGCACTGCGGTTTGATGGCGCTCCGGGCGCGCTCACTCCTTGATGTAACGACTCTGAACCCGAAAGACAAACCGGAAAATCTGCAGGGTGACTTCAGAGAAAGTGTCTATCACCACAGAGACATCCCCTCTTTAAAGAGGAGTTCAAATTTAAGGAATGGCAGTCCAAAGTCAAAGCATGTGAGAGGGAGCTTAACAGTGCCAACATTGTTGCCACTTATTCCAGGAACTCACATGCGTCTTCAGCTTTGAAGAGCAGCACTTCACAGACTCCAAACTAAATTATGTCTAAAATGGGATTAGGGCCCCACATCACAGCATCTGTGTGGCAGGGAAGGAATCTTTGAAGAAATGCCATTAAGATATAGACAAAGACACCTCAAACATGTTGTTTACTTCTTTCTCTTGCAGGTCAGGTTCACACAAAGTCTGCTCATTGGACAAACTCTAAATCTTACCAAGTATATTTTTCTCATTGAGTATCTCATTACACTTAATATAAGACACAACTGCCTAACAAGTACCATTTCAGCCAGATATAGGGACTTGTTTTAATACAATACATTTTAAATATCTTGTTAAGTGAAAAAGTCTTGAAAACAAATTGTTTTGAGTCATATTTCACATGAAACAAGCTTTTTTTTACATTTGAAGATGTTTTTAAGTTAATTTCAAGATCACTTTTAACTCAAAAGTCCTAAATATCGCATCTTATTTCAAGAAATCTTGACAAGCCGATTTTCACTAGTTCCATTGGCAGATTTTTTTGCTTATTTCAAGCAAAAAAGTCTTGTATTTGTTTTTGTTTTTTTACTTATTTCTGGAGGGGCATTTTTTCCAGTGCTGGGTTCAGTAGATTCACACCCAACATGCAGATCTGTCTCTGTTCTTAATGTCAGACCCGAGGTGTTGTTTAAAATATACAGTCACCTCGCTGGTGTGTGTCTTTACCTGCATGTGCACGCGTTGCACAGAGAGAGACGATCGTTACCAGGAACCGCCTGTTCATGATATCTCTATTCTCTCTGAGCGAGGTGAGAGAAGATCTGACCTACATAGACGGAGAGCAATTTGCACTCTTCCTGCTGGTGTGAGATCACGTCCTTTCTCTCAGACAGCGCGTCGACGATGCTGCTGCAGGACGGAGGCGCAGGCTTGGGCTTACATGGTTACGCCTAACAGCACTGGAAAAAATGCCCCTCCAAAAATACGTAAAAAAACAACAAATACAAGACTTTTTTGCTTGAAATAAGCAAAAAAAAATCTGTCAATGGAACTAGTTAAAATTGACTCGTCAAGATTTCTTGAAATAAGATGTGATATTAAGACTTTTGAGTTAAAAGTGATCTTGAAATTAGCTTAAAAATCTCTTCAAATGTAAAAAAAAAGCGTGTTTCATATGATATGTGACTCAAAACAATTTGTTTTCAAGACTTTTTCATTTAACAAGATATTCAAGATGTATTGTCTTGAAACAAGTCCCTATATCTGGCTGAAATAGTGCTTGTTAGGCAGTTGTGTCTTATATTAAGTGTAAGGAGATATTTTGACTAGAAATGAGACAAATATACTTGGTAAGACTTAGATTTTTTCCAGTGAGAAAGACTTAGGTTCATGCATTCAGAATGTCTGAAGCTATTCTCAAAGACGCAGCCACGATTTCCAACTTCTGTGGTTTGTGACACTTGCAGTGAAAACGATGCTCATGTTAGATATCTGCGTCCTGGGGTCTCATTAATAAAACAGACGTGATCTTAAGTTTTAACTCGATTAGAAAGCTTTTCTAATTGGTTTAATCTTGAAAGTGTTCACGTGGAATAGACCTTATCTCTATTTTTTCCAGCTGATTATGTATGGGTGCCGCAGCTTGGGACGCACGTGTCCAGGTGTGTGCTTCACATGATCCGTGAGAGCGATGTGAGAGGAGCTATTGATTTGAGGTGTCGGTGATGTTTTTTCTCCTTTAGTTGAAGGTGATGCCGTTTCTGTGACTATAAGAAAGAGCCTTTCTGTCTTTGTGTGTTTTACTTTGTTCACACACTGGAAAAAATCTAAGTCTTACCAAGTATATTTGTCTCATTTCTCATCAAATTATCTCATTATACTTAATATCAGACACAACTGCCTAACAAGTACTATTTCAGCCAGATATAGGGACTTGTTTGAAGACAATACATCTTGAATATCTTGTTAAATGAAAAAGTCTTGAAAACAAATTGTTTTGAGTCACATATCATATGAAACAAGCTTTTTTTGACATTTGAAGAGGTTTTTAAGCTAATTTCAAGATCACTTTTATCTCAAAAGTCCTAAATATCACATCTTATTTCAAGAAACCTTGACAAGCCGATTTTCACTAGTTCCATGCAGATTTTTTTTTGCTTATTTCAAGCAAAAACGTCTTGTATTTGTTGTTTTTTTTAACTTATTTTTGGAGGGGCATTTTTTCCAGTGCAGCAGCAGCAGGGACAAATGCACATCTATATGTTCGCTGCTTTGGTTGGACTCCTCTTCACAGTGCAGGTGCCATCTATTTAAGCTGATTTGAGATGAATTGATCACGGGTGTGGAAGGTTTTTTTATGTTTAGACCTCTTTACAAATACAGACTTATTGGAAATGATCTCAAAACTAAAAAAAATTTTAATCAGGATAAGAAACAAGAGGGTGAAACTTTACTTTTGACAATTTAATTACATTTTCTCTTAGTAACTGCCCAGCAGCTGCATCGTGGAGGATGTTTAGGGTGAAGCACGATGCTCTGCTCGGGTTTATATCACCAAAAAAAGCTAAATGTGCAAGAACAGACATTTGAATCATCGGCTCCAACCATCAAATGCTTGCCTGCATTTTGATTCTTCCCACTAAAGTACACAATAAAAGCTTCCACTGATGCCAGATGAACAGTAACAGCTCCTCCAGCTGATCCTTTGTTTACTTAACTGCCTCATCCTGTGTTGTCGGGTTGCAGTACAAAGCTTCGTCTTGACTCAAAAGCAGGATAATGCCTTGTAAAAGCCAAAGACCGAATGCCTTCTGGAAGATTTATTATTGCTGCAGTAATAGAGTTACAAGCTTGTAAAAAGGCCCCTTGAGAGATTAGATGAGGAAAAAAAGGACTGAATTGATGAATAAAATGATAAAAG
Organism: Odontesthes bonariensis; assembly: GCF_027942865.1. NCBI lineage: Eukaryota > Metazoa > Chordata > Actinopteri > Atheriniformes > Atherinopsidae > Odontesthes > Odontesthes bonariensis. Next base: position 36,041,969 of record NC_134510.1, read on the forward strand.
TCATAATTAAAACGTATCCTGTGCTGTTGGCGATTATTATGTCCAACTGGGGGATAAAGGCCAAGAAAAAGGGCCGGTCTTTACACACTTTAGGTTTAGTGCTGTACTTTAAAAAGTAGATGCAGAATCTCCTGTTGCTGTGACAACGCTCCAGGTTGAGCGAGTCCAGCAGAGTCAGCGACTGAATGTTCCTTTTTAAAAGCTGTTTGCTTCATCATTACTGGGCTCTGTCTGTGTCTGTAAACCTGTTGACCCCGAGCGTCTGCACAAACACACTCAGAAACAGTAAAACACAGATTTAAGGTTTGTTTTGACTGCAGGGGTGTGTGTGCACAGTGCGCACTTTGAACCCCAGTTTGACCTCCTCTGCTGTTTTCCTAAAAACTCTGCAGAGAGTGCGTCTCTGCAGCTTGTCTGGCTGAGATAGAAGGAAGGTTTTGGGGTGAAAAACTTTAGGTATTATTGTGTGTTTTTGTGCTGTAAGATGCCCTGGAGCGAGATAGCCAGAGACCGAGAGCTTAATGTTTCGAGCTGTGTGAGAAGACAATCTTTTTTAAAATAGCTTTGACCGAGGTGGTTAAACTGCAGCTTCTCTGTCCTCTTACTGTGTGGCCCTTCATTAGACTCACATTCAGATAATATCGACAGCAGAGATGGCGATGTGATTACTTTGTTTTTTTCGGCTCGCAGTTTGGTTGCTGGACCGCTGATACGGCAAGGTGGCCCCGCATAATAAGTCAGGGAGAGCTGGAGAGCTGCACTCCCGGGGCTGTGATTAACTCTCACCTTCTTCAAAGAACAGCGAGCCATTACAGAAAAATTATTTCTCAATTCACTGTCCAGTCAGGCTTGGACAAAAAATGCCCTTTTTCTGGGAGTGACTCCAACATAAAGGAGCAGCACATCTAAAATGTAGATGTGCTGCTCCTTGTGGGAACTTAGAAACTGATGCTCGGGTACATAAGGTCTGGAGCAGTGTTTTACATCTTAACAATTAGCTCTTTGCAACCAGGAGCTCCATGTGTGGCTGCTTTAGGGCTATTTGTTCATGCTCTGAAGGGAGAAAACAACACTGCATCCTCATCTCTTTTTCAGTTGTTAATATTGTTGAGCTGAGCTGTGATATACAGGGGTTAGACAATGAAACTGAAACACCTGGTTTTAGACCACAATTATTTATTAGTATGGTGTAGGGCCTCCTTTTGCGGCCAATACAGCGTCAATTCGTCTTGGGAATGACAAATACAAGTCCTGCACAGTGGTCAGAGGGATTTTAAGCCATTCTTCTTGCAGGATAGCGGCCAGGTCATGTGCCAGCAAGACGTGCACCAACAATTTGTCCTCTTTTGAACTCTGGTATGTCACCCATAATGTTGTGTGCATTGAAATATTTTGAGCAAAACAGTGCTCTTACCCTGCTAATTAACCCTTCACACTCTGCTCTTACTGGTGCAATGTGCAATTAATGAAGATTGGCCACCAGGATGGTCCAATTTAGCCATGAAACCTCCCACACTAAAAGGACAGGTGTTTCAGTTTCATTGTCTAACCCCTGTATATGTGTGATAAATTAGTATGAGCTATAAACAGAGATTTATTGAGTGGAGTAGTGGTAGAAACAGTAAAAGTGAGCATTTTATATCAGTTTTTAGTAAAAAAAAAGTCCAAAATCATACATGTTAGGTTGATTGGAGTGCATTGGAGGTGATTTGGGATTCTGGTTTAGTGGCTGTTTGTCTCGTTTGTCTCCACACTGTAAATAATTAACAGTAAAATACTGGTAGCAGGGACGCCAGTATTTTACTGTTATTTTACAGTGCAACTACTATTTTAACAGTATAATACTGTTTTTTGGATTACAGTACATGACGGTAGGATAACTGTGTTTTTAGTAATTTTACAGCGCATCTGCCGTCATTTATTTAACAGTATAATAACGTATTTTGGATTTGGACATCAATTCATTACGAATACTGTTTTATTCTGTTAAATTACAGTTATCTACTGGTATTGTTAAATGACTGATTTAACTGTTAATTTACATGTGAGGGATGAATATTCAACAGTAATTTACAATTACTGTAAGATACAGGCGGATACTGTTGTAAATCCACCGTAAATGCACAGCAATTCGTTACAGTGCACGTTGACCTTGTGACTGAGTGACCCACCCAGGGTGCATCCTGCCTTTCACCCAGTGGCAGCTCAGATGGGTTTCAGCCTCCCCAGAGCCCTGAGTTGCATTAAGTGGGCAAAGAAAATAGATGGAGGTCATTTTAGTGGTAGGTTGCTCTTGTGGTGTCTCCTCCGGTATAACCAGGTAATCGGTTCTTTATATTATCATCATGCATCTGCTTACTTAAAGAAAATGTATTGTTTCAGCTTCCACTCATACGTAAGGCCTGTGTGACGTAGATTTCACCATCTTGACCAGTCCGTGAGAGTCTGCCATGTCCCTCTGCGGCTGATCAAAATTCACAACTGCAGGGACTGAGAGCGCCGCTGACTGCAAACGTGTCCGCATCAATCTCCCATTCAGAAAACGATCATCACAAGGACGACGCGTGCGCTTGTTAGGGGAGAATCACCATTATCCATACCTCTGAGGTGGATTACATTGTCGACGGATTAGATGGCCCCACACGGGAAGCTTTGGGAGCAGCGGACCATAATTCTGCTGTGAATGAAACCATATCACATCAATTATGTCAAAGTATACACCTGCGCCTCTTTGCTCTTATGGAAGCGCTTCCAGAGCTGCTTTTGTTATCGCCTCCTTGGATCGCGTTGGAGGGAGTGCTCCCATGATGCCGCAGAGGCAGTGATTTCTGTCATGTGAGAGAAAGGATGCGAGGGAGAATAAGATGGCGTAATTTAAAAAATAAAAAAACTCATATCCTTCCAAGGGTCAGAAATTGCATGAGGACACAGGTGTAACAAATAATTAAATAAATTGACCAAATATGGACATTATGGATCTTTGACGCTTTGTGGTGGGATTTACGCTGCATTTGATGGGGTTTTGTTGTGCAAATAAACCTTTATGGACACATAAAAGTTGAAGCATATTTAGTAGAAAATACCTTTAAGAAAAAGAAAGAAAAAGAAAAAATATCTATGGTACACAATCTGCCATCTCAACAATTATTTACATCAAGCAGTCAAGTTGGAGACATCTTTATCTTTATTAGGGCTGGGCGAGTTAACTCGTTATTATCACGTTAACTTGTTAATCATTTAACGCCGACAAATACTTTATCGCGCATTAGCACAGGTTTTATTATTTATTTTATTATTGTAAAAGTCTGCTGCTCACAGGCTTTTATTTTGTAAAAGTCTGTTGCTGTCTGCTGCGGAACCGTAAAAGAAAGTAATCGGCGGATCCACCAAACATGGAGAAGGGTACGGAACTTTTACTCGGCCATTTTCATTTTAAAGTTCTTCCAGACGGCGGAGTCGACAGAACCAAAGTCATCTGTAAACACTGCCAAGTTGAATTGTCTTCTCAGCGTAGTAGTTCCAGTCTAAAATATCACTTAAAGGCAAAACACACAACTGATAGCAGCAAGTCATTCAAGGAAACAGACAGTGGAGCGAGGCTTCTACATAAAAACTACAGAAAGATGCTGATGTTAAAAGTGTGTTTGCACAACAAATGTTATGGCACTTTCATTCATATGGCAGCACATTTAAAATAAAACCAAATGCTAAAGGCTATACACTACTTTTGGATTCTACGTACAAATGCGTTTAATCGCAATTAATCAGGGAAATCATGTGATTAATTAGATTAAAAACTTTAATCGCTGCCCAGCCCTAATCTCTATCAATCAGCCACAGCATTATGAACCACAGCCTCGAATTGAGTCGGTCCTCCACATGCAACTAACAGAGCTCTAAGCAGTCGGGGTGTGGACAAAGAATATCTCAACGTGTCCCGGAGTGCGTTTCAGTGGATCGGACTTGCTTCCTGCAGATGCCATCAGATCCCACATGATTGTTATCCGCTGAGTTTGGAGGCCAGATGGTCACCTCAAACTTCTGCTTTTAGTCCTTCCTAAGCAGATTTTTCTGGGTCCACAGCTTTTTGGTAGGTTGCGTGTGAGTGCCAGGATGCAGAACACTGGTTGATCAGCGTATAGCAGGAGGATGCATGTGATGTTTTCAGTCATCACTCATCCAGAATTCGTTTTGCATCTTCATGTTTTTCACTTCTGTGACCAGATTGATTCTGGTGCTGTTACCTGCATTCCTTGCATTACGCAACAAGTATGATCTTCTAAGTCTTAGCAATACTCTTCTTCTGCGTGCCTTTTATGGTGCTAACATGCCCATTCTCCGGGCTAGCAAAAAGAAAAAGGAAAACAATTAGTACAAACTGAGTTTTCTTTGTAATGTAGTCTCATAGATCTTTGTAATGCAACTTTAACCTACAACATGTTTAGGAAAGCTGAAACCCAACATTAATGTTTGCTGTTGGTTTGTTGCTCGACTTTCAGATGTCAGCGTTTGCATCGCAGCACCAAACTCAGCTGAATGTGTTTGCAAACCAAAGTAAACTCCACACACTGGAAAAAATGCCCCTCCAAAAATAAGTAAGAAAAACAACAAATACAAGACGTTTTTGCTTGAAATAAGCAAAAAAATCTGCCAATGGAACTAGTGGAAATCAGCTTGTCAAGATTTCTTGAAATAAGATGTGATATTTAGGACTTTTGAGATAAAAGTGATCTTGAAATTAGCTTAAAAACCTCTTCAAATGTAAAAAAAAAAGTTTGTTTCCTATTAAATCCGACTCAAAACAATTTGTTTTCAAGACTTTTTCATTTAACAAGATATTCAAGATGTATTGTCTTCAAACAAGTCCCTATATCTGGCTGAAATGGTACTTGTTAGGCAGTTGTGTCTTATATTAAATGTAATGAGATATTTTGACTAGAAATGAGACAAATATACTTGGTAAGACTTTGATTTTTTCCAGTGCATATCATGTCCATCACTGTATTATCAGCCCGGCTGGTTGGTTACCGACTGATTTTCCTGAATGTAAGTCAGGACAAATGAACAAAGGTTGGTGAAGGCGGATGAAACGGTACACCCATGTGAAAACCTTGGCTGGTGCAGCTTTAATTAGAGAAGATTTTCACACTTCGCAGTACAGTCATAGCTAATGTATGCTGCGTAGGTGTGATATATTCTCAAGTTTCTCTTCTCACACAGCTGATCAGTGCACTATGAATAGACTTGGAAGATTTGTGGAGTACTTTCCTCGTGCTCACTGCCTTCTTGACTCATCTCAGTACTTGTGCTGCACCTTGGAGTGTAACGGGCTTTATTTCGTGTGATCGGGCGGATTGGCCTGGAAGCTCTTCCCTCCCTCGTATTTCAGATGATGATTACTTTGGATCATCTGTGTATCTTTAGGATTTCTGGAGAATGAGAGGTGTCTGAACATGTTGGCGGCTGCGTGTCTGTGTGGGTTTCAGAAATCCGACTGACACGCGCTGTGGTTTTTCATTTTCAGCAGATGCCAATCATGGCACGCTGACAAACCACACACACATTTCCTCTTTGAACAGAACGTGCGTGTGTGTGTGTGTGTGTGTGTTCTGAAATTCGCTGAAGTAATATTTTTCAGTTAAAGGTCGAATTAATCATTAAAATGTTTGTTCTCGATTTTAATCTATCATTAAGGCTGTGCAACTATGGAAAAAATCTAAATCTCACCAAGTATATTTGTCTCATTGAGTATCTCATTACACTTAATATAAGACACAACTGCCTAACAAGTACTATTTCAGCCAGATATAGGGACTTGTTTTAACACAATACATCTTGAATATCTTGTTAAGTGAAAAAGTCTTAAAAACATCTTGTTTTGAGTCGGATTTCACATGAAACAAGCTTTTTTTTTCATTTGAAGAGGTTTTTAAGCTAATTTCAAGATCACTTTTATCTCAAAAGTCCTAAATATCACATTTTATTTCAAGAAATCTTGACAAGCCGATTTTCACTAGTTCCATTGGCAGATTTTTTTGCATTTTTTCAAGCAAAAACGTCTTGTATTTGTTGTTTTTTTTTAATAATTTTTGGAGGGGCATTTTTTTCAGTGCATTTAACTGTTTTTTAATCGCGTAATCAAACACGATTCACATGTTTACTTTAAAGTGAGCAGTTTCACATGAGCAGTGTTTCTGCTGAAGGACACATTGCACCGACAAACACTTGTCATGAATAAATACGGTTGCCGTGTGGACTCGTGGCAGTTTGAGTGATTTATGTCCCGGGTTTTTAGTCAGTTGGTTTTCATGTCATACTTTAGTGCCACGCAGCTCTGAATTCACACACTCTGCAGCATATGTTTGCATGCTATTGTTCGTGCTCAACACTTGGTCTTGGAGAAGAATAAGCATTATGTTCAAGTTTTAAGTCGTTTTGGTTGATTGCAGGTCGTAAAGGACGTCCTTTTTTTTCCACAGGGTCTGCAGGTGAAGACCGATTATGTTCCCCTGCTTCAGTCACTGGCCACGTTTGGATGGAGACTCACCTGCGTGCTGCCAACTCCTGTGATAAAGACGAACAGGTGATCGCTTTCATCTGACTCTATTGAGTAATGTTTGACCTCTAACGACCTCTGTTGGCAGCCTCGAGGAACTGCAAGAACAGTCACTGCAAATGTTTGTCACACATTTTTATACATCCGGGGGGAAAAAGTGCTCTGTACTTTAGATTTATAATCTGTTTTGGCTTTCAGATTTCTGATGATTGGAGAAAATCATTGATTACCCTTTTTGCTCAGTTTTGAACACTCCAAAACTTCCAGAAGATGGAGATTTTGTCACAGCACAGACAAGTGGAAGTCTCCTGGGAAAAGAGCTGATCCACTGTAGTGTTCAGCCAACATGCTTGTTTGAGCTGAGGAAACAACAACAGCAAAAGTTACACACAAGTCCAAGAGCGACAAGAAAAATATGCTTCTGTATCTAAAGTAAAAGCTATCATTATGCAGAAGAGCCCATTAAAGTAGTGTATTATTATCATTATTACTAATTATGTGATTATATTGTGCATTATCATGCCAACAGCTTTCTTATCTTGTCATTGGATTAAAACAGATAAGGACATTTAGATGAATAATACAATATGAGGATTAATATATGTCTAAAAATGACATAATTAAGTAATTAGAAGGAAAAGTGAAGCTGAAAATGAGATTGTATAGCGGGACTTAGAATCTAAAGTTACTATCAACTGGCTTATTTTCCACAGTGTTCCTTTGAAAGTTCAGAATATAATATGCATTAGTTATTTTTCAAAGAGATACGGCAGCTTTCCGCAGAAATGAAGCTAAATCTCTTCCAGTCCGAGTCGAGCTTTGAGCAGCACAGCTGCTGCAGCTGTTTGCGTCTACAGGCAGCAGCTCTGACTGTTTGGTGGAAAATCTCCTCACAGACATGCAACGGTTCCTCGACTAAGCCTGTGCTGAGTCATTACTCCCAGCGTGCCGTGTGAGCGTACATCCGCTTATGGTCGAAGGCGTTGTGGGCTCTGAGACGCACTTTAAAACAGAATCTGTTCCTCAGCATGTTATTTATTGCTGCTCAGTGCAGTAAGATAAAGCATCAAAGTAAAAAAAAAATATTGAGAAAATAAATATATGCATGTAAGTAATCAGTTAAGCTGTTGCTATAGCAACAGAAACCCTCTTCAGGCCGGATAGAAACATCATGTATAGTTTGTGTGAAATTTGATCAGGGACAAATGGGTGCTTTTTTAATTAAAAGGCGACCGTTACAGTGTTTCTTTTTTTTAAGTTTCAGTTTCACAATGCTATTCATGAAATCTGAACTTAAAACAATTTGCTCTTATAGAACAATAAGATGAAGCCTAAAACTTCCTGCATTCTACATTTAAAGCGTCAAAGGACATGCTGGCATGTGCAACAGGAGGGCTAAATATGAACTGTTCTCATCTATGAAAACTATTCCAAAAACTGAAAAACATGGTTAGTGTCTGAATAATGTTGGCAAAGCAAATTAAATCACTTAAGGTGCAGGTTAGACCCAGACAAGTTGAAAACACACATTTATACTAGGGCTGGGCGAGTTAACGCGATAATAACGAGTTAACTAGTCGATTATTTAACGCCGACAAATATTTTATCACGCATTAATGCAGTTTTTTTTATTATTTTTTGGGGCTTTTGTGCCTTTAATGGATAGGAAAGTTCAGAGAGACAGGAAGCAGGGGGCAGAGAGGGGGAACAACACGCAGCACAGGGCCGTCCAATGTGGGACTCGAACCAGCTGCAGCGAGGACTATAGCCTCTGTACATGGGGCGCCTGCTCAACCCACTACGCCACGGACCACCCCTGTTTTATTATTCATTTTATTATTGTAAAAGTCTGTTGCTCACAGGCTTTTATTTTGTAAAAGTCTGTTGCTGTCTGCTGTGGAACAGGAAAAGAAAGTAATCGTCGGATCCACCAAACATGGAGAAGGGTACGGAACTTTTACTCGGCCATTTTCATTTTAAAGTTCTTCCAGACGGCGGAGTCGACAGAACCAAAGTCATCTGTAAACACTGCCAAGTTGAATTGTCTTCTCAGCGTAGTAGTTCCAGTCTAAAATATCACTTAAAGACATGGTTGGTAATCCTGTTCAGAAACACATTTTGTAATACTGGGTGAAATGGTCCGTGTATCCTGAGAGAAATCTATACAAGATGTATTTAGAAAAAGGGACGAAAATAATCAGACCTCTGTGGCAGCTGCAGGACTGAGAAAAAGCTGACCAATCCGAGATCAGATTGGTCGCCTACAAAAAACCAATCAGATGCCTCTGCTTTCTGCCTAGCCCCCCTCTGCCGGCTCCCTGCTCCATGTGCGCACGCGGTTCTACCGGCTGACGGAATTGGGGGGGGGTGGAGCTTAGAGGAGGGGACACTTTCGAATTTTGCTAGCTCTCTAGGATTACCTACCATAGCTTTAAAGGCAAAACACACAACTGATAGCAGCAAGTCATTCAAGGAAACACTCAATGGCACTTTCATTCATACGGCAGCACATTTAAAATAAAACTAAATGCTAAAAGCTATACCCTACTTTTGGATTCATTTTTGGATTTTGCGTACAAATCGCGATTAATCGCGATTAATCAAGGAAATCATGTGATTAATTAGATTAAAATTTTAATCGTTGCCCAGCCCTAATTTATACACATATACTTGATTTTTACTCGTATGCTAAACGCTGATCAGATATTTTGGCGCAGCAGTCTTCCTGTTCCTTAATCCTTAAAGATATTCGGTTCCTCGCTGCACAGTTACCATCATTTGATCCAAAAGCGCCTCGTGTGAAGCAGTGAGGGAACCTGTGGGCAGCAGAGGAAGCACTACGGAGCAAACTTAGATTAGAAAACAATCTCATGTGGCAGTAGAGAACATTTAACTCAAGTGAGCAGGGATAAATCCATCTGTTTATGGTACCAAACAGCAAGAGGAAGCTTAAAAGGAAACATGACAGCAGAAAGACTTTAACTCTTTATTATCCCCTCTTGATTTGCCACCTTCAGACTGCTAACCCCTCATTTATGCTCTGGCTAGACTTTTGAGAGCATGTTGTCACAGACTATGAATCTCTTTGGAAAATTGATCTCAGAGGGGATTTCTTTGGTTGTAACTCTTTCAGTGTGTTTTGCAGACATAAAGCTCCTTTTTTGTAAGATCAGTTTTCCTTCAGCTACAAACTTTGATGTATTTTTTGGCACATGCAGTGTTTCCATCAGCACACCAACAGATTATATGCGCTGCGCCCCACCTCGGCTGGTCATATTTGCTGTTCTTTCACAGCATAACCGATTAATTACCTCTCTACTTTCCTCCTCTGCCCCCCCCCCCCACCCCCCCCACCCAACACCCTGAGTCTCTGCTCTCTCTTTCAAAATGCCACAACACAACAGCACAACATGGCTAATTAATCAGAGTCGGCCTAGATACTCTACAAGATGGGGCTCGCTTCTCTTCGCGCCTCAGAAACATTTAGCACGTCGAAATAATGGTTGATGATCTATTTCAGATTAGCAACTTGTTTTTGTGTCATTTTTAACAAGAATTTTACAGATGCACGCTGTTTGCAGTCTGAGGGTTTCACTTCACGCGGAGGGGTCGGATAAGAGTCAGCGGCGTCTGAAATTAATGCGAACGGGCGCTCGGCAGCTTCTCCACACAACATTAATTCTTGTAGTTGTCTCAGAGCAGGCATTCCTGTTCGCCACATTCAATTAATGTCGACCGTAATTACATTTCAGAACCATTAACTACAGTAAATGTACATTTCTCTGCGTGAACCACGGAACGGTAAACAACAAAGAAGAGGGAAGGTTCAGAGGAAGTTCTGATTGAAGCTACACAACGCTAACATGTACTCTTTGCTTTGTGGATAACAGTTTGCATTGTGGAAGCTATTTGAAATGTCCGTTGGTAGTAGAGTTGTGTGGTGGTAGAGATGGGACCAAGTCTCAAGTAAGTCTCAAGTCTTAGCTTTCAAGTCTCAACTAATTTTTTCTTGGGCAAGTCAAGTCACCTTATTATTGCAGAATCTGATCTTAATAAAGTGAAAACACAAAGATATAAGTAACTGTCAGTTAGGGATGGGAATCGAAAACCGGTTCTTGTTGAGAACCGGTTCCCAGTGTTTCAATTCCTTGGAATCGTTTGGCGATTTTGCAAACAATTCTCTTATCGATTCCAGTGAATGACGAATGACGTCACCGCGCAACGTTGTGTGGCGAGTCCAGCGCAGCCAGCAGTCAACAGTAAACATGGCGCCCAAGCAGTACAAACGCTCGAAAGTTTGATTACACATCCCTAAAAAAGACGACAACAGGGCAACTTGCAAAGTGAATATTTCACCAAAGGGAGGAAATACTACCAACATGCAATAACTATGAATGAATGATAAACCGATAAAGAACCGAATCGTTAAGCAGAATCGAAAATGGAATTGGAATCGTAAAAATCTTATCAATTCCCATCCCTTCCAATGTGTCCAACCTGTCCACCCCGTATCATATCAAGCTAACGTTAGCTAACTACCGACTAAGCTAACAGGAGAATATTAGCTAATTTGACGAGCACTTACTGGTCAGAATGGATCTTTAAATAACGAACTAAGTTGGAAGTTGTGGTCTGGCTGTCTGAGATGTTGACGCCGCATGTCTTGCACTGAGCTGTTCGTCTTTTGTCGTCAAAATGGTCATTACAAAAGCCGAAGACAACGACTCTCGGTCCCGCTGACATGTTGATGCATATCTGATATGAGTTTATTCTCTTCAATAAACACTAAGGTATGTAGAGCGGGCATGACTGAGTGACAGGGTAGGGATCCAATCATGACGCCATTCTCAGCCTGCGCTCCTACCGGGTAATCCATATTATTTTTTTTTTATTAATTTTATATTCAAACTGAAAACATGAACTGAATAACTCTCAAGTCCTTCAAGTCATCGTGTCTCAAGTCAAGTCAAGTGCCGAGTCTTTAACTTCCAAGTCCGAGTCGAGTCTCGAGTCTTTTATTTTTTGTCAAGTTAAGTCACAAGTCATCAAAACAGCGACTCGAGTCCCCATCTCTGTGTGGTGGTCTTACAGTCTTACGGGTACATTCACACATGAAATCCACGTCTGTACAGCTTCAGGTTGTGATAGTGAGGCTGACAGTGACAGCCCAAAGTAGGTTCAGTAAAAGCCTGTAATTTTCTAAGACATCCACTCCTTTCTACTTTAATGGGTTGGGGCTTTTTGCTGGTTAGTTATCAGCTTTGATTCACCAGGAAGCCGTCCGGCATTCTTGACAGACTAGAAAATAGCTTATGGATAAATGGTGGAAGGAAGGAGGTAATGGAAAAGGCGGTTGTGGTGGGCTTTGGATGGCTCAGATGGTGAGCCCTCTGCAAGTTCATTTAAAGCTGAGAAGGGGGAGATTTGTGGCAGCTTTTAAGGGCTCTGCAGTGAGCGTAAACCTGCCATCTTTACCTCATGTGCAAGGTTGAGCGGGCAGCTCAGCTTTAGAAAGCATCCAACTTTTTTTCTGTCTGTTCCTGAGGAACACATCTTCTTTTCAGTCACCTCCAATAATAGCAACACAGAAGTAGAGGGGATAACATAAAGGAACAATAAACCTGTCACAAATTAGACCGTCACAGCAGTTAAGGCTTTAAACTTGAGCTGGCAGCTATTTAGTGAGCGTGCGTTTTGCTAAGAAACAGGCTGCGCGTAACAAAGATGAGCAGACGAAAGAGCGAGCACGAGTGTGAGAGACAGAAAGCCCACTCAGAAAAGAATCTGTATTTCCTGCCACGATTAATCTGTCAGCGTGAGGACTTGTGCAGATTATCCCCCGGAGAACACAGGAGTGTGACATTTGCAGAGGAAGGAGGATTATATTTGGGGAACAGAAGCACACAGTCAGAGCTGCCGGGGATGCTCAGTAGGTGCACTTTCTGTTTTCCAGCGAGATTTAAATGTAAAGTACAACAAAGGGAGAATATGACACTGACAGATGACGGCATGAAGGGGTTGTGCTGCAGGTCTAAGCCTTTATCCTTAATGTGTCTGATAAAAGTGTGACGCATGAGCCGTCACTTCACTATCTTGATGGATGGTCAAAAGGAATGTGTGTGTTTTCACAGGATTGTACTCCTGCTAAATTCATCTTCCAGGTTTGCAGCATATTTTTTCCAGCACTGAAAAACAATAATTCAGGATAATCTTGCTGCCGGCGTTTTTTTTTTTTTTTTTTTTTTAACATTTATAAATAAATCTGCATAAAAAATGTTTGATGAAAGACTTAAACTGATCGTTTTTTCTCGTTCTCACCCTTCAGTGATGGAAGTCTGTCCACCAAACAGATCGTTTTCCTGCAGAGACCCGTCTTAGGCCGAAAGAGGAGGGAATCCAAGGTACGCCAGCTCACATTTCTCCCTGTTTTCCTTAGCTATTTAAGGATCTCCCACCAGTCGTTCTGTCACCTCCTCCTTATACCAGCCCCGGGCCCGCAGCTGTTTTTGTTTTACGTGGACAAACACGCACAGCGTGGATAAATGCGAACCATCAGCAGACACCAGGAATTCTCCCGCAGCAGAGAAATGTGTTATTTCGGAAACCAGGGGGGGTAATGCTTTCTTGACAACCCTAAGCTATGCTGATAACCTCTAAAGCTAACCTTTTTCTGAAGTGGAATGAATTCATGTTGATGCTTTCCGTGACCTCAATTTAATCTCCCATCACAACAGCATATCTAATAGGTCTTAAGACTCGTGGCAATGCTAGCATTAACAAGATTTTCAAGCCCAATTCTGTAACGTTTATCTCAGGCTTTTCTATCCCTGCAGTGAGTAGAAACCTGCAGAAGTTCTTCATGCAACTGAGGACACATTCGATTAATATTTTGTTTGCTTATTCAGACTGAAGGCATGCAGGCCACCGATAATTCCCCGCACAATGGCCCCAATTTCCTTCTCAGCATCAATAATCTCTTAATTAAGTCTATGCATTCTGCTCTCTGGCCAACAGAATTATTTAACTAACATGCAAATGTGAATGTTTCAGAAATTAATCTTCAAGCCTCGAAGCAAGTCCAACAAGAACGGCATCAAAGATGCAACGAAGAACAAGAAGAAAAAGAGCAAAACCGAGAAAGATGCCGAAGATTCGAAGATTCTCCAGGACGGTGAAAAGGTCGAGAAGGAAGACGTGAAGAACGTGGCTGAAACCGCGAGTCCAGCAGAGGTAGAAACAGCAGGCGAAAGTGAGAAAGAAAAGGAGACGAGGGGTGAGAGAGAAAGAAAAAGCGAGGAAGGGATTGAAATCAGCATAGAGGGCGTCACAAAGAAAGATGGAGCGGCAGAGGTGGAAGACAAAGGAGCAGAAAACCGCACCGAAGAAGAAAAAGATGAGGTGGAGGTGGATGGAGAGGCATCGAAACGGAACGACGAGCCTTTAGAGAACGGAGCGGTCAAGGAAGCGACTGAAACTGTCGCGACTGTCGAAACACAAAGCGAGACCAAAGAGAAGGAGCCCGAGGGCGCTGCTGAAGTGGAGAGTGTGATAGAAAACGGGATAGAGACAGATGAAGAGAAAGATGAAGGCGAAGAAGAAGTTAAAAGCAAGACAGAAGAGGTTATTGCCAAGGAAACCGTGACGGATCCACAGGCCACAAATCAAAGCCCAGAGGAGGCTCAGGAGTAGCAGCAAACTGCTGGAGTCGAGCTTTTTCCCCACCCTACCTCTTCAGTTCCCCACATTCCGAACTGGTTAACAGCGTTGTCCCTGATCTAAATTAACGGGGTTCCTCATCGCTGCAGCATCCTCCGAATCCCAACCATCTCTCATACACGATCCCCCAGAAGCCTGCAACATTGTAGCAACAGAAGAATCTCATGAAACTTTGCTGTATAACCACACATCCTGAATGTATCCAACACAGAAGATGCTGGTGCAGGCCGATCCGTGCGGAGTCGCCGCAGAAACGGGAGGAGGATCAACCTGCTCGCGCCTCCATTGAAAATATCTAAATTTTGCTCTTCAACCTCGATTCTTTGCAAACACCATTTTGATTCAGTTGACCCGACAGTTGTTGCAACGTTGCCCCCCCCCCCTCGACCCGAAACTGCCCGTCAGGGCCTGAACTGCTCAAGAAAGAGGAAGGGTTTCGTGCCAAGAATAACGTCCTTTGAATCGCGTCGTGATGTTTTGAGCCGGATTTAATTTAGCTTGCTTTTTAAGAATCCTTATTAATCTTTAACATTTTTCTCGAGTGGTTTACAAAACTGCAACTAAATGTCAGGCAGAGTCAACAGCCCTGAATTTAGAAAACGAAGAGACGCTGATAAGATACTGTTATCAGTTGTCTCTTACTGAATAGCACTTCGACGATGTGACCAATCTGCTCAGATTTCCAGATTAAGAGATGGATTTAGTTGGGCCACTCTGCTGGTGTGATCAGGGCTTTGAGGAGGTGAGGGGGAGCTGGATTATTCTCGCAGGTAATGCAGAGTCAACTCCAGCTGGAGCAGAGCACGGTGACCTTTTCTCTTCTTGTCAGGGACTTCACAGATAAAGCACCAGCTCATTCCAGTTTAGGAAGCTGCTCAGAAGGCAGAAGTCAGCCCTAGAATCTTGACGAGACGCAGGCCTGCCTCGGCCACCCGACTGACCCGCCGAAAAGGTGCTCCCAGACTGGATCGCCTTTCCTTGTTCCTTTCCATGTCAGGATGTGGAGGGACCTTGGACAGGAGCGCTGGTGGAGGCGAGGGGAAAGGCATTTGTTTGCGACAGGCAATCCAAAGTAGGCTGAGTAGATAATTGTTTACGCTGAGCTGTAAGCCATCAAGTGCTTCAAAGAGAGTTGATAATCGCTCTTTGGTTTGGTGCGCGACGCTCACCTTGCATACAGAATGTTCCATATTTTAAAGCCAAGTCAGATAAGGATGTGAAATTCAGCTGAATGTTTGCATCTCAAGGGCAGAACCCATATTTAGACATCCCCCCGGTTAGCTTCACAAACAGGTGTAAAGGTCTATTTCTGGGTTTTTTTCATTCAAGTGGCTGAAAACAAAAGTAAATGTTGAGCTGCGTGTTCAGCACTGGAAAAAATCTAAATCTTACCAAGTATATTTGTCTCATTTCTAGTTAAAATATCTCATTACACTTAATATAAGACACAACTGTCTAACAAGTACTATTTCAGCCAGATATAGGGACTTGTTTGAAGACAATACATCTGGAATATCATGTTAAATGAAAAAGTCTTGAAAACAAATTGTTTTGAGTCATATTTCACATGAAACAAGCTTTTTTTTTCATTTGAAGAGGTTTTTAAGCTAATTTCAAGATCACTTTTAACTCAAAAGTCCAAAATATCACATTTTATTTCAAGAAATCTTGACAAGCTGATTTTCACTAGTTCCATTGGCAGATTTTTTTGCTTATTTCATGCAAAAATCGGCTTGTAAAGATTTTTTTAAATAAGATGTGATATTTAGGACTTTTGAGATAAAAGTGATCTTGAAATTAGCTTAAAAACCTCTTCAAATGAAAAAAAAAGCTTGTTTCATATGATATGTGACTCAAAACAATTTGTTTTCAAGACTTTTTCATTTAACAAGATATTCCAGATGTATTGTCTTCAAAAAAGTCCCTATATCTGGCTGAAATGGTACTTGTTAGGCAGTTGTGTCTTATATTAAGTGTAATGAGATATTTTGACTAGAAATGAGACAAATATACTTGGTAAGACTTCGATTTTTTTGCCAGTGTATTGTGTGTTGAACCCAGCACTGAGGACTGAGAGGAGGTTGTAAAGAAAGAGAAAGACCGCAGCGCCTAAGAGAGTTAAATAAAAGAAATAAGAAGCCTCATTTAGAGCAGCAGCCATTTGCGTCCAACATAGATGTCCTTCATTATTTTACCTCCAGCTCTTTAAGCACCTCTTTTCCAGACACAGTTTCTGAGTCGTAATGTGCCGTTTCATGGCATGGTGTAGCTTTCCATTTTTAAGGTGGAACCGGGGGGAGATGGTGACGTTCACGGTGCAAAGCTCTCCGTGGCTCGCTAATGGATTTTGTCAGTGGGGGATCCGTCAGTAATCATGCATTTATAATGGGGGGTCACTTCTTTGGGGAGGCTTTGACAACAAAACACCTCGACATGTCAAGCCCCACATTCAACTGTGACGTCCGGAAGAATAATTTGCACTGAGGAGGACGAGTTTGTCAGACATATTCATTTTTCCAAAACTCATTACTTGTGAAAATGTCTCGGATGAAAAACATATTTATTTAGCATTTTTGCATTTGGTTAATATAAAGATAAAAAAAACTATCTGCTTGTCCTGCTTTATTCAGCCACAATTTGGACATTTTGTTTTATAAGCGTAAATGATGAGAAAATTGGCTCCTTTTGTGGAGAAAAACTCTACAATTACACAGAAAATGAGATCGATTATGCTGAATAAATGCTCCCCGTTTTGGGGATTAATTCACCTGCCGCTGAGATTTCTTTCAATGTAAAATGGCAAATGTTTTTGTGTAGAGTAGAATATGAAACTGTGACCAGTTTAGCCTTATTACTATACTGTAAATGGCCCAGAATCTGCTATTAGAGGTGTCTTTTAGAGGCATATTGGTGATTTAAGTGTTACATGTTCCAGTCATTGTCGGTATTTTGAGGACGTTTCCTGTTTCACTTCTGGAGCAAGACAAGCGAGAAGGATAAAAGTGTTTGTCCATACGAAGGTATTATGTTTGGGATTTATTTCTAACATGTTCCGAACACGTTCTTTATTGTGAATGTTCTTGTTTTTCCAAGTCGAGAGACTTCTGCTGTGGTCTTCGTGTTGCCTCTGCTGTTCCGCTAAAGCTTGCAAAAAAAAACGTACTGCTGACTGACGCTTCGAGCTACCTCCTGAGGACTGGTGTTGGTTTTGAGCTGAGGGGTCGCAGCACACGTGACCTCTTGAAGCATATGCTCCTCGTCCTCTCACCCTCCACTATCACGGAGACCAGAACTATGAGCATGAGGTCATCGCTAATGGCAGACGAGGTTAAGGGTAATTTTTGAGTCAGAATGGATTTTCCACAGCTGTACACACACACGAGTTTCCATGAGCACGTGGCTAATAACTAACAGCATTACAACTTCAATCCTTTAGTTTTCTGCTTCAAAAAGAACAATTTAGTTGATTCACTTTTGTCAAAATATGACAGTAATAAATTGATTTAAGACTAAATGAAATATTCTAAGAATATTTGAGAAATTTCTCTGCGCTGGAAAAAATGCCCCTCCAAAAATAAGTACAAAAGTAAGTAAATAAAAGACGTTTTTTCTTGAAATAAGCAAAAAAAAAAATCTGCTAATGGAACTAGTGAAAATCGGCTTGTCAAGATTTCTTGAAATAAAATGTGATATTTAGGACTTTTGAGATAAAAGTGATCTTGAAATTAGCTTAAAAACCTCTTCAAATGTCAAAAAAAAAGCTTGTTTCATGTGATATGTGACTCAAAACAATTTGTTTTCAAGACTTTTTCATTTAACAAGATATTCCAGATGTATTGTCTTCAAACAAGTCCCTATATCTGACTGAAATAGAACTTGTTAGGCAGTTGTGTCTTATACTAAGTGTAATGAGATACTTTAACTAGAAATGAGACAAATATACTTGGTAAGACTTTGATTTTTTCCAGTGTGAGCACATGGCTAATAACTAACAGCATTACAACTTCAGTCTTTTAGTTTTCTGCTTGTTAGGCTTCAAAAAGAACACTTTAGTTGATTCACTTTTGTCAAAATATGACAGACATAAATTGATTTAAGATCAAAATGAAATATTCTAAGAATATTTGAGAAATTTCTCTGGATCCATGTCAGTTTATTTCATTTAAATAGTTTATTCTCACTAGTTTTAAGATGAATTCACTCCCAACCTTCCTGGCTTTGTGTGCGTTTCTACATCTAAAAGCTGCGGCACCTATTCCCCTCTGGCATCCTGCGATAAAATTTAAAAAAAATAGAAAAAACAGACGGATCGTGTTCCCCTTTGTCTGTGGAAGCAGATTCTGGAAAAATAAAACAAACAACGAGGGGATCTGAACTGACACGATTATTTTTCAAACTCCCACCACATTCAGGTTGGACATCCACAAACATGCTTGATTGTAACCTTGGCAGGAGTCAGCACAGACTCTGTGTCAGCTCATCCTGACACCGCGGCCTTCAGGACGCCATCTCTCCCCGATAAGCTCTGATTGGTTGCTTTGCAGTCCGACCTCTGACACCAGTACACTCCAGAGACTGTGGGTAATTGGGATTTTTTTTTTTTTTGTCTGGAATAATATTAACACAGACAGGGAGAGAAAAGTGAGGCGGAATCTGACGCTTAATCAGTTAAACGATGCCGAACCGTGTTTACTTAGCCGTGCGTGAAAAGGAGGAGACCTTTGATTAATGTTAGACTTAAAAATACATTTGCAGCTCTTTCATGTAAAAAAAAAAAGATTATGTACACCTCTCTGTCTTATATCAGCATTTATGTCTCTGAGCCTCAGTAGTGGCGCTGGTGCAATCATTCTTGGTAATGCTGTAAAAAAAAAAAGAAAAATGTAATGGTTCATTTCCTGTGTGCTGTTATGATGTGAAATGGACAGAGTAAAAATGACAGAACATGATACAATAGGAGTCTTTTTTTTTTTCCCTGTGTTGTCACTTTAGCTTGCTCACAGCCTCTGGTATTCTTAGATTTTTGTCTCTGATGTGAGTTTTTTTTTATTCACCTCGGCTGCCATTTTGAATGTTGAGTATCTTTGATCATGTGCCGTTGTCACTTGCATCGCTATCGAGGAACAAAAAGTATTCTTTATCTTTGCTAACCCGAGTATGTCTACATTCCTATTGTTCATGACATCTGTACAATTTGTATATTATAAAATGATTTATATTTAATGTGTACATGCCTCTTTTCTTCTGTTTCTTAGATGCTAAAGTGCCGAGAAACGTTCCTTCAGGGCTAGAAGCAGGGGCGCACATACGACTTTTGGGCTTGTTCTCAGGGGAGAACCTAGAACTTTAATCCACCTCACGGGAGGAACAAAACAGAGGGATCCGTGGATAATGTGACTTTAATTTTCAACTGAAAATGAAGAGAAGCAACACAACAAAATGTCTGTTCTTTAAACCCTTGTAATTTAACTGCTTTCTGGATGTTTAAAAGGAGCCAGAGTGGGATTTTCACGGCATATTCTGCACCACATCTCTGTGCGTTTGAAGCCAGCTGAGCTCCTGCAGCCGCTTTTCCGAGCACACGCGCTTCTTTTCAGATTCAGTCCGAAGTTTCTTTGGAGGTGGAGGAACACCAAAGTGATCGCTTAAAGGGATAGTTCGCCTCTTTTGACATGAAGCTGTATGACATCCCATATTAGCAACATCATTTATGAACATCTTCTTACCCCCTGCTGCGTCCTGTGAGCAGAGTTCCAGCCTCGTTTTGGTGTTGATGAAGGTAGCCCGGCTAGTTGGCTGGGGTTTAAAAAATAAAGAGTTTTGCTTCTCAAAACAATATGCGTTCAAAAGAGTAATACATTTGCATCACAAAATCGTTCTCCAGGAAAAAGTCAGACCTCACAATCGCTTGGCCCTATTTTCTCTCCCTTCGTATCACTGCCTGCTGTGTTGACCGTGCAGACCGAAGTGCAGACTTTTTTATTCTTTTTATTTTTTGGCTTTTAACACGTTGAGACTTTTGCTCTTACTTTCTGTTATTGTGTTTTATTGTTTCTGTTGCCTTTTCCATATTTTGCATGTTTATTGATTTTCGTCTGTACAGCACTTTGTCACAGCTACTGTTGTTTTAAAGTGCTTTATAAATGAAGAAGTAGTAGTAGTAGACCGAAGTGCAGACCGAGCAGTCCCCTGCTTCCGAGCAGCAAACACCGTAACAGGTGCGGCTGTTGGCAGGCGGCAGCAGGCAGTGATACGAAGGGAGAGAAAATAGAGCCAAGCGATTATGAGGTCTGACTTTTTTTTGGAGAACGATTTTGTGATGCAAATGTATTACTCTGTTGAACGCATATTGTTTTGAGAAGCAAAATGCTTTATTTTTGTGGCCCCAGCCAACTAGCCGGACTACTTACGTCAACACCAAAACGAGGCTGGAACTCGGCTCACAGGACGCAGCAGGGGGTAAGAAGATGTTCATAAATAAAGTCCACTTATGTGCACTTGTGGCTTTAAGACTCATGTACTCAAGAAATGCTTTTTTTAATCGTTATTTCTAAAGAAGGACGAATAAAATTACCACAAAAGCTTTCATTCTAAATTCAAAACACTAATTAGAATAGAGGATGTGGTAAGTAAAGAACGAACATCATCCTGTCCGTTGTCGACCCGTTTCTAATCACAGAATGGGCAGCAACTTGATTCTGATTGGTTGCTGGTGTTCCGTTGTAAGTTGTCCCAGATAAACGCTTGCCCAGTGTAATGAGTTAATGCACTGGATCAATTTTAATCATAGATATCAGTCGTTTGAAGACATCAACATAAATAATGGAAGAAGATCTGAACATGTAACTTACACTAAGAGCGTCACGTTTTGGCAGCTCATCCTTTTAAAGCCCAGCTCAGTAAAACTTATGGACTTATGTTTCTGTACTTATGGACATCAGTCAGTCCTTTGTGGAGCCATTTTGTCTGCTCCAGGCTATCCCTTTTTGGCCAAAACACAAAAAAAAACACCGCCTCTCCAAACTTTGTGTCACATTAGCAACAATCTCACATCCAGTGTGCCCTTCAGCTCGCTGATGCAGGCTGGAGCCGATGTTTGTAGATTTAGTGACAGTTTTACAACAGTAGCTGGTCTTACTGTTAAAGAGTTATAGTTACTTCATACGTATTGTTTTATTGGATTTTTAGTAAAATGCAAGTTTTGTTTGCTGCCTCAAAGACGAGCTGAAGGCTCTGTGAGCTGAGCGTAATATACAAGTTTACTGCTGCCAGCTCACCTTTTGGGCTCCTCCTATTTACTGGAATAAGCACAATGTTTCCATTCCCATATTACAGGGTGGCCACAATTTGTCAAACCTTCAGGTATTACCTGCAAAACCAAGTTATGGCTCATGAAAAACTTTACTGATCACCACCAAGGAGGCAGCCTTCCTCTTCTGCACTCGTCGTCCATTAATTTTCAGGCATTTTTAATTACAAATTTGCCTCAAAGTGGAATTTGGATTCCAAGTCTGTGAAAAATATGTTCATATCTTCATATTGAAGTATCCTCCAGACACTGGTTTACAAATTTAGGAGGAGGTTTCTTAGTCATTAAATAGGAAGAAAAATAAATCCAAGCTCAAGACTGGATTTATTAACAGCAGCATGAGCAGAAATCTAGAGAATAATAAGATACATTGGTCGTATTTCAAAACCTCCTCCAGCTCTGTAAGTTCTTTGAATGCTGAGTTATGCTGCTGCATAAGGACGATCCTTGATGCCCTTGGACGAACACAGAAAGATGAAGTAACAACCACAGAAAATATAAAGCAGAAGCAGAGTGCAGCAGCCAGATGAGACGTATGGACCCAGATTAACATTTTCCCCTCAGTGTAAAGATCTTTCTTTCAGATCCGCTCCATCTGGTTATTACCTTCATTACAGTTTAACCCTCAGAATAGATCAACTTGATGGTTATTAAACCCCAAAAAACACAATCATACCATTCATTTCATCCTTGGATCAAAACAATGCCATTCAAGCCCCGAAGCCGTCCCTCAATGCGTCAATATTTCACATAAAAACCCCAACCGGCACACATCGTAATATCCCTGTGGTGTTCATGAACTAGATTATATTTACAGTTGAGTCAACACAGCCAGTGTGATCTATAAGTCATGAGCTGAGAGCCCGGGGAACGTGAGGTCATTAAGAGGAGGGCTTTGCCTCCAACCAAAACCCCAAACTCCATCTCCATTCTGCTCACTGCAGGAGGCAGTAATGGCTCTTTAGGCAGACTGGGGAGCCACGGGAGGGCTGCTGAGAGACGGTCAGAAACAAAGTGAGCCTGCGGTTGGGATATTAAACTTGTGACCCAGGGCGTTACGTCCCCGAGGCGTCACTCCGGCTCCCAGAGGGGATGCTACACAGCGGTGCAGTTTGCTGAGAGCGGCAGGTTTTGAATGATGAAGTTTATACCAAAACAAACGTTGTTTCCATGACTGTAACAGCGTTCCGGTTTGGGTTGGGGTTGATTCAGCACACACTGCAGGTCTCCTGACATCCGGTGAGAGTTGGAGCCAGTTGCTCAACTGACTATTTAGAATTCATTGCACTCGTAACATACAAGGAATGTTTAGTGATAGGTAGGGTGGATATAATCTAAGGTCCGAACAAATATGAAAAGCATGTGTGTATGGAGCTGTGGGGGGACTCTGTGGAACAGTCTGGAGACAGAAATAAAACAAAGTGCAAATATAATTCTGTTTAAAAAAAATGTACAAAAAAATATTTTTAAACAAGTACATGGAAGAGGAAGTATGTTAAAGGGATAGTTCGCCTCTTTTGACATGAAGCTGTATGACATCCCATATTAGCAACATCATTTATGAACATCTTCTTCCCCCCTGCTGCGTCCTGTGAGCCGAGTTCCAGCCTCGTTTTGGCGTTGACGAAGGTAGTCCAGCTAGTTGGCTGGGGCCACAAAAATAAAGCGTTTTGCTTCTCAAAAAAAAGTTAGACCTAAACAATCGCTTGGCGCTATTTTTGCCTCCCTTCATTTCAATGAGTTCAGCCACCTGCCGACAGCCGCACCTGTTACTGTGTTTGCTGCTCGGAAGCAGGGGACTGCTAAGTCTGCACTTCGGTCTGCACAGTTTACACAGCAGGCAGTGATACGAAGGGAGAGAAAATAGGGCCAAGCGATTGTGAGGTCTGACTTTTTCCTGGAGAACGATTTTGTGATGCAAATGTATTACTCTTTTGAACGCATATTGCTTTGAGAAGCAAAACGCTTTATTTTTGTGGCCCCAGCCAACTAGCCGGGACTACTTTCGTCAACACTAAAACTCAGCTGGAACTCTGCTCACAGGACGCAGCAGGGGGTAAGAAGATGTTCATAAATGATGTTGCTGATATGGGATGTCATACAGCTTCATGTCAAAAGAGGCGAACTATCCCTTTAACGCAGGACGATGAGGGGTAAATATATGAAAAGAATAGGGTTAATTGTTATATTGTAATTTAATTAGTATATGGTATATATTTATTTATGGGGATAGTTTTATATATATATATATATATATATTCATATTTACATTTATATTGACTAGGATATGTGTGTAGTATATATTTATTTTGTGATTATATATTTATTTAGATATTTAGGAAGTGTATATATGGCATATATTTATATAGGTGTATTATAGTTAGGATGTTTGCAAACTGAAGAATAGTTAAAAAGGGGTGGGAAACTAAAAAAGTATTGTACTTCTTCCCATTCCTTTTTCGAACAATGCGTGGTGTTTTGTTATGTATTAGTATTTATGTGATTGAATTTTTTATTTATTATTTTTTTATTTCTCTTTTTCTTTCTTTTGTATGTACAAATAGTTACATACATTTTCTTTTTTATACATGTTCAAAAATAAAAATCTATCTATCAAAAAAAACAACAACATCTGTTTATAGATTAGCTGAGTTGTGAATACACTTCACTGTTGCCTTTGAGATGTGGGTTCATTTCCCCTTTGATGCTGCACTGCCATCTAGTGACCGCCCACCTCCAAAGTTCACTCTGCTCCTAGATTCTGATGATGAATCATTTAATTACATTTGATCAACGGAGAAATGATTACCAGACACGGTGATGCCTGACGTCTAATCCCTAATTTATCAAATGAAAATGTCTGGGTTTTACCTTTTTTAATCCTCTTAAATAGGCTGTCCATCCTCACAATCCCAATCATGGGACTTCCCCATGTTGAAGAGGTGCTCCAACACACCTGCCTCAAATGAATAGGTCGTTAAAGGGCTTCTGCGGAACTCCATCACAAGCTGAGAGGTTAAACATTCACTGGAATCAGCTGTGTTGTTTTAGCTCTCCAATGGCTCATATTCAGAGAGTAGAGACAAATATCCTCCATGATTGTTAAGATTGGAAAAGTCGTTGAACAGTTTGATGATGACGATAGATTTTTTTTTCGAACATGTATAAAAAAGAAAATGAATGTAAGTATTTGTACATTAAAAAAGAAAGAAAAAGAGAAATTTAAAAAAAACACATAAATCACATAAAGTGCTCATACAAAACAAAACACCACACATTGTTCGAAAAAGGAATGGGAAGAAGTACAATACTTTTTTAGTTTCCCACCCCTGTTTAACTACTCCTCAGTTTGAAAACATCCTAACTATAATACACCTATATAAATATATGCCATTTATACACTTCCTAAATATCTAGATAAATCTATAATCACAAAAATAAATATATACTACACACATATCCCTGTAAACATAAATGTAAATATGAATATATATATATATATATATATATATATATATAACTATCCCCATAAATAAATATACACCATATATACCATATACTAATCAAATTACAAAATAACAATTAATCCTATTCTATTCATATATTTATCCCTCATCGTTCTCCGTTAATGTACTTCCTCTTCCATGTACTTCTTTAAAGTTAAAGCAATACTATGTAACATTTCTACCTTAAAATAACAGTTTGAAAAAAATTGTGCGGCTAGAATGAGTTTTAATATTACGATTGGCCTGTCTCCTATGCCCTTCGGGGGTCTGAGTTGGAATAACTGCGCTATGTAACTTTGCTGGAGCGGCCCGGGAGCTGAGCGGAAGTACTTCGACCTGCTTTCTGGCACACCTACCGCAAAAACAAATAGACCCCTCTCACACTCCCAGGTACATTTGATTACTCTTACCTTCTCGGTCGACATAGCTTGCTCCTTCTGACTCCTCGCCGGTTCGTCAACAAACGTGAAACGTGAAAGCGAAAGGGTGTTGTATTTACGACAGCGTAACCGTACATTACCTCCAAGCCTGTAGGGGGAGCTCCATAATGGGCTTTTTGAGAAGTTACATTGTATTACTTTAAGTTAAAGTTAAAGTTAAAGTTACTTGTTTAAGTTTGGTGCTGCATCCAAAAATTAAAGTTCATGCCATGAGTAAATTGCACAAATATGAAGACACCATCACCATCTATGCTGAATGATTTTGGACTTTAGGGGAACGTGTTATTTCTG
Organism: Odontesthes bonariensis; assembly: GCF_027942865.1. NCBI lineage: Eukaryota > Metazoa > Chordata > Actinopteri > Atheriniformes > Atherinopsidae > Odontesthes > Odontesthes bonariensis. The sequence continues at coordinate 36,067,787 of NC_134510.1, forward strand.
CACATCATAACAGGATGTTTGTGGTGAAATGCAGTCGCGCCGTCCCCCAGAAACAAAACTTTGGTCCATTATGAAACCAAAGACACAACAAAGGATGCCTTCATTGTAACTTTTTTGCCTAAACTCAGTGATTAATTCATAAGTTCTGTGAGTTTTAAATAAGTTAAGTTGCAAATTTTCAGAGAAACAGGGAAATTGGAATCTTGTAGGCATTTCAATTGAACTTTATAGACATTTTAGACAGAAACAAATTGAGCAAACTGAGCAAAACTACTTTTTTCCTGCTGATATTAGCATATCGGCAAGTTGCACTTTAGCCTCAAACTCTGGTAACACTTCAAAGTTAAATGTGAGGTCAGCACCAGTGCATTCATTACCACAACCAAGAAGCAATATAACTATGCGTCAGAGACTGTAATCGCTTTGCTTTGATAAGCAAAATCTTCTGAAAACTATTACCTCGGTGTTAGATAATGTCCTCAAGTTCCCCTGCCCAACCCTCCACTCACTCTGTTAGCCGATTAACCACTCACAGATTAATTAGCACAATTACCTCTGTGTGTGCCAATGGGTGTCTTATCAACCTCTGTCAGGCCTTAAACTGGAAATTAATTAATACCCTTCTCTTGCCATTTCTTAATTACCTTAGTTCCAGCAGGAATTCTGGGAAATGGCAGCGTCAGCACCTCATGCTTATTATGACTTTATTGCACCCTCGTTGGTTCACTGGACAGGATGTGAAAACTTGCAGCTCTCTCTCTGATGATGTGGTGGTTTAATGGACGGAATGGCCCTTTAGATGGAAGGCCTGATTTTCTTTATTTAGGTGAGACACAACATGACTTTGTGAGAGCTGAATGTTTTAATAAATAACCATCAGTTTAAAGGGATAACTGCAACAACACCAGATATTCCAGGTCATTGGAAAGCAATCCAGAGACACTCTTTTTTTGTTTCTTTAAAGCAGATTTTTATTATTTTTCCGCCTTTGGGCTGAAGGTGTTGGCGGCGCACTGTAGTGAGCTTCTCACCTGCAGATCACTGTCAAATGCAAAAAGAAATATTAGCAAATATAAATAAAAATCTATGTTAAAAAGTTATTTATTTTCAGTCAACAGATAGAGACATACAAAATAATTCAGTTTATCTCCTCATGTTTAAGCTATTTACAAGGTCAAAGGTCAGTTTTACAGCTTTCTGCAGGCAAGACATTCTGATATAAATGCTGCCTCTGTAATCACCCGACAACATATCAAAATAGTATTTATAGGAAAGATGATTATTTATTCTTTTTTTTATGGCTGGGTAACGATTAAAATTTTTAATCTAATTAATCACATGATTTCCCTGATTAATCACGATTAATCGCATTTGTACGCAAAATCCAAAAATGAATCCAAAAGTAGTGTATAGCCTTTAGCATTTAGCTTTATTTTAAATGTGCTGCCATATGAATGAAAGTGCCATAACATTTGTTGTGCAAACACACTTTTAACATCAGCATCTTTCTGTAGTTTTTATGTAGAAGCCTCGCTCCACTGTCTGTTTCCTTGAATGACTTGCTGCTATCAGTTGTGTGTTTTGCCTTTAAGTGATATTTTAGACTGGAACTACTACGCTGAGAAGACAATTCAACTTGGCAGAGTTTACAGATGACTTTGGTTCTGTCGACTCCGCCGTCTGGAAGAACTTTAAAATGAAAATGGCCGAGTAAAAGTTCCGTACCCTTCTCCATGTTTGGTGGATCCACCGATTACTTTCTTTTCCTGTTCCGCAGCAGACAGCAGCAGACTTTTACAAAATAAAAGCCTGTGACCAACATACTTTTACAAAATAAAAGCCTGTGACCAACAGACTTTTACAAAATAAAAGCCTGTGAGCAACAGACTTTTACAATAATAAAATAAATAATAAAAAGGGGTGGTCTGTGGCGTAGTGGGTTGAGCAGGCGCCCCATGTACAGAGGCTATAGTCCTCGCCCCGGTTTGAGTCCTGAATCGGACGGCCCTGTGCTGCGTGTCGTTCCCCCTCTCTCTACCCCCTGCTTCCTGTCTCTGAACTTTCCTATCCATTAAATAAAGGCACAAAAGCCCCCCAACAAATCATAAAAATTTATTTTGCGCGATAAAATATTTATCGGCGTTAAATAATAACGAGTTAACTCGCCCAGCACTATTTTTTTTACAATAATTTAAGGGAAATCCGACTAACTGACCCTAACAATGTGAAGCCATTCTACAGCTCTGGCTGTCAGCTGGGTCGGTCTGAACAGGATTTTGTGTAAAACAGGTGAAGATGCCATTGGATGACCGATCCCCATCGTGTATTTCAATGGGCTGAGAAGCAGCAGAGCAGCTGCAGCCAAAGCAGGAAGGTCGACAGCTGACGATGTGAACGCGTAAATCAATAACCTGATCAATATCATTAAAGCACAAGCAGACCTAACAATTTATGTTGAATAAACGTAATGCAGATGTTTTCTGTCCACACGTCAATGTTGTCTATTTTTTTTCATTTTCTAAGAAATTAATTGATTTGGAGGAGCTGTTTTTATCTCTAAAATGCTCCAGGTTTATTTTCCAGTGTGGCTTTGACTGATTTCTCTTTTCCCTCCTCTCTCTTTGTTTTATAATATAACACGATATCTGACAAAATAAATGTACTTCTGGGTTCAGAAATTCAGAAAACACCTTTAAATGTGTACAATAAAAGAACAAGATTAAGGCTTTGGTTTGATTTGATATGTTTTTGAGGCTCACAGACATCAGATTTAGGATCTATTCAAACCTGCAGTTTAACAGAGAAATAACCATTTTAGAAGTTAGAGACACAGCTTACAATTGTAGATTTAATGTGTCAAATTAAATGTGCTGCTGTCCATCCCCATCACACTGGAACATCTGGTGATAACATCTTCAAAAATGACTAAATCACTAACATACACACATATTCTACAAAAATAGATTTTTTTTTTGGCAGAAAACAGAGGACTAGATTTTTCTTGTTAAAAAAAACGCTGCTTGTTAGGTTCAATGTAATAAGTTTTGGTGGCAGTACCTCCAACACACAGTTGGATGTAATAAAGTTGCTGCCACTTTGTCAGATAAACTAAAATAAAGCCGGACAGTTTATGAAAGTCTTTATTAAAGTGTAAGTTACCCCCCAGCTATAGGCTTTGGGTGACAACACTTAGGCTTACCTGCGCAGGTTTGTCACAGCAATAGAGGCGCACATCATTGAGGGCGGAGTCATCCAAGCCATACTGGTAATCTTCCACCTTGGTCTCAATGCCACAGATTGCACCATTAACACAATCCTCGCTCCAGTTTCCGTAATCTCCGAAGCTTAAACCGGGAGCCTCGATGATTGGGTTGCTGCTGCAGCGGAACTTGATGTTGTTGACGGCGCTATCGTCTCCAAACATACCCTGATGAGGCTCCACGCGCAACTGGAAGGAGGTGAGCACGCCTTCGGGGCAGTACTGAGGATGGGACCACTCACCAGTGCTGTAAACAAGCGTTGGAAAAAGTTGGGAAAAGTTAGTCTGTCAGCTGCTTCTGAAGTAAATAAAAATTTGATTTTATTTCATTTATGAAAAAAAACTTGGATTGTTCGCGCTGCAAATAAGCATAATTTCATACACCAGGCCATGCTTTCTACAATGTGCCATCAGAATCTGCACGTTAACACCCAACTTGTGCTGTTTCATTGTGAAATCATCATTAGCCACAGTGTGTAGATCATCACACCAAAACTGACCCAAAAACGACTCAATGTTTGTGCATATTGAGTGAAATATTCCTTTGTCCATCCTCACACGATTATCTGCAGCATCAAGAGGCTGTTTGTAATCCTGAAAGCCTTTCTTTCTTTCAGATTTGCTTCACTTTCCTTTAAAAATCATCATGAAATACTACAAAAGACGTATTGTGTTGAATTATTTAGGGGAAACCAACAAGGTAGGTGCCACATGTACCATGCATAAACCTAACTAACCCCTCCTCATGCCACATGCATAAACCTAACTAACCCCTCCTCATGTCACATGTATAAACCTAACTAACCCCTCCTCATGTCACATGCATAAATCTAACTAACCCCTCCTCATGTCACATGCATAAACCTAACTAACCCCTCCTCATGCCACATGTATAAACCTAACTAACCCCTCCTCATGTCACATGTATAAACCTAACTAACCCCTCCTCATGCCACATGCATAAACCTAACTAACCCCTCCTCATGTCACATGCATAAACCTAACTAACCCCTCCTCATGTCACATGCATAAACCTAACTAACCCCTCCTCATGTCACATGCATAAACCTAACTAACCCCTCCTCATGTCATATGCATAAACCTAACTAACCCCTCCTCATGTCATATGCATACACCTAACTAACCCCTCCTCATGCCACATGCATAAACCTAACAAACCCCTCCTCATGTCATATGCATAAACCTAACTAACCCCTCCTCATGTCATATGCATAAACCTAACTAACCCCTCCTCATGTCACATGCATAAACCTAACTAACCCCTCCTCATGCCACATGCATAAACGTAACTAACCCCTCCTCATGTCACATGTATAAACCTAACTAACCCCTCCTCATGTCACATGTGTAAACCTAACTAACCCCTCCTCATGCCACATGTATAAACCTAACTAACCCCTCCTCATGTCACATGCATAAACCTAACTAACCCCTCCTCATGTCACATGAATAAACCTAACTAACCCCTCCTCATGTCACATGCATAAACCTAACTAACCCCTCCTCATGTCACATGCATAAACCTAACTAACCCCTCCTCATGCCACATGTATAAACCTAACTAACCCCTCCTCATGTCACATGCATAAACCTAACTAACCCCTCCTCATGTCACATGCATAAACCTAACTAACCCCTCCTCATGTCACATGCATAAACCTAACTAACCCCTCCTCATGTCACATGTATAAACCTAACTAACCCCTCCTCATGTCACATGCATAAACCTAACTAACCCCTCCTCATGTCACATGCATAAACCTAACTAACCCCTCCTCATGTCATATGCATAAACCTAACTAACCCCTCCTCATGTCATATGCATACACCTAACTAACCCCTCCTCATGCCACATGCATAAACCTAACAAACCCCTCCTCATGTCATATGCATAAACCTAACTAACCCCTCCTCATGTCACATGCATAAACCTAACTAACCCCTCCTCATGTCACATGTGTAAACCTAACTAACCCCTCCTCATGTCACATGTGTAAACCTAACTAACCCCTCCTCATGTACCATGCATAAACCTAACTAACCCCTCCTCATGTCACATGCATAAACCTAACTAACCCCTCCTCATGTCACATGCGTAAACCTAACTAACCCCTCCTCATGTCACATGTGTAAACCTAACTAACCCCTCCTCATGTCACATGTGTAAACCTAACTAACCCCTCCTCATGTCACATGTGTAAACCTAACTAACCCCTCCTCATGTCACATGCATAAACCTAACTAACCCCTCCTCATGCCACATGCATAAACCTAACTAACCCCTCCTCATGTCACATGCATAAACCTAACTAACCCCTCCTCATGTCACATGTGTAAACCTAACTAACCCCTCCTCATGCCACATGCATAAACCTAACTAACCCCTCCTCATGCCACATGCATAAACCTAACTAACCCCTCCTCATGTCACATGCATAAACCTAACTAACCCCTCCTCATGTCACATGCATAAACCTAACTAACCCCTCCTCATGCCACATGCATAAACCTAACTAACCCCTCCTCATGCCACATGCATAAACCTAACTAACCCCTCCTCATGTCACATGCATAAACCTAACTAACCCCTCCTCATATCACATGCATAAACCTAACTAACCCCTCCTCATGCCACATGCATAAACCTAACTAACCCCTCCTCATGTCACATGCATAAACCTAACTAACCCCTCCTCATGTCACATGCATAAACCTAACTAACCCCTCCTCATGTCACATGCATAAACCTAACTAACCCCTCCTCATGCCACATGCATAAACCTAACTAACCCCTCCTCATGTCACATGTATAAACCTAACTAACCCCTCCTCATGTCACATGCATAAACCTAACTAACCCCTCCTCATGTCACATGCATAAACCTAACTAACCCCTCCTCATGTCACATGTATAAACCTAACTAACCCCTCCTCATATCACATGCATAAACCTAACTAACCCCTCCTCATGCCACATGCATAAACCTAACTAACCCCTCCTCATGTCACATGCATAAATCTAACTAACCCCTCCTCATGTCACATGCATAAACCTAACTAACCCCTCCTCATGCCACATGTATAAACCTAACTAACCCCTCCTCATGTCACATGTATAAACCTAACTAACCCCTCCTCATGCCACATGCATAAACCTAACTAACCCCTCCTCATGTCACATGCATAAACCTAACTAACCCCTCCTCATGTCACATGCATAAACCTAACTAACCCCTCCTCATGTCACATGCATAAACCTAACTAACCCCTCCTCATGTCATATGCATAAACCTAACTAACCCCTCCTCATGTCATATGCATACACCTAACTAACCCCTCCTCATGCCACATGCATAAACCTAACAAACCCCTCCTCATGTCATATGCATAAACCTAACTAACCCCTCCTCATGTCATATGCATAAACCTAACTAACCCCTCCTCATGTCACATGCATAAACCTAACTAACCCCTCCTCATGCCACATGCATAAACGTAACTAACCCCTCCTCATGTCACATGTATAAACCTAACTAACCCCTCCTCATGTCACATGTGTAAACCTAACTAACCCCTCCTCATGCCACATGTATAAACCTAACTAACCCCTCCTCATGTCACATGCATAAACCTAACTAACCCCTCCTCATGTCACATGAATAAACCTAACTAACCCCTCCTCATGTCACATGCATAAACCTAACTAACCCCTCCTCATGTCACATGCATAAACCTAACTAACCCCTCCTCATGCCACATGTATAAACCTAACTAACCCCTCCTCATGTCACATGCATAAACCTAACTAACCCCTCCTCATGTCACATGCATAAACCTAACTAACCCCTCCTCATGTCACATGCATAAACCTAACTAACCCCTCCTCATGTCACATGTATAAACCTAACTAACCCCTCCTCATGTCACATGCATAAACCTAACTAACCCCTCCTCATGTCACATGCATAAACCTAACTAACCCCTCCTCATGTCATATGCATAAACCTAACTAACCCCTCCTCATGTCATATGCATACACCTAACTAACCCCTCCTCATGCCACATGCATAAACCTAACAAACCCCTCCTCATGTCATATGCATAAACCTAACTAACCCCTCCTCATGTCACATGCATAAACCTAACTAACCCCTCCTCATGTCACATGTGTAAACCTAACTAACCCCTCCTCATGTCACATGTGTAAACCTAACTAACCCCTCCTCATGTACCATGCATAAACCTAACTAACCCCTCCTCATGTCACATGCATAAACCTAACTAACCCCTCCTCATGTCACATGCGTAAACCTAACTAACCCCTCCTCATGTCACATGTGTAAACCTAACTAACCCCTCCTCATGTCACATGTGTAAACCTAACTAACCCCTCCTCATGTCACATGTGTAAACCTAACTAACCCCTCCTCATGTCACATGCATAAACCTAACTAACCCCTCCTCATGCCACATGCATAAACCTAACTAACCCCTCCTCATGTCACATGCATAAACCTAACTAACCCCTCCTCATGTCACATGTGTAAACCTAACTAACCCCTCCTCATGCCACATGCATAAACCTAACTAACCCCTCCTCATGCCACATGCATAAACCTAACTAACCCCTCCTCATGTCACATGCATAAACCTAACTAACCCCTCCTCATGTCACATGCATAAACCTAACTAACCCCTCCTCATGCCACATGCATAAACCTAACTAACCCCTCCTCATGCCACATGCATAAACCTAACTAACCCCTCCTCATGTCACATGCATAAACCTAACTAACCCCTCCTCATATCACATGCATAAACCTAACTAACCCCTCCTCATGCCACATGCATAAACCTAACTAACCCCTCCTCATGTCACATGCATAAACCTAACTAACCCCTCCTCATGTCACATGCATAAACCTAACTAACCCCTCCTCATGTCACATGCATAAACCTAACTAACCCCTCCTCATGCCACATGCATAAACCTAACTAACCCCTCCTCATGTCACATGTATAAACCTAACTAACCCCTCCTCATGTCACATGCATAAACCTAACTAACCCCTCCTCATGTCACATGCATAAACCTAACTAACCCCTCCTCATGTCACATGTATAAACCTAACTAACCCCTCCTCATATCACATGCATAAACCTAACTAACCCCTCCTCATGCCACATGCATAAACCTAACTAACCCCTCCTCATGTCACATGCATAAACCTAACTAACCCCTCCTCATGTCACATGCATACACCTAACTAACCCCTCCTCATGTCACATGCATAAACCTAACTAACCCCTCCTCGTGTCACATGCATAAACCTAACTAACCCCTCCTCATGCCACATGCATAAACCTAACTAACCCCTCCTCATGTCACATGCATAAACCTAACTAACCCCTCCTCATGCCACATGCATAAACCTAACTAACCCCTCCTCATGTCACATGTATAAACCTAACTAACCCCTCCTCATGTCACATGTATAAACCTAACTAACCCCTCCTCATGTCACATGCATAAACCTAACTAACCCCTCCTCATGTCACATGCATAAACCTAACTAACCCCTCCTCATGCCACATGCATAAACCTAACTAACCCCTCCTCATGTCACATGCATAAACCTAACTAACCCCTCCTCATGCCACATGCATAAACCTAACTAACCCCTCCTCATGTCACATGTATAAACCTAACTAACCCCTCCTCATGTCACATGCGTAAACCTAACTAACCCCTCCTCATGTCACATGTGTAAACCTAACTAACCCCTCCTCATGTACCATGCATAAACCTAACTAACCCCTCCTCATGTCACATGCATAAACCTAACTAACCCCTCCTCATGTCACATGTGTAAACCTAACTAACCCCTCCTCATGTCACATGTGTAAACCTAACTAACCCCTCCTCATGTCACATGCATAAACCTAACTAACCCCTCCTCATGCCACATGCATAAACCTAACTAACCCCTCCTCATGTCACATGCGTAAACCTAACTAACCCCTCCTCATGTCACATGTGTAAACCTAACTAACCCCTCCTCATGCCACATGCATAAACCTAACTAACCCCTCCTCATGCCACATGCATAAACCTAACTAACCCCTCCTCATGTCACATGCATAAACCTAACTAACCCCTCCTCATGTCACATGCATAAACCTAACTAACCCCTCCTCATGCCACATGCATAAACCTAACTAACCCCTCCTCATGCCACATGCATAAACCTAACTAACCCCTCCTCATGTCACATGCATAAACCTAACTAACCCCTCCTCATATCACATGCATAAACCTAACTAACCCCTCCTCATGCCACATGCATAAACCTAACTAACCCCTCCTCATGTCACATGCATAAACCTAACTAACCCCTCCTCATGTCACATGCATAAACCTAACTAACCCCTCCTCATGTCACATGCATAAACCTAACTAACCCCTCCTCATGCCACATGCATAAACCTAACTAACCCCTCCTCATGTCACATGTATAAACCTAACTAACCCCTCCTCATGTCACATGCATAAACCTAACTAACCCCTCCTCATGTCACATGCATAAACCTAACTAACCCCTCCTCATGTCACATGTATAAACCTAACTAACCCCTCCTCATATCACATGCATAAACCTAACTAACCCCTCCTCATGCCACATGCATAAACCTAACTAACCCCTCCTCATGTCACATGCATAAACCTAACTAACCCCTCCTCATGTCACATGCATACACCTAACTAACCCCTCCTCATGTCACATGCATAAACCTAACTAACCCCTCCTCATGTCACATGCATAAACCTAACTAACCCCTCCTCATGCCACATGCATAAACCTAACTAACCCCTCCTCATGTCACATGCATAAACCTAACTAACCCCTCCTCATGCCACATGCATAAACCTAACTAACCCCTCCTCATGTCACATGTATAAACCTAACTAACCCCTCCTCATGTCACATGCATAAACCTAACTAACCCCTCCTCATGCCACATGCATAAATCTAACTAACCCCTCCTCATGCCACATCTATAAACCTAACTAACCCCTCCTCATGTCACATGCATAAACCTAACTAACCCCTCCTCATGTCACATGCGTAAACCTAACTAACCCCTCCTCATGTCACATGCATAAACCTAACTAACCCCTCCTCATGTCACATGTGTAAACCTAACTAACCCCTCCTCATGTCACATGCATAAACCTAACTAACCCCTCCTCATGTCACATGTATAAACCTAACTAACCCCTCCTCATGTCACATGCATAAACCTAACTAACCCCTCCTCATGCCACATGCATAAACCTAACTAACCCCTCCTCATGTCACATGTGTAAACCTAACTAACCCCTCCTCATGTCACATGTGTAAACCTAACTAACCCCTCCTCATGTCACATGTGTAAACCTAACTAACCCCTCCTCATGTCACATGCATAAACCTAACTAACCCCTCCTCATGCCACATGCATAAACCTAACTAACCCCTCCTCATGTCACATGTGTAAACCTAACTAACCCCTCCTCATGTCACATGCATAAACCTAACTAACCCCTCCTCATGCCACATGCATAAACCTAACTAACCCCTCCTCATGCCACATGTATAAACCTAACTAACCCCTCCTCATGTCACATTTATAAACCTAACTAACCCCTCCTCATGTCACATGTATAAACCTAACTAACCCCTCCTCATATCACATGCATAAACCTAACTAACCCCTCCTCATGTCACATGCATACACCTAACTAACCCCTCCTCATGTCACATGCATAAACCTAACTAACCCCTCCTCATGTCACATGCATAAACCTAACTAACCCCTCCTCATGTCACATGTATAAACCTACCTAACCCCTCCTCATGCCACATGCATAAACCTAACTAACCCCTCCTCATGTCACATGTGTAAACCTAACTAACCCCTCCTCATGTACCATGCATAAACCTAACTAACCCCTCCGCATGTCACATGTATAAACCTAACTAACCCCTCCTCATGTCATATGCATACACCTAACTAACCCCTCCTCATGCCACATGCATAAACCTAACTAACCCCTCCTCATGTCACATGCATAAACCTAACTAACCCCTCCTCATGTCACATGTGTAAACCTAACTAACCCCTCCTCATGTCACATGTGTAAACCTAACTAACCCCTCCTCATGTCACATGTATAAACCTAACTAACCCCTCCTCATGTCACATGTATAAACCTAACTAACCCCTCCTCATGTCACATGCATAAACCTAACTAACCCCTCCTCATGTCACATGTATAAACCTAACTAACCCCTCCTCATGTCACATGTGTAAACCTAACTAACCCCTCCTCATGTCACATGTATAAACCTAACTAACCCCTCCTCATGCCACATGCATAAACCTAACTAACCCCTCCTCATGTCACATGCATAAACCTAACTAACCCCTCCTCATGCCACATGCATAAACCTAACTAACCCCTCCTCATGCCACATGCATAAACCTAACTAACCCCTCCTCATGCCACATGCATAAACCTAACTAACCCCTCCTCATGCCACATGCATAAACCTAACTAACCCCTCCTCATGTCACATGCCTAAACCTAACTAACCCCTCCTCATGTCACATGCATAAACCTAACTAACCCCTCCTCATGTCACATGCATAAACCTAAATAACCCCTCCTCATGCCACATGCATAAACCTAACTAACCCCTCCTCATGTCACATGCCTAAACATAACTAACCCCTCCTCATGTCACATGTATAAACCTAACTAACCCCTCCTCATGTCACATCTATAAACCTAACTAACCCCTCCTCATGTCACATGCCTAAACCTAACTAACCCCTCCTCATGTCACATGCATAAACCTAACTAACCCCTCCTCATGTCACATGCATAAACCTAAATAACCCCTCCTCATGCCACATGCATAAACCTAACTAACCCCTCCTCATGTCACATGCATAAACCTAACTAACCCCTCCTCATGTCACATGCCTAAACATAACTAACCCCTCCTCATGTCACATGCCTAAACCTAACTAACCCCTCCTCATGTCACATGCATAAACCTAACTAACCCCTCCTCATGCCACATGCATAAACCTAACTAACCCCTCCTCATGTCACATGCATACACCTAACCAACCCCTCCTCATGCCACATGCATAAACCTAACTAACCCCTCCTCATGTCACATGCATAAACCTAACTAACCCCTCCTCATGCCACATGCATAAACCTAACTAACCCCTCCTCATGTCACATGCATAAACCTAACTAACCCCTCCTCATGCCACATGCATAAACCTAACTAACCCCTCCTCATGTCACATGCATAAACCTAACTAACCCCTCCTCATGCCACATGCATAAACCTAACTAACCCCTCCTCATGCCACATGCATAAACCTAACTAACCCCTCCTCATGTCACATGTATAAACCTAACTAACCCCTCCTCATGCCACATGCATAAACCTAACTAACCCCTCCTCATGTCACATGTATAAACCTAAATATCCCTCCTCATGCCACATGCATAAACCTAACTAACCCCTCCTCATGCCACATGCATAAACCTAACTAACCCCTCCTCATGTCACATGCATAAACCTAACTAACCCCTCCTCATGCCACATGCATAAACGTAACTAACCCCTCCTCATGTCACATGTATAAACCTAACTAACCCCTCCTCATGCCACATGCATAAACCTAACTAACCCCTCCTCATGCCACATGCATAAACCTAACTAACCCCTCCTCATGCCACATGCATAAACCTAACTAACCCCTCCTCATGCCACATGCATAAACCTAACTAACCCCTCCTCATGTCACATGCATAAACCTAACTAACCCCTCCTCATGTCACATGTGTAAACCTAACTAACCCCTCCTCATGCACCATGCATAAACCTAACTAACCCCTCCTCATGTCACATGCATAAACCTAACTAACCCCTCCTCATGCCACATGCATAAACCTAACTAACCCCTCCTCATGTCACATGCATAAACCTAACTAACCCCTCCTCATGCCACATGCATAAACCTAACTAACCCCTCCTCATGCCACATGCATAAACCTAACTAACCCCTCCTCATGTCACATGCCTAAACCTAACTAACCCCTCCTCATGTCACATGCATAAACCTAACTAACCCCTCCTCATGTCACATGCATAAACCTAACTAACCCCTCCTCATGTCACATGTATAAACCTAACTAACCCCTCCTCATGCCACATGCATAAACCTAACTAACCCCTCCTCATGTCACATGCCTAAACCTAACTAACCCCTCCTCATGTCACATGCCTAAACCTAACTAACCCCTCCTCATGTCACATGCATAAACCTAACTAACCCCTCCTCATGTCACATGTATAAACCTAACTAACCCCTCCTCATGTCACATGCATAAACCTAACTAACCCCTCCTCATGTCACATGTATAAACCTAACTAACCCCTCCTCATGCCACATGCATAAACCTAACTAACCTCTCCTCATGCCACATGCATAAACCTAACTAACCCCTCCTCATGCCACATGCATAAACCTAACTAACCCCTCCTCATGCCACATGCATAAACCTAACTAACCCCTCCTCATGCCACATGCATAAACCTAACTAACCCCTCCTCATGTCACATGTATAAACCTAACTAACCCCTCCTCATGCCACATGTATAAACCTAACTAACCCCTCCTCATGTCACATGCATAAACCTAACTAACCCCTCCTCATGCCACATGCATAAACCTAACTAACCCCTCCTCATGCCACATGCATAAACCTAACTAACCCTTCCTCGTGTCACATGCATAAACCTAACTAACCCATCTAAATTAGCTAACAGCCATTAATAGAGAAGGACAAGTCATGTCTTAACCACCTCAGGAGATAAAATCCACCTTAATGTGAGGTACAGCAGCAGAGATTTGGACTCTCTGCACTCCACCACCAGGTGCGTGCACGTGGTGTTGGTGTGTGTGTGTGTGTGTGTGTGAGTGTAATTTCATGATTTTGACCTACTCATTGTATTTTGGGGTATTTTAAGGACTGCAGACAATCTAAACCAAAGTCCAATTGTTTGGAATTTTCTTATAAATAACAAAACATTTCATGATCCAGCAAACAATCTTCTTATCGTCAACTGCACGACAACAAATGGCAATTTCACTCAATGGCTTAAAACTTTAGCAGATCAAAATGCTACCCATGATGAATAAAAAGCTAATATATCAGGGAACGTCACCACTGCTTACTGGCCAGTGTGGGATTCAACATAGTAGAGGAAGTTTCGCTCTCCATATTTGGAACAGACAAGGCGGATCCCGTTCAGGGCGGTGTCATCCCCCAGGTACTGCATGGGCTCCACCTGAGGAAACAGAAAACAGTTCCCAGGGTTGGAAACAGCTGGCTATCTGGCTTCTGCTGCGGCAGCTGCTACATTAAGAATTAAAAAAGAAGTTCAGATCAGGTTTCAGAGCAGGTCCGTATCCATAACAACAAGCAACGCGAGCATCTCTGTGACTGAGGTTAATGCTGAAAAGCTTGATTAAAACCAAGATAAAAACTGAGACAGTGCGTCTGTACTTCAGACACTTTAAAAGGATGAACCACATTTTTAAACAGTGGAGATAATCATGTCCATTTATGTTTTCCAGCAATTTCATCTCTCAGCCTCCAACTCTCCTCACAGCCTTTGTGAAGATGGAAAAGATCACAGCTACTAAAACTGATTTAATAGACACATGGCCATGAAAAAATGCTCTTTACAAGGACGCACAAATTCTGAACATACAAACATCCGATTGTTTTTTTTACAAAACAGGAGCATAAAAAGTGATAAAACAACTAAAGGAAGCAAATAAAATGTCTGAGAAGTCAGAGTCAGAGAAGCAAAAGCTTCTGGTTGTACTTCACACTCACTTATTACCACTCAGTACTTATTAGGAGTAGTTAATATTGATTTCTCATCCTTGATCTTGGCCTTTGTGTTACACAATCACTTCATTCCTGTTTATATTTCTTTTTGAATTTAAAGGACTCACTACTTTTATTTGTGTATTTTATTTGCATTTTACTGTCCCTGCTTTTGATCTTAATGTTTGTCTTTTATCCCACTGTAGCACTGAGATTTTGTTGTAAATGTAAAGTGCGTTATAAATAAAATGTATTACTATTATTATTATTATTATTATTTCAATCTCAGGCAGTGAGATTGATATTCCTCGCCTCGCAGTTTATTGTGAAATATATTTTTTAATTATGCAGTTTGCTCTGTTACCCTGACACTGAATCCAATTGCAAAGAAGCCTTCGGGACACATCTCAGGCCAGGTCCAGTCTCCAAACCTCTCTCCGTTTGACACGGTCAGCACGGATCTGTACTGCCTGCTGTTGAAGTCCTTTCCAGCTCGCTGCAGAACGACCTTCTCCTCACAAAACCCGCAGGACAGCACGGCCAGCATGGCCACAGCGGCGAGCAGAATTGCCATATTTACAGCAGTTAGTCAGTGTTTCTTTCTGAAATGCCCAAACTAACCCAAACTAACTGTGTGGGGTGTTTTTTTTTTTTTGGCTCTAAGCTTTTAAAGCTTCCCTGCAGATTCCCAAAATTGTTTTTCCATGTCAGCGTGAATCATTTACAGAGTCGCATTACAAAGCGGTGTGGGAACAAACAGCTGGTGGAGAAAGAAAAGACTTTCTCAGACACGGAGGGAGTCTGCCATTCAGCTTTGAGTGATCTTTCATAACTCAGCAGTGGATCTCAGAGCTGAAAACCTACAGGCCACCTCTCAGATGGAATCAATAGGTCAAGTTCCAGCGGCAACAAAAGCTTTGCTGATGTGAGGTTTTCAGAACTGATGCAGCAGAAGCTGCTGTCGAAATAACAAAAAAGATATGGAGGCAGTAAAGCATGTCTCAGATACTGCTGAGTTTTTCAGCACAGTTCCACCTTCAGAGCATGGTAGGGTGCTGTGGTAGCAGAAACACGGCGCCTCAGGGCTCCAACAACTTCAAGCCTTCGGTTCCAGGATGAGTTCTGCATCATATCAAAGATGAGATTGAGCCTGATGAGAAATATTCTCTATAAGTTAGGCTTTTTCAACAGATGAACTGTTGAAAAGTGACTGAAAAAGCTAATTTTCATTCAGGCTGTGTGCAGTCACCTTTATCCTTTATTATTTTGACCTTGGTTGTGCACTTTAAAGACTATATGAATTTTAAGTAGCGCTGGGCAAGTTAACTCTTTATTATCGCATTAACTCATTAATTATTTAACGCCGATAAAAATATTTTTGCGCATTAACGCATGGTTTTTTTTGTCTGATTTTTTTTTTGTTTTTTTAAATAAAAAATAAAAAATAGAGGTCTATTGTGGCTTTAATGGATAGGAAAGTTCAGAGAGACAGGAAGCTTGGGGCAGAGAGAGGGGGAACGACACGCAAAAAGGGAACCGAGACAAAAGAATCATGTTAAAATTGTGGGAGAGAAATGTCATGACATGGCCTAATTACACCGTGTGCCTTGTTGTCCGGTTCATATGAATATTGTTTACGGTTAGAATGAGCTTGTTTACGATAATGGCGAAAGCCAGGCGCCTTAGAGAGATTGGGCTTGAGCCACGTACGCATTGTATGAAGCAGGGGGGTATAAAAGAGTGTCACAAACTGAGGTCAAAGGGAATTTCCGGACATTCTGAAATGCACATGCCTCTGTGACGGTCGGATCAATAAATTCCCCATGAGAGGCTGACTACGGCGGTTCCGACTCCTTTTTCTCCACAACATATTGGTGGGGAACTGGCTGATAAATGTGTTCACGGCAACATTTTGAATCGTCTTATATGCTTAAAAAGTGGAAATATTTGAAAGTCTCTGTCGGAGGAACAGGAACATTAAGATGCAACAAATATCTATAATCCATAAGCTTTGCAGAAACATGTCAAAAGAGTCTTGGATGTGATTTGCTTGGTATGGAATTCATATCCATCTACAACTAACTGTCGGTTTGAGTTTCACAGCATTTTTTCTTCTGAGATTGATTAAGTGTGCTTCATATCTTATGTTGTTTTAAAGAGCTCTGAGTAGATCTAGCACAGATGCGCCATTTAGAATGAATACATTTATCAATGGAGAGACAGGGTAAAAAATGTGTTTATCATGGAAAAAAATCACAGCAAGACTACAGTTGAAAACAGACATGTTTGATAAAAGATGGTCATTATAAGTACAGGCAATGCCGGGACTCTAGTTACCTCTATATTCTTGTTTTTCTTATTTATTTATTTTATTTTTAATTACAGGAGAGTAGGTTCTTTCTTTGTAAATGACTCGTACTCTGTATGGTTGTTTTTCTCACCTGTAAAGTACTCATATTAACGCAGAATGCTGGTTAGGGCATATAGAGCGAAGAAGAGGATCGGATTAGCGGAAATATGACGTAAAGGTGCAAAACAGTGACTGAAATTTACAAAGATCTAGTCAGTGGAAGGAAAAAAAAGAGAGAAAGGACTTTTAAAGAACTTTAAGCAAGTATAACTGCATATAATATACACCCCCTCTGTGTTTGTTGAGTTTGTGTTTGTATGTATGTATATGTCAAATAAAAAATCAGTTATAAAAAAAAAAAAAAATGGATACATTTATTCTAAGCTGAGAAATATAAATAATGTATTTAATCCCAAAAGTCACGGGTTTGCTTAAAGGATGGCGTGCTATCTGAGACCATGTCAGCTGAACATAATAAGACAACATGTCACCTTCCCACGATAGCTGTTTATCTCCACTGTTGGTACAGCAGAAAGCGTGTTCAGGACTTTCTAATGATCAAAGGTTGAAGTAAAAAAAGGTTTATTTAAAGAATGAAGAATGCTGAGAGGATTCACTGGTTAACTTTTGATTATTTATTCCAGCAAAGCAACAAAACTGCTCCATTTCCTCCAATAGTAACAGTTAAATTTCAATATAAGCAGCTTAGAGCTTCGACACGATTTTCCTTGGTAATCATTTAAAGTGAAAAAGGTGTTTTGAATTGATTTTTAATCAGTAAGATAGTCCTGAAAGAACAGATATTTTACATGGAATAACTGCCATCATGTACAGATGATGGTTTATGGGAATAAAGGGATAGAAATGAATGTGCAAACATGTATGCACTCCTTTAACTGCATAGGAGTGAGGCTGGAATCACAGAGCCTGTTAGCCGGGACAACCCTCAAGGAATTAACCTTCACTTCCTGAGGACAAAACCCAGAATGCTGCATTCGACTCTTGACATTTGGAGGCACTGGAGTGAAAAACGATTAGAGCGCCAAATTGCTGACGACCTGCTGGACACAGCCTGCTTTCAGGCAGGGAGCAGAAAAGACAGTTATGGCTTAAACAGTCCTCTTTAAAGCCGTTTAATAAATGAAAGTGAAGAGAAAACTTTGTTCCTTTTGTATGAGGAAAATTAAACCAATGAAGTGGAACTGGTGAGTACGTAATATATTTCTTTAGGGGAAGAAATCACTTTAGTTTTCATGCACTGCAGTACAGACAACATTTTTATTGAGGATGCTCCAATCCGGGCGCCGATCCTCGTGCTATTTGTCAGTGTTTGTCCTGAATAATCTGATCAGTGGTCGTGAAAAAGCCCAATTAGAGGGCTGACATATTAAAGAGATGATAAATAACCACATTTTACACCTAAAGGTAATCAGCACTTTGTTTATATGAATGTGGAAGCATTCCTAAAGCTGTTTCTGAACAACTGCAGCCCCATTTATATGTCACTGATAATATACACACAGCATTTAACATCATCATATGAATAAAACAGCAACAACCCACAAAAAACAAGCAATAAACTGTAAAAACATTGATTTCATGCTGTAGTTACCTCTGGCATCTGCTACTATGCATAACTGTAGCATCGTTAGCAGCTAATTTACCTTTCCAAAGCCTAAGTAACACCTGGAATAAGACCCAAAATCCAGGTGAGCTGATAAGAAGCACACTCAACACGTGACCTTTTAATGAAATATTGTAAAATTGTTAATTTTGTAGCAAGAGAAAACAGAGGAAATCACAACAAGATTAAACTCATATGACTAAGTCCTGAGACTTGGGTTTGAAATATATACGATGAGCATTTGATGCTGTTCGTAAAGCAAAAAAAGCAAACCTCATGTTTGTGTTATCAAATAATGCAAAACACTGTACAATAAAGACAGGAACACATTATTAAAATATCACCAGCTTACGTGTTGCAGAGCAAGCAGAGACTGTAAATTTAAACAAAAATATGAAGTCCAACTATTTTTTAAACATTTGAAACAGTATCTTAAATGTAGCCTCTCAACAAATACATAACCCTACAAAATCAGTTACCCTCGCCAAATCTCTCAGCTGCACCGCATCCCGCTCTTATAAAACACACTACATTGCCAAAAGTGTTCACTCACCCATCCAAATAGTTAAACTCAGGTGTTCCAGTCACTTCCGTGGCCACAGGTTTATAAATCCAAGCACCTCGGCATGCAGACTGCTTCTACAAAACATCTGTGAAAGATGTGGTACCGTGACAGGACGCCACCTGTGCAACAAGTCAGCTGTCAGTGGTGTTATGACATGGAAGCGATTGGGAGCGACAGCCGCTCAGCCAGGAAGTGGTCGGCCGCGTTAAATGACAGAGCAGGGTCAGAGGTCGCCAACTTTCTGCAGAGTCGGTCGTTACAGACCTCCAACCTTCATGTGGCCTTCAGATTTGCTCAGGAACAGCGCATACAGAGCTTCATGGAATGGGTTTCCATGGCAACTGCATCCAAGCCACACATCACCAAGTGCAATGCAAAGCGTCGGACGCAGCGGTGCAAAGCACGCCGCCGCTTTACTCCAGAGCAGTGGAGACGCGTTCTGTGGAGTGACCAATCACGCTTCTCCATCTGGCCATCTGATGGAGGAGTCTGGGTTTGGTGGTTGCCAGGGGAACGGTGCTTGTCTGACTGCATTGTGGCAAGTGTAAAGTTTGGTGGAGGGGGGATTATGTAGTGGGGTTGTTGTTCAGGAGCTGGGCATGGCCCCTTAGATCCAGTGAAAAGAACTCTGAATGCTTCAGCATACCAAGAGATGTTGGACCATTTAATGCTCCCAACTCTGTGGAAACAGTTTATGGAAACAGTTTGTGGAAACAGTTTGAGGAAACAGTTTGGGTAAACAGTTTGGGGAAACAGTTTGTGGAAACAGTTTGTGGAAACAGTTTGAGGAAACAGTTTGTGGAAACAGTTTGTGGAAACAGTTTGTGGAAACAGTTTGAGGAAACAGTTTGTGGAAACAGTTTGGGGAAACAGTTTGTGGAAACAGTTTGTGGAAACAGTTTGTGGGAAACAGTTTGTGGAAACAGTTTGTGGAAACAGTTTGTGGAAACAGTTTGGGGAAACAGTTTGAGGAAACAGTTTGTGGAAACAGTTTGTGGAAACAGTTTGTGGAAACAGTTTGGGGGAAACAGTTTGTGGAAACAGTTTGAGGAAACAGTTTGGGGAAACAGTTTGGGGAAACAGTTTGTGGAAACAGTTTGGGGAAACAGTTTGTGGAAACAGTTTGGGGAAACAGTTTGAGGAAACAGTTTGTGGAAACAGTTTGTGGAAACAGTTTGGGGAAACAGTTTGTGGAAACAGTTTGGGGAAACAGTTTGGGGAAACAGTTTGTGGAAACAGTTTGGGGAAACAGTTTGTGGAAACAGTTTGGGGAAACAGTTTGAGGAAACAGTTTGTGGGAAACAGTTTGTGGAAACAGTTTGAGGAAACAGTTTGTGGGAAACAGTTTGTGGAAACAGTTTGGGGGAAACAGTTTGTGGAAACAGTTTGAGGAAACAGTTTGGGGGAAACAGTTTGTGGAAACAGTTTGTGGGAAACAGTTTGTGGAAACAGTTTGTGGAAACAGTTTGGGGGAAACAGTTTGTGGAAACAGTTTGAGGAAACAGTTTGGGGAAACAGTTTGGGGAAACAGTTTGTGGAAACAGTTTGGGGAAACAGTTTGTGGAAACAGTTTGGGGAAACAGTTTGAGGAAACAGTTTGTGGGAAACAGTTTGGGGAAACAGTTTGGGGAAACAGTTTGTGGAAACAGTTTGAGGAAACAGTTTGTGGGAAACAGTTTGTGGAAACAGTTTGTGGAAACAGTTTGGGGAAACAGTTTGGGGAAACAGTTTGTGGAAACAGTTTGTGGGAAACAGTTTGTGGAAACAGTTTGTGGAAACAGTTTGTGGAAACAGTTTGTGGAAACAGTTTGTGGAAACAGTTTGAGGAAACAGTTTGTGGAAACAGTTTGTGGAAACAGTTTGGGGAAACAGTTCGGGGAAACAGTTTGGGGAAACAGTTCGGGGAAACAGTTTGGGGAAACAGTTTGTGGAAACAGTTTGTGGAAACAGTTCGGGGAAACAGTTTGGGGAAACAGTTTGTGGAAACAGTTTGTGGAAACAGTTTGGGGAAACAGTTTGAGGGAAACAGTTTGTGGAAACAGTTTGTGGAAACAGTTTGTGGAAACAGTTTGGGGAAACAGTTTGAGGGAAACAGTTTGTGGAAACAGTTTGTGGAAACAGTTTGGGGAAACAGTTTGAGGGAAACAGTTTGAGGGAAACAGTTTGTGGAAACAGTTTGTGGAAACAGTTTGGGGAAACAGTTTGAGGAAACAGTTTGTGGAAACAGTTTGGGGAAACAGTTTGAGGGAAACAGTTTGGGGAAACAGTTTGAGGGAAAAAGTTTGGGGGAAACAGTTTGGGGAAACAGTTTGGGGAAACAGTTTGTGGAAACAGTTTGGGGAAACAGTTTGTGGAAACAGTTTGTGGAAACAGTTTGAGGAAACAGTTTGAGGAAACAGTTTGAGGAAACAGTTTGAGGGAAACAGTTTGGGGAAACAGTTTGAGGGAAACAGTTTGAGGAAACAGTTTGAGGAAACAGTTTGAGGGAAACAGTTTGTGGAAACAGTTTGGGGAAACAGTTTGAGGAAACAGTTTGAGGAAACAGTTTGGGGAAACAGTTTGGGGAAACAGTTTGGGGAAACAGTTTGTGGAAACAGTTTGGGGAAACAGTTTGTGGAAACAGTTTGGGGAAACAGTTTGGGGAAACAGTTTGAGGAAACAGTTTGAGGGAAACAGTTTGAGGGAAACAGTTTGGGGAAACAGTTTGGGGGAAACAGTTTGTGGGAAACAGTTTGGGGAAACAGTTTGTGGAAACAGTTTGGGGAAACAGTTTGAGGGAAACAGTTTGAGGGAAACAGTTTGGGGAAACAGTTTGGGGGAAACAGTTTGTGGGAAACAGTTTGGGGAAACAGTTTGTGGAAACAGTTTGGGGAAACAGTTTGGGGAAACAGTTTGAGGGAAACAGTTTGAGGGAAACAGTTTGGGGAAACAGTTTGAGGGAAACAGTTTGAGGGAAAAAGTTTGTGGAAACAGTTTGGGGAAACAGTTTGGGGAAACAGTTTGAGGGAAACAGTTTGAGGGAAACAGTTTGGGGAAACAGTTTGGGGGAAACAGTTTGTGGGAAACAGTTTGGGGAAACAGTTTGTGGAAACAGTTTGGGGAAACAGTTTGGGGAAACAGTTTGTGGAAACAGTTTGTGGAAACATTTTGTGGGAAATAGTTTGGGGAAACAGTTTGTGGAAACAGTTTGTGGAAACAGTTTGTGGAAACAGTTTGTGGTAACAGTTTGTGGGAAATAGTTTGGGGAAACAGTTTGTGGAAACAGTTTGAGGAAACAGTTTGTGGAAACAGTTTGGGGAAACAGTTTGTGGAAACAGTTTGGGGAAACAGTTTGGGGAAACAGTTTGAGGGAAAAAGTTTGTGGAAACAGTTTGGGGAAACAGTTTGAGGGAAACAGTTTGAGGAAACAGTTTGAGGAAACAGTTTGTGGGAAACAGTTTGTGGAAACAGTTTGTGGAAACAGTTTGGGGAAACAGTTTGAGGGAAAAAGTTTGTGGAAACAGTTTGGGGAAACAGTTTGAGGGAAACAGTTTGAGGAAACAGTTTGAGGGAAACAGTTTGAGGAAACAGTTTGAGGAAACAGTTTGTGGGAAACAGTTTGGGGAAACAGTTTGTGGTAACAGTTTGTGGAAACAGTTTGTGGAAACAGTTTGTGGAAACAGTTTGGGGAAACAGTTTGTGGAAACAGTTTGTGGAAACAGTTTGTGGAAACAGTTTGTGGAAACAGTTTGGGGAAACAGTTTGGGGAAACAGTTTGGGGAAACAGTTTGGGGAAACAGTTTGGGGAAACAGTTTGTGGAAACAGTTTGTGGAAACAGTTTGGGGAAACAGTTTGAGGGAAACAGTTTGAGGGAAAAAGTTTGTGGAAACAGTTTGGGGAAACAGTTTGAGGGAAACAGTTTGTGGAAACAGTTTGTGGGAAACAGTTTGTGGAAACAGTTTGTGGAAACAGTTTGGGGAAACAGTTTGAGGGAAACAGTTTGTGGGAAACAGTTTGGGGAAACAGTTTGTGGGAAACAGTTTGGGGGAACAGTTTGGGGAAACAGTTTGTGGAAACAGTTTGTGGAAACAGTTTGGGGAAACAGTTTGGGGAAACAGTTTGGGGAAACAGTTTGTGGAAACAGTTTGTGGAAACAGTTTGTGGAAACAGTTTGGGGAAACAGTTTGAGGAAACAGTTTGAGGAAACAGTTTGGGGGAAACAGTTTGAGGAAACAGTTTGTGGAAAAAGTTTGTGGAAACAGTTTGTGGAAAAAGTTTGTGGAAACAGTTTGTGGGAAACAGTTTGTGGAAACAGTTTGAGGAAACAGTTTGTGGAAACAGTTTGTGGAAACAGTTTGAGGAAACAGTTTGGGGAAACAGTTTGTGGAAACAGTTTGTGGAAACATTTTGTGGGAAATAGTTTGGGGAAACAGTTTGTGGAAACAGTTTGAGGAAACAGTTTGGGGAAACAGTTTGTGGAAACAGTTTGTGGAAACAGTTTGGGGAAACAGTTTGTGGAAACAGTTTGTGGAAACATTTTGTGGGAAATAGTTTGGGGAAACAGTTTGTGGAAACAGTTTGTGGAAACAGTTTGGGGGAAACAGTTTGGGGAAACAGTTTGTGGAAACAGTTTGTGGAAACAGTTTGAGGAAACAGTTTGGGGAAACAGTTTGTGGAAACAGTTTGTGGAAACAGTTTGTGGAAACAGTTTGTGGTAACAGTTTGTGGGAAATAGTTTGGGGAAACAGTTTGTGGAAACAGTTTGAGGAAACAGTTTGGGGAAACAGTTTGTGGAAACAGTTTGTGGAAACATTTTGTGGGAAATAGTTTGGGGAAACAGTTTGGGGGAAACAGTTTGGGGAAACAGTTTGTGGAAACAGTTTGTGGAAACAGTTTGAGGAAACAGTTTGGGGAAACAGTTTGTGGAAACAGTTTGTGGAAACAGTTTGTGGAAACAGTTTGTGGGAAACAGTTTGGGGAAACAGTTTGTGGAAACAGTTTGTGGAAACAGTTTGTGGGAAACAGTTTGGGGAAACAGTTTTGTGGAAACAGTTTGTGGAAACAGTTTGTGGAAACAGTTTGTGGGAAACAGTTTGTGGGAAACAGTTTGTGGAAACAGTTTGTGGGAAACAGTTTGTGGGAAACAGTTTGTGGAAACAGTTTGTGGAAACAGTTTGTGGGAAACAGTTTGGGGAAACAGTTTGTGGAAACAGTTTGTGGAAACAGTTTGTGGGAAACAGTTTGTGGGAAACAGTTTGTGGAAACAGTTTGTGGTAACAGTTTGTGGAAACAGTTTGTGGGAAACAGTTTGGGGAAACAGTTTTGTGGAAACAGTTTGTGGAAACAGTTTGAGGAAACAGTTTGTGGAAACAGTTTGTGGAAACAGTTTGGGGAAACAGTTTGAGGGAAACAGTGCACAAAGCAAGGTCCATAAAGACATGGTTGTGTTCTAAATCGCATACTTATCCTACCACTCATACTGACTTTTTTCCCGGATGCATACTAGATTCTCCGAAATGTTGGGTATGCATCATGAGGTTACTACTCATACTCAAACTACCCAAGATCCAACGTAACGTGACGTCGCCGATCGTCATTTCCTGTCAAAACGGCAGTTTCAAGCTAGCTACAGAGAGTCTCTATTATGAGGAGAGGGAAAACTGGCGGCTATTTCCGGGTGGTACTGCACTCTAGGGGCGCCAACGAAGCAGTGCAGAGCACGCCGAACTCTATGGTGGTACTATGAAATCCACCTTAGATGCAGCCATTGCTTTTGATATAATTTTTTATATTTTTTTATTTTAATTTTCCTAGTCAGGATAAATTATCCTTTCAAACGGCACTTGGTTTGATTTTTTAGACTCACTAGATTTGTTTAAAATACACATTTATTGTCAGTATTGCATTCCGAGTGACGTCACGCATGTGGCATCACTTTACGGCATGGTCAGTCCTAGCGCTGAGCTAGCAGAGAGGTGTTAGCTCAAATAGTTACAGATTTCAGCACAGCCCTTTTACATACTCTCTGACTAGCCTCTGGTTTAGCTTTGGTTGTTGTTAGCGGCACCAGGTTAGCACTCTGGCACAGTGGACGAGTGCCGTAAAGCAGCCGGTCGTAATCAGCCGTGCGTTCTTCAGATTCCGTTAGCTAGATGCTGGCGGATACTGACTCGCAAATGCCAGACCTGTAAGAAAACAGAAAGCTATAACTCCCAGGTTATTGTACTTTCGATATAAATTCACATCCCTCTGTCAGAAATCACAGTATTATTTTCAGGTTTCAGCCGCTAGCGGGGACATTTTTTGAGTTATTAGCGCCAGCCCTATGGAAAATGGTCATTCTGCACTCGCTCGCCAGCGCCCCCAGAGAAAATCAACTGAACTGCAGCCAAATTTTTATAATGGGGCGAATAGGAAGTGGAACGGCTGACTGTAAAAGGGCTGTGCTAGCTACAACGAGGGTAGGTTCACTTCCTGTTTTCAAAACAAAAGCACCAATTGTATCGTAATGGCTTTCCCTTTGATAAAAGGCAACGGGTATTTTATTTTGTGAAAATAACAGGAAGTGCGTTGCTCACTGCGGCTAGCTTTAGTAGCGCCGAATTCGTGGGAACAAAATTGTAAATAGCGAAATGCATTGTGGGTAAACCCTCTGCATACTGTCTGATCGTTGAGTATGCAGTATGGAAGTATGGAGTATGCAGTATGTAGTATGTAGTATGTAGTATGCAGTATGCAGTATGTAGTATGTAGTATGTAGTATGTAGTATGTAGTATGCAGTATGTAGTATGTAGTATGTAGTATGTAGTATGCAGTATGCAGTATGGAGTATGCAGTATGTAGTATGTAGTATGTAGTATGTAGTATGCGGTTTCGAACACAGCCATGGATGAGCCAGTTTGGTGTGGAAGAACGGTCAAAAACTCCCATCAACACTCCTAATCCTTGTGGAAAGCTCGCCCAGAAGAGTTGAAGCTGTTCTAGCCGACATCATATTAAACCCTCTGGATACTTTTGGCTATATAGTGTAAATGCTGACTCAGGCCTTTCAGCTTGGTGCCAGTTGTGGTTTTGTCCCAGATTCTCCCCACCACGGTTACATCTTCCCAACATCTACTCCCCTCACAGTTGAACCATCGCTGCCTCTCCTTGAAATGTTCCTTCTTCAGCGTTCATTCTGTCTCATGAGCAGAGACTCAGAGTTCAAGGCATCGACTGAATATACTGCAGCTGCAAAAAAAAAAAAATCAAAGCTGGTTTGAGATCTGAAATGTATTCCTCTCCACACTCTTCCATGTTAAAATATGTGGCAGCTACCTCATCTATCACTGTGAGAATAATGAGATTCAGGCCGGGCGCCGGATAAATCCAACAGAGAAGTTAGAACAGAGGCAGTTTGGGGCGGCGGCATTAAAACATAAGCAAGCGCTGGTCAGCAGGGACTGTGATGACCGACGATGACTCTGCGAATGTGCCAGTGATCACAGGCAGCTGCGAAGAAGGGTTAGAAAGCACACAGGAAAACGTAAAGCGAATATTTCTACACACAGAGATAAACACACCCTTTGACTTCTCGTGCTTTATGTGTACATGTCAACCATGCTAAGCCACAGAATTACAGCTGTGCAACAGCATGTTAAACATCCCTCTGATGTGTCATCAGGTAAATGACCACATGAAGCAGAAGAAAGGAGCTCAGATGAGTAAAAACTTCTCCCTAAAAATGACAAATAAGGGTTTTAAACAGTCTACTGGAAAAAATGCCCCTCCAAAAATAAGTAAAAAAACCAGCAAATACAAGACGTTTTTGCTTGAAATAAGCAAATAAAATCTGCCAATGGAACTAGTGAAAATCGGCTCGTCAAGATTTCTTGAAATAAAATGTGATATTTAGGACTTTTGAGATAAAAGTGATCTTGAAATTAGCTTAAAAACCTCTTCAAATGTAAAAAAAAAGCTTGTTTCATATGATATGTGACTCAAAACAAGATGTTTTCAAGACTTTTTCACTTAACAAGATATTCCAGATGTATTGTCTTAAAACAAGTCCCTATATCTGGCTGAAATAGTACTTGTTAGGCAGTTGTGTCTTATTTTAAGTGTAATGAGATATTTTGACTAGAAATGAGACAAATATACTTGGTAAGACTTTGATTTTTTTTCCAGTGCAGCACACCGTACGTTAGTGGGAAACGTAGTCCAACGAAGTCCAGTTTGAGCAATGAAACCATTATTTCTGAAGAATTTTTTAAATGATCATCAGTCATCAACAAGAATTTTTCCATCTAGTTCCTTACAAAAACTAAATTAGATTAAAATAATTTTTATTGAGAGAAGAAACTGCTGGTACAACAGCAGGCACATCTGTATCACAACTGGTGATACAGATGTGCTGGTCTTCCCTTCATTGGCTCTCTGTTCCTCACTTTTAAGGTTTAAAACAAACTGTTGTTCTTAGTTATTACTTAGTTTTAGTCCCAGTTAGTGTTAGTTTTATCGGATCTTAGTTTTTTGCTCTATAAATAAACTCGACCTTGACCTTTTAAAGCCAGCGTTTGTTTTCTTTTCCAACACTAGGAGGTCCGGGCTTCTTATAATAAGTGAGTGTGAGTGTTTCAAACGTCTTCAGCTGTTTGCAGTTCCAGTAGAGAGACGTTTCCACGTCTAAAGCAAAAATCTTTAAGCAGTTAGACCCACATCCTGAGGGAGGACTTTAAAGTACCTGATGCAGCCGGTCAGGGCACCACTGATTAAACATGACTTCTGATCGGCATTAGCTGAATATCACGGCTCAGAAGCATACTATTGGCTAACTATTAGACTCTGGGGGATCATTTTCTGCCTTTACAGTATGTGACATATTGTACTTACAGGTACCAAAGGACACATATAGTACAGCATGAGTATGCAGACTGTTTAGTAGGTGACAGGGTGGACATAAAGGAGTAAATCAGGGACTAAAGTATACCTTGTTTTTTTAATGTAGCTGTCTGAAAACGTCTTAAACGGAGGGACTTTTGTACTCTAGTGACCCTAGCATACTCCATCTTTGCTAAAACTGATTCTTTATAAATAATCTTCAGTTTGAAGAGCTCAAACAGACTGAAAAAGCAACCGAACTGGGAATTGTTGCAGTTCATGTCCTCCAACATCAGAGTGAGCTGAGTCACAGTCTGACTCATCACTTCCAAATATCAGTCTGTGAACTGTATGATTTATTATCTGAAGACTTCTTTCCAACATAAAAAAAAAGAAGTTTTTAGCTCAGATGTAACTCAGATTAAGCCTGATAACTACTGCCACCTACTGGGGGAAAGGCGTCATTACAGTCTGTGAAAACACAATAAGTAGGCCACATCTCGTTTGCTTTTTGTGCTCCAGATGGCACAGGTAGCATCATTTAAAAAAGGTATGGGACGCCTTTACATGTGCCACTTTAATAAATCCCCCATAAACTCCCAAAGCACGAGTTTGTCCTCGTTAAAATTCAAACAAAAGGGGTAGAAAAGCAGTTTTTAGAAGCCGGCAGCACGGCATCTTTGGTGTTTTTCTGCTTGATCAAACAGACGCAACGCTCTCATTTGTCCTACAGAAGAGATTATTTTAATAAACACAGATGTCAAATGAAAGGTTTTCCTCTGAGAGGAAGCAACCAGCTTGACCAGAGGCAGCAATGCTTAAGTAAACAACTAAGACAAATAAGTGGAATGACGTGTGTAAAAAAGGAAACAACATAACTTTAAATAGGAGACTGAACAGCAGAAATACAATTTGTGCCACAGCAAATACAGTTTAAATACATACAAGCATATATTTTACTGAACATTCAACAATGGCTTCAACTACTTGGACTATGAGGACTCCACCATCTCAAGGGAAACTTGTATTTTCAGGGTAATTTTACTCAGTCAGCCTCATTTATTCCAGTAAGTGCAGCACAAAAAGTCAAAAAGATTTCTTCAAGAAACCTTCGTCAAGTTTGCAAGTGCTTCAGATGAATTTGAGAAATGGGAATTACATCACCTCACGTTTTAAAGTGGAGAATTGGAGGCCTGCGCTATAACCTGGAAACATTCAGCAGCCGGTGTTCAGCTCAGAAACGGAGGGACACTACCGGCTACCGACTGATGAAATGAAGAACGAGAATGGCATCAAAGCTTTTTTTTTTTTTTTTTTTTTTTTTAAGTGAGTGCATTCAAAATACTGAAAACAGCATTTCAATTAGTGTCGTGTTGATGGGACAAATCAGTCTTAAAATGGGCTTTTAGGAGAACAGTGCAGCCACTAACTCAGTACAAACTGAATCGATGTGTGATGTAGAAGCTAAAGTTTGTAATTACAGTAAGTTTAACTTATTCTATACTGGACTTTAAGCCCACCGTGTTTTCAAGAGCTACTGTACAGGCTTTAAAATAGACTGCAGCATAAATGTCACTGTCACACAAAGAAGAAAAAGTGCTGTAAACATAACAGAGAGGTGATCAAGAACTCAAGCTGCAACCAACCTCAGATTTCCACCTGAATGTGGAAAGTATCGTAGGGTACGTGTCAATCACCGCTCTAAGGCTGTCAGACCGGTGAACAAGAGGAGGAATATTGGATCTCTGTTAACAGTATTCATCTTTTAAAATGTTTTAACCATGAACAACAATCAGGTTCATCTAAAAAGCAAGTATGGACAAAAGGCCAGATTTTTTTTTAGAAAAAGCAAGGCTCGTGACCAAAAGGTTGCTGGTTCCAGTAACGTCCGAGGAAAAGTGGGTGAAAAAGCAAAGAAAAGGAAAAAGAAAAAGACTCTTCTGCCCTTTGCCATGAGGGGCAAAGCAGAAGGCCAAGGCCCGTCTTTCCACTCTTTATTACGCCACCTCCCTCTTTGGGGATCACCATAAAAATCTTCTTTATAAAAGAAACATAAATTTGTACAGGTATTTACAAAGGGAGGGGGGGGGGGGAGAACCAAGGCATTTAGTGTTTGGGCTCTACAGAGATGTTCCGAGTCCCTCAGTCCCACAATCAAAACAGATTTCACTTGGAGTGTTTTCAGTTTTTCTTTCAGGGTGTGATGCGTCCTGGGCCAGCCCAAGTCCCTGAGTTATTAGTGGATTCACTTCTTAGGCTTTCGCTAAACATCTCAACTGGAGTCTGAATCGCTGGTGTCCGAGGAGGACGACGAGGAGGACGAGGAAGATGAGTCCGAGCTGGAGCTGCTGCCACTGAGGCGTGACGGCTGAGCGTGAGTCTCTGCAGCGCTGGGCTTCTCCACTGAGGGGGGAAGAGCACACGACACTTTCACTGAAACATCTGGGTGAAGCTCAACCCTTTAATAGATTATTCATCTCTCAACTGATTGACTAGATCATTTTATACTTTTATACCGACACAAATTGATCCCTAATCCTCTTACAACATGCATGTTGTGTAAATCCCCACTGAGCCATCCAGCTGACCTGTGGCGTTTCGCTGCTTTCTGCTAATTTACACATCGGAACTTGCGCTTGATCTGAGGCTAATTCAGTTGCACCACCTACGTTCTCAGATGCTCTGCCTTAAACACTGGAAGAACCAGCCCTGGAGGAACAAGCCCTAACTACTGGTGGGGTGGAGCTGTGTGGATAATTGGATCACCAGCTTCAGGAGAAGCTAGTACAAGCTGCAGATTAAAGCTAGCGCAAGCTTCAGATTAAAGCTAGCGCAAGCTTCAGATTAAAGCTAGCGCAAGCTTCAGATTAAAGCTAGCGCAAGCTTCAGATTAAAGCTAGCGCAAGCTTCAGATTAAAGCTAGCGCAAGCTTCAGATCAAAGCTAGAACAAGCTTCAGATTAAAGCTAGCACAAGCTTCAGATTAAAGCTAGAACAAGCTTCAGATTAAAGCTAGCACAAGCTTCAGATTAAAGCTAGCACAAGCTTCAGATTAAGGCTGCGGCTACACGAAAACGTTTTTCACTGTAAACGATGCTTTTTCTTATCGTTTCGCTGTCGCAGCCACACGGAGCCGGCGTTCCCACTACCCCAAAACGATAGTTTTTGAGAACGGGTTCCAGAGTGGGAAGATTTGAAAACGAGGTCGTTTCGTTTCCATTGTTACAGCAAAAACGTTTTTGCATCAGTCAAACGTTGACGCTGTGAGACTTCTCTATTGTCTCACAGCGTGGCGTGACACAGTGGCGTGTGTACTTCATCGTTTTCATCCGTTTTCGTCTGGACCTGAGTCTTTACAGCAGCGTTGCCGTGTGGTCGCAAGAATTTTCGTACCCGTTTTTAAAAAAAAAACTCGTTTCGTTTTCGTGTAGCCGTAGCCTAAAGCTAGCACAAGCTTCAGATAAAAGCTAGAACAAGCTTCAGATTAAAGCTAGAACAAGCTTCAGATTAAAGCTAGCACAAGCTTCAGATTAAAGCTAGCACAAGCTTCAGATTAAAGCTAGCACAATCTTGAGATAAAAGCTAGCACAAGCTTCAGATTAAAGCTAGCATCCACTTGAACTCAGCTCTCAGAGATGCTGCCAGAGCTCCGGAGTCTCAGCCGCTGAAGATCAGAGTCTTACTGTGGGAGAAGACGTCTCAGCTCAGAGAGAGAGACATTTCTGGAGCACAGGAACCGCTCTTCCCCACTCCCACTTACTTCTCCACCCAGAAAACAGCTGCTTTTCGCCACTAAACAACACTCTGAGGAGCGATGCCATTTCCCCCATTTATCTGGGATTCCCGGATAAACAGTTTTCCCTCCGGGAAAGCACAGCAGGCGGCTGTGTTCGCCGATTCCCGAGACCAAACCCCAGCTGTGTGCGACGGCCCACACAGAAGCCTCATGTTTGAAAAGTCTCTGGGACCAGGGAAGCTCTGCCAGCGTGGTGCTGCCTCTTATGTGCAAAGCTTCTCAGGCTCGGTGGGGGAGAGTTATCTGTGCCGATCATTACTTTATGCTGTTTGTTCCCCACAACATGAGCAAAGCTGAGTCACGGCAGGCTTTGAGGCAGAGATACGGGGTAGAGCTGGACTGGCATAGTCATAGTTCCCCATTCACCTAATGAGGAAGGAGCCGGAGAGTCACGGCACATTTAGTTTTAAGGCCATGAGAGGTTCTTCACGGTGGCAAAACTTCTAAGCATACAGCTCCCAGGAATACTTTTAGGGGATTAAAAACTGATGAACCATGAGTGGAACTGGGAGCTTCCGTCACTTTGGTGGCAGTGATGATCTCTGAAAATTCATTTGCTTTTGACAGTGAATAAAACATATTTTTTGGCCTTTTTTTTTAAGTTGCTATGATTAAACTAAACTGAGAAAAACTGTAACATAGCTTCTAAAACACATTAAAACCCGGCATGCGAGCTCACCTTTAGGTTTGGTGGGTTTTTTGACTGAATTGAGTTGTCCACTGACGTCTTGCAGCCTCTTCTCCAGCTCCCTCCTCTTCTCCAGAGTCAGTTCCTCTTTAGACATGCCAATACTGCCTTTCTTTCCTGCTGCAGGGGAAAAGATGACAGCCAGCTTAGAGGGATGTTTGGGGAACTGGATCACTGAGGTGTCTAAATAAGTTAGAGTATTTTTGAGAAGGCAAATAGCCTTGGAACATCGAGCTCTTTCTCTTCTGGAGGCAGTGCAGCCAAGAAAAAAAAAAAGAAAAAGAAATAAATCACAATTGGGAAGAAACGTTTGGTGTCAAATTAGAGCAAATCCGCCACATAACTCGGCTTCAGTTGGAAGAGACCAACAAAGCTTGAAATAAATTCTTCTTTTAGGAAAAACTCGTTTCTTGCAGGTGCCAAAAACTAAAGCTGGATTGCTGCAGCATCATAAAATCTTCCCGTCACAACATGACCCAATAGTGTACAAATATCCCTCGTACGTTTTAGGGAACATGCGCTGCTGAAGACCACCTTCAGCAATCAGGTATCTGCATCCCTGTATCAGCTCTGTCGAGCTGCTCCTGCAGCGTGTACTCAGGGCAGAAAGCTATTCGATATAAACACCTGGGAGATGGATAAAATGTGACTAATTCCAAAGTTGTGAAACTAAAGTGGCTGAAAACTGTCGTCCCTTATGGGGTCAGTTGTTCCAAATCATGCAGCTGCATCACACCAGTGATTTAAAAAAAAAAAAAAAGGTAAACACAAGAAAATTGTGCTAAAGAAAAAAAACATGTCTTTGGGGTCATCAGGTGGGAACCTCCTTTCATCAGTGTTTCGTCTAGTTGGGCCCACGACACCTCCAGGAGGCTAGACAATGACCACTGGCGTCCCAGAGTCACTCCCCTAATGCCAGCCATCACTGCTCCTCACACCACAACCACCATCTTTTTTTCCCCACAGCCACAAGCTACCCCAGCCTCTCACCAACTGCACACCAGTCACAGCGGGGTGGGGATGCAAACCCTGGTTGGGGTAGGGGGTAGAAATAGAAGAGGTAAAGATAAGTAGGAATGGACTTCAAACCCTGGTTCGGGTAGGGGTAATGAAAATATAGAGGGTGCCAGAGGTGGAGGCAGGACAAGACACACTAGCAGATTCAGCCGACAAACTCACCTAAACAGTCCTATAATCACTAACAATGCCAGCAAAAACAAAGCCATACAACTCAACCAAAATGGCCGCCTGGTTTCAAAAGGCTCACACGGGCCACACCCTCCACTTAAATATCCTTAGATATTTCTTCTTTGCTTCTTCAGAGTCTGTTTACCCTAAGTGCTCCCGCTGCTGGGCCCCCAGCTGCTATTGCTTCTTCTAATCCAAATCCACTGACTGGATTTTGCTGCCTCATCTGACACTTCCTTCACTATTTCCCTCACACTCTGTCCACTTACACCCAGCTCCCTCAGCAATGAGACAACAGACTCTGCAACAAATCCTCTACATCCTACTTCCACTGGACAGATTCTAACTTTCCATCCTCACGCTCTGCTTCTGCCCCCAACTCCACATATCTAAGCTTTTTCCTTTCTTATGCTTCTGCTACTAATTCCTCCCAAGGAACAGTCAGCTCTATGAAATAGACTCTCATTCTACTCCTAGACCACAAGACTATATCAGGCCTTAGATAAGCAAGTAAAGATGTGTAACTGTTCAACATCACTGACTTTTAAATGCATTTGTTACATCATTTTTCCTCCAACATTAGTTTATTACAGACTTGATGCTGATAGATTGTTCCCACAAACATAAGTGGCATCAATAACTTGTTAATGACTACAAAGCAACATTCAGGACATTAAAGGAAAACAGGATAAGAGTCGTGGCCGTTTCACCTACCTTGCTCCCCATAAGGCTTACGGGGTTTCTTCCTCAGACACGTCATGACGTAGCGCTCCAGCTCCTTCAGGGTGGATGGCTTCAGAGTCTCAAAGTCGATCTCAATCTCCTCGGGGTTGGTGTCCCTCAGCGAGGGCTCCCTGGACTGGATGATGTGGACCACGCGGCCCAGCTTCTCACCCGGCAACTTGTTGATGTCCAGGCTGAGCTGGCGCTTCTCGTCATACGACATGGGCACGATTTCCTCCTCTTCCTCCGAGTCGTAGTGAGGAAGCATGGAAGGGGCCACGGGGGGGTAGAAAGGCTTCTTAGCCGTCCTGAAAAGTAGAAATAAAACAGCCATTGTTAGCTGCGTGACATTTTAAACACGTGGGTGGATGCTTCCTTAACACGTTAATGTGGAGGCAGGACAGAGCTCTATGGAAAGTGGTGTGGTGGGTCTTTTATTGCCCCTTACTTGCTGGTCTTGTTGCTCTTCTTGCCCTGTCCCTTCTTTGCCTGGGAGCCACCTGCTTTGGCAGACTTGCTCTTCAGCATCTTGCCCGGCATTTTCCACTCCTCAGAGCCAGCTCTGCTTCGGCCACCTCTGCTGCGCTTCTCCAGTTTCTTCTTCTTCTTCTTCTCCTTTTTTTCCTTCTTCTCTTTCTTCTTCTTGGGCTTGACGATGGGGCCTTGGGAGAGGGCAGCCAGCTGCTCGTGCACAGCTCGCAGCTGTGTAAAAATCCATTTTTAAATAAAGTTATCGCTCTGACGAACCCGGGCTGTGAACAGAGAAGACGTGGCTGAAGTGAGGCGCACTGGTGAACTCACCTGTGTGCACACCTGGTCCTGTAACTCGGCCAGGCGATGGGCTCGCTCTTCCTCGCTGTCCGAGCTGGGCGTGCTCTCGCTCTCCTCGCTCTCGCTGCTGGGCTCACTCTGTGAGGTGGAGGAAGAGGAGGAGGAGGAGGAGGAGGAAGAGGAGGACGAAGAAGATGTTGGATGCCCACTTATTGACATGGCTGTGTGCTCCATGTGTGGCTCGTCTGGCATCTTGGCAAAACGGAACTCAAACACGTCCTGCAGCAGGAAAAAAATAAAATAAATAAATAAATCTGGTCGGTTTAACCGTTAAACCTTCGACTCGTGACACATATGGCTTATTAGATTGAGTAACTATTATATTGAGGTTCTGAGCCTGTTGATCGCCAACTAGGCCTAGCAGTGAAATCATCACAGATCCAATGATTTTGGTTGGATTTTTCCAATTTTTTCCATGGAATGAGTATACTGTTTGGTGAATACTGACTGATGTCATAATTTGGGGGAAATAATCGATTGCCAATGAAGTAAAGATGAAAATATTGGAAAAAAGTTTTTTTAAAAAACGCCTGATTTCTTTGCATTAAATTGAGCCAAAATCATGTAGAAATGTATTTTAAGAGTTATAATTTCATTGGATGTTGTCTCCACATGGGTTCTGTGCATCTGGAATGCATTTATTGACAGCTTACCCAACCCACTGAGGATTTGTTGGAAATTGTAATTTTCCAACATTTTCTATAAAACAAATGAAGGGTACATACACTAAAATGGCCACAATTTATTTTCGCAATGTTTCCGGCAGAGCAGACCCTCTGATTATTGCTTCTTAGGGTCAAAGTGAACATAAAAAACATCAATAAAAAGTATGGCAGACCATGTCAGGTTCAACACATTTTTGAGACTTTGGCTCCCCGACTATATTAGATGAACACTGGTGTTATCCAGATGCAGTATTTACAGGAAGAGGAATGTCTTTGTTTTAGAGAAAAACCTTTCACTTGTAGTATGCATGCAATGCTTTATGGGTAGTGGTGCTGTTATGTGGTTCCCACCCCAAATGATTCCAGTCTCTGCACATTACTGTTGCATAAACTTCCATTCACTCTTTGAACCAGAGCGCAGCCAAAGAGGCGACGACGAGGTGTAGACATGTTCTTCAGGATGTAGAGGATTAGAGGGATGGGTGGCTGAACAGCTGATGCTCCCTCAGCTGTTCAGGGTAAAGCTTTAGCTCTTTTACATATTGGTTAAATAAAAAGCGTCAAACAGAGGAGCTCAGCCCCACATCAGCGTGTGCTTACACACAACAAGTCACAAAAATCAGCTGATGGTGACGGCGTTAAATGATGCCAGCTTTCCCTGAGACGAACAGCCTGTTTCGCCTCCGTTACTTTCTCCTTTGCTGGCTCAGAGAGACGTGAAAGCGGCAGATCAATTTTCAGGCGAGAAAGTAGTCGTTTAGATCCCCAAAGTGTTGAAAACCTGA
Organism: Odontesthes bonariensis; assembly: GCF_027942865.1. Taxonomy (NCBI): domain Eukaryota; kingdom Metazoa; phylum Chordata; class Actinopteri; order Atheriniformes; family Atherinopsidae; genus Odontesthes; species Odontesthes bonariensis. The sequence goes on from NC_134510.1 coordinate 36,105,092, forward strand.
CAAAATACCGGCTACTTACAATTTTGTTCCCACGAATTCGGCGCTACTAAAGCTAGCCGCAGTGAGCAACGCACTTCCGGTTATTTTCACAAAATAAAATACCCGTTGCCTTTTATCACAGGGAAAACCATTACGATACAATTGGTGCTTTTGTTTTGAAAACAGGAAGTGAACCTACCCTCGTTGTAGCTAGCTTGAAACTGCCGTTTTGACAGGAAATGACGATCGGCGACGTCACGTTACGTTGCATCTTGGGTAGTTTGAGTATGAGTAGTAACCTCATGATGCATACCCAACATTTCGGAGAATCTAGTATGCATCCGGGAACTTCTCGCTTACTCACACTCGCATACTAACTCAAAAAGTTAGTATGAGTAGTAGGAGTAGTATGCGGTTTCGAACACAGCCTGTGTCTTTTCTGCTGGCCAGAAGAAGTAGTAACACTGAAACCAATGGTGGGAATCTGTAGGCTCCTTATGAGTCAGAGGGCTGCAATCTTTTTAAATACTCTAGTGTGTGAGGGTGATAAGAACATATTAAGTCCGATGTCCCATTAGTGGAGATTCCTTTTGAAGCTTGATTGAGAAAGTTGAACTTGCCTGCAGCTTCCGTGCCATCCCAACAACATCGTGATCAGGTGGATTGTACTTGTAGCAGTTGGAGAACATCAGCCTGACGTCACTGGCAAACTGCTGAGCATCCCTGTACTCACGGCAGTCCATCTTTCTCTGGTGGAGAGAATGGAAACGACAACGTTAGGGCTTCAGCCAAATGGATTTTTAAAAAGCATCATTATCAAAGTATCACTACAGCAGTGAACGGTTACCTTGATGGTGCTGAGGTCCATTGGACACTTGATGATATCGTGATAGTCGTGGAGTCCTAGAGCGGCGGCGTCCACAGGTGTGTAGAAAGGCCAGGCGTAGGCGGCGTGCTTCTTTGACAACATGTCTTTCAGCAGCCCACTACAGTACCTCAGCTGCGGACTCAGTTTGCCTTTCTTGGAGGGCTGAGGCTGGACAGTATCAGGCAAATCCTTCTTGGGGGGTTTGATGGGGCGTCCGCTGCCCACTCTGCGTCCGGTACCGGCCATCATGGGCTGGAGGAGGACAGGACCGCCGGGGCTCCTGACCAGGCCCATCCCCGGCGGGGTCTCTAAGCTCATGCCTCCCATGGAGGAGACCTTGTGCATGGAGGTGTCGTGAACTTGGCCCCCGTGCCCTCCTTTCCCCAAGCCCACCATGTGCGTTGCTCCCGACATGCCCACAGTAAAACCCATGGTAGAGGGGGTGGTGGTATCTGCCTTACGTTTTACACCTTTCTTCTACAGAAGAAAATAAAAAATGGCTTTAGCTCTATTCTACTTTCATCAGAATTAATATTCAACACTTTCTCTTCTTCTGCAGAAACTAACACACAACACATTTTGTGAGGTTTCATAGCACGAGGCCAAGATATCAAAATGTTTCAACCTTTCAGTCTTTGCAGAAATTATTAGCATTAAAACAATCCTTTTAACTAAAGCTCCTGCATAGGGCCCACATATCTCCCTCTCAACGTCATAAGTTCAACCCTAACTCATCTCCAGTAGTGCCCCAAGTGTAAAATAGAAACCGGTTGTCTTACACATTGTCTGTGGCACTGTGGAAAAGTACAGCAGCTTTGGTGGGTCATTGAGCAAGAAATAAATAAGATTCTGTCTACTAATAGAAATAATGACCCCTCATATCTGCTACTTGGCATATCTGATTTGTCCATTACTGACAAATTTAAGAGAAAACTTCCCCAAACACTTGCTTTCTGAGCTAGAAAGTGTATTCTTTTGAATTGGATAATGGATAAAGCCCCATCTAAGGCTCAATGGCATAGGGTGATATTCGAATATGTTGCTTTGGACTATCTGACGTGTAAATTACACAGCAAAGATGTGGTTTGAATATCTCTACCACTCTTGTAGGAGGGTTTGTATCATAGCTGAGAATGCTCTGCCTCGTAAATGCCACCCTACCATTTAATTGATATGTTTTTGTTTCTGTGTACCTCTCTTTGATCATGTGAATGTATCATGCATGGCAGAGTACACTTGGTTTATTTTGCTTGCTTATTTTATTTATATGGGATGACTCCTGAATCTCTCGCCTGTATAAATTTAAATCTGAATTTTAACTTGGATGTGTATGTGAGCCAAATGTGTGTATTTCTGTTTTGTCTTTGGAAAATTTAAAAAAAACAGATATAAATTTTATTTTTATTCTTTTGTTTTTAAATCCTTTTTTTCCCCCCTTCTCATACATTGTTCATACCACTTCATCCAATTTTTACACATGCAAACCTTTATAATCAGTATCATGTTTTATACATAAATATAGATATATTTATACCTTGGTTGTGGGCTGTGTAGGGGGCAGACCCATGATGTTGGCTGGAGGCAGGCTTTTGGTCAGAACAGTCTGAGGAGAGTTGGCCAGCATAGACTCCCCAGTGTCTGAAGAGGAAGGTGAGTAGGCAGACTGGGACACTGCTGGCACCTGCTGAGCCCGTGATGCTGCAGATAAAGTAGAAATACAACTTTGGAAATACAATTCGGCTTCAGAAAGGCATCAGAAGAAATGTTACTGCTAAAGAAGCGGAGGACATCCATGGAGATTCTTCATAAAATCTACAAGCAAATGACTTTTCTCCAGCAGCAAGACATCAGAAATATAATCAAATGGTAAAGAAAAGGACAATAATCCATGCAGAAGTGAGACTAATGCTCAGTCCCAATGCCTCACCCCTCTGTGCTGCAGAGGCAAGGTGCCTCTTTTCTTTTAAGAATCAATGAGTGGTGTGCATTTAGCCTTTCAAACAGGGGTTTTGGGGGTCATTTGGATGTCTGGATGGCTACTACTCCTTGATCCTTTGATAGAAAAGGACATGTTACCTCTTCAAAATACAAGGGGTCAAGTGGAGGAATTAGGATCGGGCCTAAAAATGTGTCAAATTACCAGTGTCATAACAAAACTGAAGTTATTTCAGCTGGAAAAAAGCAGTAAGAAGAAGTTGGATTAAACTCAACAAGGCTTTGCTGCCCTTTCCACACTCACTGTTAGATTTACGGCCTCTTCCTCTGCTGTTTTTGTTGCGAGGAGCTGGTGGAGGAAGCTCAATTTCCTCTTGGGGCATCTGGGCTACCTTCTGGAGAAAGATCTTCTCTAAGGATTGGGCCATCAACACAATGTCATCTGTAGGCTGAGAAAAACAGAAACCAGGACAAAGATGTTAACATAATAAAACATCAGGACAGCTAAGAACACTTTTATCAGAACCGCTGTAACAGCCTGGTTATCCGGTGCATGAAACAAAGATGTTTTATGAACTTTTATCAAGATACGAATGACAAAGTGAGACCTGTTGAAAACTGATGTAAATGTAAATGTATTTTATTTAAACAGCCCTTTACAGACAATCCTTACGGTGTACCAAAGTGCTTTACAGCAGGTAATAAATAAAGAGAAGAATAAGTAAAAACAAATAAAAGAACAGTCAAAGCAATAAAAAACAACAAAATCGATTAAGATAAAATAAGATAAAAGTGTCATCATACTACTGGGTATTAACAGCAATCCTAAATAAGTAGGTTATTGTTTATTTTATTAATTATAGGTTTTTGATGATGAATACAATCCTCTCTTCTTATTAACAGAGAACACTCAGCTAAAATACATGACTGAACTACACTGTCAAAGCTTAATGAACGATATAAGCATTCACATGAGATTAATGTTAATGTTTTCGTCACCAGAACAGCCGACCCAAAAATCATTTGCCAATGAATCTACACAAAGACTTATTTGGTTCTTTGCCAACTTATATTTTGCATTTTCCTTTCCTCGTGGCAAATAGAGAAACAGTTCTTTTCTGCTTTCACCTACCTTGTTGTAGATGTAGCAGTTGGTGAACATCGTGTTGAAGTCCTGTATGCACTCACTTGCACTGCGGTAGAAGTTGTTTTCCAAACGTTTCTTTATGGTCCCCATATCCATCGGTTGTTTGATGATTTTATGATAATCCTGAAAACAATGGACAAGTTACTTATTTATGTATTTTAAAGGGATAGTTCGCCTCTTTTGACATGAAGCTGTATGACGTCCCATATCAGCAACATCATTTATGAACATCTTCTTACCCCCTGCTGCGTCCTGTGAGCAGAGTTCCAGCCTCGTTTTGGTGTTGATGAAGGTAGTCCGGCTAGTTGGCTGGGGTTTAAAAAATAAAGCGTTTTGCTTCTCAACACAATATGCGTTCAACAGAGTAATACATTTGCATCACAAAATTGTTCTCCAGGAAAAAGTCCGACCTCACAATCGCTTGGCCCTATTTTCTCTCCCTTCGTATCACTGCGTGCTGCCGCCTACCAACAGCCGCGCCTGTTACGGTGTTTGCTGCTCGGTCTGCACTTCGGTCTGCACTTCGGTCTGCACAGCAGGCAGTGATACGAAGGGAGAGAAAATAGCACCAAGCGATTGTGAGGTCTGACTTTTTCCTGGATGAACAATTTTGTGATGCAAATGTATTACTCTGTTGAACGCATATTGTTTTGAGAAGCAAAACGCTTTATTTTTTAAACCCCAGCCAACGGGAGATTGGACTGAAGACAAGTTTCGGTGCAATCTGTTGGTTTCCTTAGCTAGGAAATAGTTTTTGAATACGCTCTATATGAATGAATTGGATTATTTTATAAATAATTATGATTACAATGAATTGAATTCCAATTGGCTTGAATTGGACTTTATTATTTAAGTGCCTTGAGATGACATTTGTTGTATTTGGCGCTATATAAACAAAAATTAATTGAATTGAAACTAGCCGGACTACCTTCATCAACGCCAAAACGAGGCTGGAACTCTGCTCACAGGACGCAGCAGGGGGTAAGAAGATGTTCATAAATGATGTTGCTGATATGGGACGTCATACAGCTTCATGTCAAAAGAGGTGAACTATCCCTTTAAAGCATTAACACCTTTGTTTGACAAAAAGACATTCAAATTTAGAAATTTTAAGAACATCTGAGCTTAGACACAAGCGTGAGCTGCAGAAACATGAATAAAACCAACAAAAAGAATCTTTTAAAACACGTGAGTCCAACCCACCGGCAGGTTGAGTCTGTAGGCGTCCACAGGCTCGTGGAACGGCCAGGCGAAGTGGTGCCTCCACAGACACTTCAGCAGGGTTTTCTGGAGGTACTGCAGCTGGTTGGTCATGCGGCCTGACCGGCTGGGATCCTTCACTGGGGGCTGCAGGGGGGCAGGGAGCGCTTGGGGCAATGTATGTGGCAGAGAGGGACTCTCAAAGTCCTCGTACAGCAGGGAGGGCTTACGGATGCGTTTGCCCGAACTGGTGTGTTGGTCCATCACGCCACTGGACAACCCAACCAGAGAGCTAAAGTTGGGGAGACGGCAAGAGAGGAGGATGGGGCAAAGATGAAAGGAAATTATAGTGAAGCACTCACTCAGACAACCTCGCAACACAAACAGTGAAAGAACCGATATTTGTAAAGCAACACAAAGCCAGAAGGATAAGATCAGTCAGAAGTACAGTCTGGAGACAGAAATAAAACAAAGTGCAAATATAATTCTGTTTAAAAAAAAAGGTACAAAAAAATATTTTAAACAAGTACATGGAAGAGGAAGTATGTTAACGGAGGACGATCAATCAATCAATCTTTATTTATATAGCGCATTTCATACCACAAGCGACTCAATGTTGAGTGATGATGAGGGATAAATATATGAATAGAATAGGGTTAATTGTTAGATTGTAATTTAATTAGTATATGGTATATATATATTCATATTTACATTTATATTTACAAGGATATGTGTGTGGTATATATTTATTTAGATATTTAGGAAGTGTGTATTTTTATATATATAAAATATCAAATATTTGTATAGGTGTATTGTAGTTAGGATATTTACAAACTGAGGAGTAGTTAAAAAGGGGTGGGAAACTAAAAAACTATTGTACTTCTTCCCATTCCTTTTTCGAACAATGTGTGGTGTTTTGTTATTTATTTTTTTAATTTCTCTTTTTCTTTCTTTTGTATGTACAAATAGTTACATACATTTTCTTTTTTATACATGTTCGAAAATAAAAATCCATCAATCAATCAATCAAAAAAGATTAAGAGACACCCAGGCTGCTGTGGTACCTCTACATCCACTGATACAGTTCACCGATCTGCCTCCTCATCCCATGAAAAGATGCTTTCACGAGAAACTCAATCATGTCAAAGTCTGAGTTTAAACACACATCGTTCACATGAGCCACATGACCAGTGAAGCTGCCCTCGTAGTCCAATAACTCATCCAGGAAACTCGGATTCCATCAATAGGCTGCTACTTTTAGCACTGTCATGGGAACCACCGTCGCATTGGATTCTACCCGGACATGGGTCCTCACCAGCAAATAAACAAAGGCCGGGGTACAAGAATCCAAAGTCAATATCACTCGCTCATACATTAAGCTTCAAAAATACACAGTAAACAGCCTTAATAGAGCATATAATTCCCCATATTCTGATTCAGAACTTTAAAAGAAGCTTTTAAATCCTACTATATCTTTATCTATAATAGTCAAACTCACAGGCAATAAGGAGTTAGCCTATAGTTTTCTGTATATTGCAAGAAGTCTATGCAAAGCAGGTCCAAAAAGCACAAAAAGACTAAAGTAGTTCATTTACTCTGCTGCTATAACAAATATACTCATAGCATAATAAATCTGACCTTATAATGTTTGTTTACAGTGTTCAGATCAAACACTTATTATTAAGTTTTGGTGTTGCATGGTGTGTGCACTTTATGTTAGATTTCATTGCAAAGTTGTTGCATTTGGCTGCATAATTATGAGCTGGATGAATTCAATCCTTCGACTACGTGAGTAACTTCGAAAAAGAGGTTGCCGCACACAAGAATAATACAAAAAAGATGTTACACTTCACGTCGACTAGCTTAATGCCCCTGACTGAGCTGCTGTCGAGTTTTTCAGCTGAGCCAGACGCTCCTGTTTGCATTATTGAAACAAATACTAAATAAAAGACTGGATCTGCAGAGGTCATCACGCTCTACAAGCCACAATATCTCCAGGTGGTTGTGGTCCAATTACACCACGTTCTGTAAGGCACAAAGAGGTGGCAGAGGTCTCCAAGTCCATGTAGCCAAGAAAAAAGCCATCATCCTCCCATTCTCTCATCTCTCTGAGCAGAAAGCAGATAAATATCATCCCCAGAATTCAGAACACACACCTGCCCCACTGATACACAAACGTTTGCCAAGCCTATTGCCTGGTTTTCTACTTCAATCAGAATCACAGCAACACAAAGAATGATTAAAAAAAAAAAGCATTAGTGATGAGAAAACATGCTTAACCCTCCTGTTGTCTTGCAGGTCAAAAGTGAGCCACCACCATGTTTAGCTGTAGAAAAAACACCTTAAACTATCTTTTTCCAACTTGAAATTTTATGACTTTTCCTAAAGGGACCCCATCATTAGAAAAAGTCATATTTTTGTTTATGTTTCCATGTGGGCTGTACACCACTAGGGCACAAAGATTGTCTTATGGGTCATTTTTGACCCGTGAATTATAAAAACATTTAAACACCAAAAAAAGTTCACTGTTTTTTTCCCTTTCAATATAATTAATTCAGAAGTAATTACTTCACATTTATATAATAGCAATAATAAACCTTTATAATGTAAAAGAAAACTGAGAAAACAAGAAAACTGTTGGTCCAACTGACAGTTGGTTTGTGGTAAAAAAAAAAAAAAAAAAAAAAAAAAGTGTAATCCTGAAAACTGGTGATTGTCTTTTTGTATTGTGTAACAAAAAAATACATGATAAAAATGTATTGAATTGAGTTGAATAGATAAATAACAGGTGGTTTCATCATACAAAATAGATTTTGGATTTAAAATTAAATTAAGTTGCTTTATTTTGGGGCTTTGGTAGGACAGGTCACAATGTTAAGACCGCACAAGGGTTAAATGAGCATAACAGTCCAACAGAATCCTCCAATCTAAAGCACCGTTGTGTAACTTTAAGATAAATACTCTTCGTCTGCCTAGTGTCTGTTTTTTTTGCTGCTCAAATATGCGTTGGGACCAACTTCTGCTCCATCTAAAATAGCATCGGCACTCAGGCTGACGCTACAAATCGGCCACTCGGAATTACGATCCACCAGCTGGTGATCGCGTGGTTTGGACGCCCCGCCCTCCCTGTTTGTAAACACCGGTTCACAATGACAGTAACAGGGGAACGGTGATTTTCTAACCAAAAAAAACACAAAAAGCATCAAGTCTTAATATAAATGCGCAGCTTTAGAAACAGCCAGGCGGTTTATTCAAGCAGCTTTCCGCAGTATAAAGGCGCTGGTTCACCAGCAGAGAGCCTGTGGCTGAGCCAGGAAAACAGCCACAGTACCAGACGAATCTAACGGTTCAGTGGTGGCTATCGACCTGCATGGGAGCTAATGGTATTGGCTTAGGGTAAGCGCCGAACATGCATTTTAATTATGACGAATGACCTCATGTGTTGATCACATGAGATTAGTGTGAGGAGGCTGTCTGAGCAATGAATGACCCGACTGGGAGAAAGCCGGCGGGGAGCAGCCGGCTGAGGCTGCAGCTGTCATTAGCCTCTTCATATAACTCCTGGCTTTAGCATAAAAAGCTAAAATAAAGTAAAAAAAAAAAATTCAAAAAAGAAGACCAAGCGAACAAATTCTAATATTATTTGGCAGTCATTGAGTAATTAATACTGACATAACACCCTGCTATGCAAGCTAGTTAAACCGTTGGATGACAAGCTAGCGTTCTTTTCGGGAGGCTAACGATAACATTGCCGTAGCAACACGGTTAAATCCAACGGTTAATGTAGCTCAGACGAACATGAAAAACGCACAAAAAAACGTCCCGGGTCTTGCATAAAGATAGAGCGGGTATTACCTGTCGTGAGGTGGGTTGACGGCCGCTTCCATCGGGCTGAGGGCGGAGTGTTATTACCATCCAAATTTGTCCACCGCTGTTGACGCTGCACTTCCACTCAATGATCCACTGAGCAATTCCAGAAGTGAAATGGCTACCAAGCGCTTCCGCTTGACCCTATATAAATACGTCACGTGACAGTGCGTCGTACGTCCGGTCAAGCCGGCGCTCCCATTGGCTGGACTGTAAAGTCTGTCAAACAAAGCTCACCTCCACTGGTGTACAGTCTGTACGCTGAATAGATGCAAACATTCACTTTTTACACGCGTTCCTGTCCTCATGCTGCAATTTTGTTATAGATTTTGTGTGTTCAATGTTGAATAATTAAATATTATAAAAATTAAATAATAATAAATATTGAATAATAAATATGAATTAAGTATTTTTCTATTCTATTCTATTCTATTCTATTTGCTGTATTTGGATTATTATCATTATTTTTTTTCTTGCCTTTTTTTAAACCCCTTTGGATAGCCTGGATGGAAATGTCCATTTAAAAATAATTACTTCAGCTCAACTTGTTCGTTTATCTCTGAAATGCTGCTTTAGCTTCAGATCTGAACGTTCAAAATTAGCCACGAGGTAAGCACTGTGCACATGTATGTCATGCTGATTTAGTTAAGCACAGGTAGAAAAGCCAGGTGTTTCAGGCAGTTAGAGATCTGTCTTCTGTATACAAAAAGCAAAGGAAGCTACTTAGAAAATAAATCTTGAAGTTTTTGCTTTGTTTCAACTTTTTAGTTTAATGCACAAATCCAAAATGTATTAATTAATGTTTATACAAACACCATAACACCAGACTAGAGATACCTTCTGTTTCTCAGCAGGTATCCCTGGCCTGGTGTTTCTTCCTGTTAAAAGGGAGTTTTTCTTCCCACAGTCGCCTCGTGCACGCTCAGGACGGGCGATTGGACTGAAGAGAAGTTTTAGTGCAATCTGTTGGTTTCCTTAGCTTTGTGTAAACTGGACTAATTTGGAATTTAATAAATTGGCTTGAACTGAATAGTATCTTTGAAGTGCCTTAGATGACATTCGTTGTAATTTGGCGCTATATAAATAAAGCTGAATTGAATATTTGTCCAATATGGTTCGTAAACAAAACCCTTGAAAGCGTCTGTAAAGCTGAAAATAAAAGAAGCTCGAAAGATTCACAGAAAAATGTTTATTGTTTATTTTAACTTTTTTACGCCTCACCGATTGCTTACACTTTAAAACATTTAAACAATTATCATCACAGGAAACAGTATAGAAAAAAACTTTCTGACAAGTATGAAAAACACACATTATGAACATTCAGAAACAGTCTTAGATGTTGCTGAATAGAATACCCAAAATCTCGACTTTTCCTCAAACTGTGAGCCCGTCGGCTTTATCCACACCAGCCCACTTCTCTCTGATGAGGAGATTACTATTGTTTAATTTATCCACTTAAGTTCTTACTATGCTGAAGTATTTTATCACTATTTCACAAAAAGGGAAACAGGCGGCTGTTTTCTGCCACGTTGCTTTTTGTCGTCTCATAGTTAACAGAAATGAGGATTTCCTTTTCACTACACATCACACAGCATGAAGCAATCGAGGTGCTCTGGAGCCAGTGAAATTATTCGTGTTTTTCAGACTTCTCATACCGGCTTGACTTATTTATTGAGTAACTATGACTTATTATTGGGGTGGTCCGTGGCGTAGTGGGTTGAGCAGGCGCCCCATGTACAAGAGGCTACAGTCCTCGCTGCAGCTGGCCCCAGTTCGAGTCCCGGATGGCCCTGTGCTGCATGTCGTTCCCCCTCTCTCTGCCCCCTGTTTCCTGTCTCTCTGAATTTTCCTATCCATTAAAGGCATAAAAAGCCCCCAAAAAACTATTACTTATTATTAATTCATGATAAACTGAAGTTGCACTGAAGCACATTAAATGAATGAATGAATATATCTGATTAAGATTAACTTCATAGATCTCTGCCTCTGAACATGTGGAGTTCAAGCAGAAACCATCAGCACACCTTGTGTGTTGTGTAAAAGCGTGTAAAAACGGACGGGTTACGGCTTAAGAGTTAATAATAAATACACAATATAACTGCAATTCCTGGTTTTGCATTATTTCACAGTTCTGTATTTCTATTTTAATGATGTATTCCTGAAGAAATGAGAACTGTGTGGGAGTAGAAATAAAGCTGCAGATCAATAAGTTGGGACAGCTTTATGAAAGCACTGATTGTTTTAGGACTTCTGTAGTTATCGTGACACAAACACGTTAACATTTCTGTGTGGTTGACTTTTACAATGAGATGAACTGAAATATGTTTTATCCGGATCATTCAGCATGGGGAGGTACGGCCTTGCCAACCTCTAAGGTGCAGTCGTCTTGATTGGTTGAACTAAATGCGTTCTTATATAGTTGTAGAGTTTCAGAACCTCTTCCTGTCATGTGACCGCCGCTCAAACGCATTATTGTGCGTCGCTGCTTTCCTCTTCTTGGCGATTAAAGCCTCTTCTCTGCTTTTCTACGAGTTGGGCATAAAGACCACCCTTCTCCATGAGCTCACCGTGACTGCCCTCCTCTTCCACCGTCCCGTCGTTGAGGACAACTATGTGGCTGGCTTTTTCTGCAACGCTCATCTTGTTGGCTATCATCAGCACGGAGCAGCTCTTCTTTAGGTTGAACAGAGCTTCGTGTACCTGAGGAGTATCAACAACACTTGGTTTAACGCCAAGGAAACAAACAACCACAAAATCTAAGCTGCAAGAGTAAAGAATTTGCTACCTGGTGTTCATTCTCAGCGTCTAAATCACTGGTGGCGTTGTCCAGGATCAGGATTTTCGGATCTCGGATTAAAGCTCTGGCAATGGCAATGCGCTGCTTTTGGCCTCCAGACACTTGGCCTCCCTTCTCTCCAGCATCTACAAACCAGAAGGAAATTCTGTTCCTGTGTTTCAGCACATCCTCATACGATTATAAGGCGACACAGTTGGATACAAGAGCATTGTATCAAAGCAGTATCTCTTCCGCAGACATCCTGACAGCCTTCATTATCCATTATTATTCATATTATCTGTGTGTAAACCTCTAAACTGAGAGGCTTTTCACAGTTTAGGGATGTCCTGGAGTAGCCTGGCGACGCCATCCTACGTACTTCCGCCCAAAGATTTTGGCTCCGCACATAGTCTGGCCAAATCCCCCTACCTCGGTTCGCTCAGTGTTTTGCCAATCAGCAAACAGTTGCGAGTGGTGACGCAGAACTCACGCACAGAGTCCATTGTAGTCCATATAATTGTAGTTCAACCGCAGCGGAAATAAACATGGCGACGGAAGAACGCTAGAAGCTATCCATGAAGTTGTCTCAACTCTGGAGATCATTACACAATTAAAACGAGAGCAAGAGGAATGCCTCGTCAATTTTGTTAGTGGCAAGGATGTCGTAGCTCTCCTTCCAACTGGCTTTGGGAAAAGTTTGATTTATCAAATGGTACCGGTATAATGAAAGCGGATGTGGGAAGCGTGATTCGCGAGCTAGAGCCTCGCGAGAGTAAGCATGAACCTCGGCGCATAACCAACGTCATTTCTAAACATTATGATTGGTTAAGGGAACTCCGTTACTCCAATGAATTTAAGTTGCTGGGTAAGGTCCCGCCCTCCATGGAAACGGATTCCCCTTGGGTTTTCCCAGACTGTTTGACAGAGTCAACAGTCGGCTTTCGCCCAGGCTAGGGCTGGAGGGCCGCTGTCCTGAAGACTTTAGACTGCAGACTTTTCCCTGCTTCAACACACCTGATTCAGATGGAATGGATCTCTTCAAAAGATTGTTAACTTCTGTACACAGGGCCGGTTTTTGCTACGGGCAATGTAGGCGACTGCCCAGGGCGCACGCTATGTGAGGGCGCACGAGCTCCCTCAAAAAAAACAAAGACTGATCCCAGGCCACACAACGCAAACTGCTTCCAGTCCAAATAAACTGTATTTCATTCCTAAAATTAACATAGACCCATATACCTTCATGTAATTAACTGAGTTATGTGAAAAATGTAATAAAACAAATAATAATCTGTGCAGTCATCTACGTGAATGTGTTTACGTCACGTGACTCCGGTTGATTGACGGGTGAACGGACGGCGTTAATGGGAAACGCAAAGGTAATAATGTGGAGTCATCATGGATCATCATCATAGTAAAAGACCAAAGAAGCCATCAGGTGCCCAGTTTAGAAAGAGAAGAAGAGAAGAGGAGAAACAGGTAGAAGATAAAGGGATGCAGATTTCTATGAGTGACGTGAGAGACGTAGACTATAGGCTATCTGTTAGCCTCTTGCTAACATGTTGCTATTAGCCACGACTGTATTTGATTTTTTCAGTTTTGCTGAACTAGAATTAGAATTGAGGCATCATGCCATGCAACTAATTTCACCCAAAGGCAACCTGGTCTAGTTTGTGTTTGCTACACAACAAGTGCAAATTCACACAGTGTGGACTGTGGATTTTTTTTATTGTTATGAGCTATATGCAAAATTAAATAACTTCTAATATACATTAACATGGCATTTTGTAAGCTACATGTAGTATCTTTTTGTATTTAAATTATATATAATAAAATAATACAAATAGTATAATATATTGTTGTGTTGGTGGCGGGGTAAGTCTTCTTTTTTTTTTGGAGGGTTAGGGTTACTGAGTTAGTGAGTTAGTTAGCTGCAAGGGATGGTTCGCCCAGGGTCCGCTGCTGCCACCATTATTCATATTATCTGTGTGTAAACCTCTAAACTGAGAGGCTTTTCACAGTTTAGAACAGGCATGTCCTGGAAGGCCGCCGTCCTGCAGGTGTGCTGAAGCAGGGAAACGTCTAAAACCTGCAGGACGGCGGCCCCTCCAGGACCGGATGTGGACATCCCCGGTTTAGAAGAACCCCGTGATGAAGCCCATTCTGGTGTTCAGTCTGCCAGATGCTGAGTTTCTGTGTCACACCTGTGCCATATCCATTCGACAGCTCCTGGATGAACTTGTGTGCACTGGCCATCCTGGCAGCTCGGTACATCTCCTCATCAGAGGCGTTTTCGTGGCCGTACTTGATGTTCTCCCGTACGGAGCGAGCAAACAGCACACACTCCTGGCTCACCACAGCAATCTATCAACAAACAGAATGAAAAGGCAACATCAGCGGCTGAGTAATCTGTCAGCTGATCCTCTTTCTCATGAGGACATCAGGGGAACGAAGCCACACGTATATTTCTGTGACCAATGTGATGTAATGCAAAAGGAGGGCCACAAAATGAGAAAAATCCGTAAACTTGTTGAACCTTTTCTATCATTATTGACGACAGCTGGAGGCTTATATCAGTTCTCTTATTTTTAAGGTCTCATTTGCATATGTTATGGATTTTTCATCTGCTTTTAAGTTCACTTCCGCGGTATAGTAATGGACTTCATAAAGCCCCCCGAAGGGTGTCGGTGTCTCACACGCAGAGGTTAAGATTTATGACGTCTGTGTTAATCTAAATGTTTTAATAATGTACAGCTGAGCTCAGTTTCTGCAGTGGTTCCCTGATGTTCGTTTCCCACAAAGATGTGTGTATGATTATGTTTTACGGCGACTGTTTTCACCTGTGCACTGGAAGAATAACCTGTAGTTGGTATCTGTGAGGTCTGCAATGCATTGACTAAATGGCTCGCATCACTATGTTTCATTGCATATTAAAACTGCCGGAAGTGATGTCAGTCAGTGGGGTTACATGGCACTGAAAGGATCGGATTATTGGCAAAATTATAATAAGACTCAGTTATTAAGTGCATGTAGACACCTTAATCGGACAAGAAATTGGATCGGATTAAGACCCCGAGATAACTCAGTTGAAAGTCACTCGAAACCTGCTTGTAGACGCTGAAGCACGTGGTGAATCAGACTTTGCGTTCTGCGCATGCTCCAGATGTTTTCCCGGGGTCGTGACCCGGAAGTCAAAGGAGACGATATTCCTGTTGTTGTCGCCGTCAGAAAGAAACAAACAACGCGATGGAGAATGCTCCGTTGGGCATCGAGTTTGTGCAACAAGCAGCTCATCACAGACCAAATGTAGAGGGACGTAGCTTCATCTTGCTCTGCGTTCTCCATCTTTCTCCAATGCCTGAGTTTGATTCCATTCATTCACCGCCATATATCCAAGGATAATTACCCTTGCTCAACTCATTCTTATTGTAATTTAGCCAATTATCCGATCCTTTCAGTGCCATGTGACCCCACTGAGTGTAATAGTGTAAAACCAATTTCAGGTGTGTGCATCCCTGGAAAAGGACTAAAACTTTGCTCCATACGAACTAGCGGTTCACTATAATTACTGCCAGCTGCATGTCTTCATCAACCACCGAGGCTGCAGGTCACATCCACGTCTGTCTAGACTCATACGATAAAAGACTGAAGAAATAAATTAAAACGATATGGGAAAAAGTCATATCACGATATTTTCTTTTATATCATGATATCGATATATATCGGGTCCATAACTTTCAGCATCCACTTATTATAGCCTTATTATACACAGCGTGTCTTTAGCAACACAATAAGCTAACTTTGTAATATCACGGTGTCTCAACTCTCGTTGTCATTGGCTGTTCGTGTTGTCTGTCAAAAGATGGACAAAGTACAGCAGTTTTGGTGGGTCATTGAGCAAGAAATGAAAAAGATTCTGTCCACTAATAGAAATAATGACCCCTCATATCTGCTACTTGGCATATCTGATTTGTCCATTACTGACAAATTTAAGAGAAAACTTCACCAAACACTTGCTTTCTGTGATAGAAAGTGTATTCTTTTGAATTGGATAAATGATAAAGCCCCGTCTAAGGCTCAATGGCATAGGGTGATACTCAAATATGTTGCTTTGGACTATCTGACGTGTAAATTACAGCAAAGATGATGCTTTCTGGAAAACATGGGAACCCTTTTCGTCATATATTGGTTTGAATATCTCTACCATTCTTGCACAAGGGTTTGTATCATAGCTGAGAATGCCACCCTACCATTTAATTGGTATGTTTTTGTTTCTGTGTACCTTTCTTTGATCATGTGAATGTATCATGCATGGCAGAGTACACCTGGTTTATTTTGCTTGCTTATCTTATTTATATGGGATGACTCCTGAATCTCTCGCCTGTATAAATTTAAATCTGAATTTTAACTTGGATGTGTACGTGAGCCAAATGTGTGTATTTCTGTTTTGTCTTTTGAAAATTTAATAAACATATATAAAAAAATAAATAAAAAGATGGATAAGTATATCGTCCATGTTTCATATCTCTATTGAAAGCTGTCGTTTTATCGCCCAGAACTAAATCAATTCAGCATTTGACCAACTGGGAAGTGTGCTCAGTTTCTCCAGAAATTTAGTCTTAATTAGCAAACTATTGAAGTTATGGCTTCATGTTTACGGCCAGTTAAATTCTGCGAGGTCACAGTGAGCTTCACATTTGACTAAAATATTTCTTCCCTACATCCAAGTTAATAAAATCTGAGATATCACATTCACAAGACTTAATGTCACCAGGCATGGCAGCTGACTGTGTGGAGGCTTAAAAACTTTAATCTTCAAATGAACCGGATCCCTGGTGGCCGCCCACCTTGTCATGCAGGTACTGCTCTTTGTAGCTTTGCAGGGGTTCCCCATCCAGCAGGATCTCCCCCGCTTGCGGCTGGTAAAACCTCTCCAGCAGCTTGACGCAGGTGGACTTCCCCGTTCTGTTAAGTCCTACGAGGGCAGTGATTTGACCCGGCTTCACATCCAGAGACACGTCCTGATAAAAAAAGAGACGTACGCGTTACAAATGTCCTTAGTAAACATAACAAATGGACAAGGACAAAACGGTACATACTTTAAGCACAACAAGGCTTTTTTCTCCCGTCTTTGCAGGATAGGAAAACCTAACGTTTCTAAACTGAACGTGTCCTTTGAGATTTTCAGGGGCCAGAGTGCCCGAAGGGGGGACCTGAGGTTTCCGATCCAAATATTCAAAGATCTTCTCAGAGGCACCGATTGCTTTCTTCACCTCTGGGTAGTAACGCATGACAGCCTGGAAGATAAATCAAATCAAATTTATTAGTATAGCACATTTCATATATACAAAACAATTCAAAGTGCTTCACATGAAATAAAAGCATTGCAGCAGGGAGTGGAAGAAGCATTAAAAATACATAAAAGGATATAAAGAGAAACAATTAAAATAATTTAAATTAATTTAAAAACAAGCAACAGTCCAGATAAGTTCAAAGATATCGTGCAGATTTCATGCATAGACACATGAGAACAGAAATGTCTTTAACCTGGATTTTAAAATGTCTACATTTGGTGAAAGTTTAATCTCCACTGGCAGTTTGTTCCACTTGTTTGCAGCATAACAGCTAAATGCTGCTTCTCCATGTTTAGTCTGGACTCTGGACTGGACCAGCTGACCTGAGTCCTTGGATCTAAGAGCTCTGCTGGCTTTATATTCTCTGAACATATCACAGATGTATTCTGGGCCTAAACCGTTCTGGGATTTGTAAACCATCAGCAGGCTTTAAGATAAGTGTTAGGGAATAAGTAGAAAGAAGAAAGCGAGCATGTATGAATGATGCTGGTGGCTCACCTCAACAGCAGAGGTGAACTGCAGCTCGTAGAGAACGAATGAAACCAGATCTCCGCTGCTAACCGTCCCCCTGGTTACAAGCGTTCCTCCGTAGTACAGAATAAACACCTTCAAGGCCAAAGTGGTCATCTGAAATTCATTAGAAATGATTTACAAAACAAAAAGATACACTTATTTCACCCCCGTTTGCTAAATAAACGGCCATCACTGTTACTCAGAAGCTTCTTTCACATCTGGGAAGCCGGGAATGAAGGTTCCTTTTCCTCCTCCCAATTATTCTGATACGATTTGCTAAAAAAAATCCATCATAACTGAGCGAAAACTCCCAGTCAGAGCCAGAAGAAAACATAGTTACTGGTCATTTTTTAAGGGAGGGCAGAGCTGGAGCACAGCAGAGAAAGCGATCATCACACTCTTTTATCCCGAATTACTTTCAGATGGTTGATGTGGGCTTCAGCATCTTTCCCATGGACACTTCCACGTGTCGATTGGTGAGACAGGAGATCTTAATCTTTCCAGCTGAAGGACAACCACTGCTCTTCTTGAGCTACAGTCCACCTTGTTGCCATAGTGACCTACTGTATGTGGGAGGGAGGGCGATTTTTATAGACTCACATGTTTAAAGTGCATAATTACTTTTCACCTTGAGATTTTGAGGACAAAATGTGGACAGTTTGATCCAAACCTTTTCAGCTGTTCGCACGTGTACTTCGCTGTGGACTATTTTCAGCCCTACTTTCACATGTTGAAGGACACGCGATGCGCTGTTTCTTTGTTTACAGCAGGGGTGTCAGACTGAGCCGTGACAGGTCCGGTGTGGCTGCAGGTTTTTGTTCCAACCCTGCAGCAGCACAGCCGACTCGTTTCATTCAATCAGCTGAACTGGTTAAGACCTTCAGGCCCTTCACGGATCAGTCTGACACCCCTGCTTTACAGCACGATGAGGCTTCTACACTGACTACATTTGCACGCCGTCTCGCCTGCTGCTCTTGCAGAGATTTGGGATGGAAAACAGCTTCAGAGGTGTGCATTATTAAAACTGAGGCTGCCGAAAGAGGAGCGCTGTGGCTGCTACCAAACGGTTTGATCCAACCTCTTCACATTCTCAGTCATAACCAATGTTCCCTCTGAGCTGCTCGCACAGTCTCAGCGCACAAGAAAATCTATGCAGCGCATAAAATAAAATTCATTATTAATTAATATCTAATACTACACCTAATCTAATCTAATTAATTATTAGACCAATAATGTGTTTTTCTGTACCATTTTTCAATGTAACGCAGTGAGTGACAGGTGTTCAGCCAATGATATGATACGGTTTACTTACGCTATGCAGCCAATCAGAGCATTGATAGTGCAGGTTAGCTAGCTAACAACAGTGCGGCGGAGTTTTTAGGAGAGTTAAGAGACACAACTCCTTATCATGGCGAAACGAACGGGCAGCGCCAGCGACACAAGCCAAAGTAAAAAAGAAATGCGGTTCTTTTAGGATGGAATGGCTGTCTGAGAATGTGCAAACAGAAGAACAAGCGGTGAAACTGGGTGAGATGCAGGCTGCAAGCATGACTCTCACATATAACAGATAACATGCTACACATCTCATAAACAACAAGATTTCTGTCTTTTTTATTTTAAGTGGGCCAAATCGCTTATATATTAAAAGTAAAATAATGCTGTTGTTGCTGTGATTTGATTCTTTTAATAAGCCATGTAACTTGCTATGATCCAAGGTTTTGAACAGGTGTGATGCTGGTGTGTGGCCACAGCGTGCACATGTGATGTTGCTCACAGTGGTCCTCAGTGTGCTCAGGGAGCCCAGACACATGAAAAATTAGAGGGAACATTGGTCATACACTGGAAAAAATCTAAATCTTACCAAGTATATTTGTCTCATTTCTAGTTAAAATATCTCATTACACTTAATATAAGACACAACTGCCTAACAAGTACCATTTCAGCCAGATATAGGGACTTGTTTAAAGACAATACATCTTGAATATCTTGTTAAGTAAAAAAGTCTTGAAACATCTTGTTTTGAGTCATATTTCACATGAAACAAGTTTTTGTTTTTTTCATTTGAAGAGGTTTTTAAGCTAATTTCAAGATCACTTTTAACTCAAAAGTCCTAAATATCACATCTTATTTCAAGAGATCTTGACAAGCCGATTTTCACCAGTTCCATTGGCAGATTTTTTTTGCTTATTTCAAGCAAAAACGTCTTGTATTTGTTGTTGTTTTTTACTTATTTCTGGAGGGGCATCTTTTCACCCTAAACGACAAAAAAACCAAAATGGTGACAAACAAATGACCAATTTGAGACGTTTAAAGGGGAGTAAGCGAACCAGTGGGCGGATGCCGTGGGCCCACAGAATGAAGTCTGCGTTTCATAGGCCTCATAGCAGCGGATTATATCAGTTACTGAAACACGACAGTGAATGCTTTGTGTTAAACTCACGCTGTTGGCACAGGTAGAAGCTGCGTATGCGGCGGACTCCTGTTTGTTCAGGTTGTAAGTGTCCTCCAGCCGCCGTCTGTACTTCTCTGTCTCGCCCTCCTCGTTGGCAAAGCTCCTCACCGTCTTCATACAGGAGAAAGTCTCCGTGGCAACCTGGTTGGCTTTAGCCAGCGACTCCTGAACCTTCACAGCGATAGTCTAATATGGACAGACACAACAAATAGATTCAAATCAAATTCACTTTAATTTCTTACACAGAACATACCTCACCACTATTAAACTCCATCACATGAAAATTATTAATGAGCCACGCTGTAGTCTGTGCTCACTGAAAGCCCAGGGCACATTTATTCACATGTTTTGGGGCAATGTTGCATCCAAATTGTCTGATTTGATAGATGATACAGTGCCTGCACTGGAAAAAATCTAAATCTTACCAAGTATATTTTTCTCATTGAGTATCTCATTACACTTAATATCAGACACAACTGCCTAACAAGTACTATTTCAGCCAGATATAGGGACTTGTTTTAATACAATACATTTTAAATATCTTGTTAAGTGAAAAAGTCTTGAAAACATCTTGTTTTGAGTCATATTTCACATGAAACAAGCTTTTTTTTACATTTGAAGAGGTTTTCAAGCTAATTTCAAGATCACTTTTATCTCAAAAGTCTTAATATCACATTTTATTTCAAGAAATCTTGACAAGCCGATTTTCACTAGTTCCATTGGCAGATTTTTTTGCTTATTTCAAGCAAAAACTTCTTGTATTTGTTGTTTTTTTACTTATTTTTGGAGGGGCATTTTTTCCAGTGTGTATCTATATGTGTGTTGATTGATAAATCAATGAGAAATGATCTGTCAATTCTCAATCTTTCTAAACTCAAAAAGCGAGTCATCTTTGCTGGACTGACAGCAGCCAAGAAAATGATTGTAACTCGCTGGAAGCCACCTCATTCTCTGACCACCCAGTCTTGGATTCTCTCTCTTTTGGACGTCATATACAGCTCGGATCAATGGTGCTAATGATAATGAAAATAAAAATTTGATCACAAAAAAAACAAAACAAATAGACTCAAATCGATAGAAATATCGACCACATGATCTGTTCAGAGGATTATCTGATCCATAAATGCATTATTTCACCTGGTGGAAGTGTCCAGTGAGCTCGGGGATGACCCAGATGATGGGAAGCCCCATACAAGTGAGAAGGGTCATTTTCCACGACTGGCACAGCATGAAGTACAGCAGGAAGCCGAAACGTGCCGTGTACCACATCACGAGGCTCAGCTTCTCGCTCAGCGCCTCGCTCATGTCGTTGGTATCCGTGGTGATGCGGGACACAAGTTCCCCTGAGATAAAAGTCGCCCATCAGCCTTCTCACATGCATACACATCTCCGTTAGTAATTTCATTGCCTCGTGGGGATCGTGTTTACCCGTCGGAGAGGTATCAAAGAAAGCGATCTCCTGCTTCAGCACAGCCTGGAAGACGGCTCCCTGCACCGAGGTGTGGATGAGGCTCATGGTGACGTTGTACATCAGGTCGCACACGAACTCCAGCACAGCACTGGAAGGTGACGGAGCACACAGTGAACCACACAGCAGGCAGAAGACAGACACAGGGGCATTACTACACCTCTCACCTCTGCTTTAAACTTAGAAAACAATATGTTAGCCATGTTAAGCTACTGTTTTAGATCTAATTACATTGGTTTTATCTGGGGCTGGGCAACGATTAAAATGTTTAATCTAATTAATCACATGATTTCCCTGATTAATTATGATTTTGGATTTTGCATTTGTATGCAAAATCCAAAAATGAATCCAAAAGTAGTGTATAGCTTTTAGCATTTAGTTTTATTTTAAATGTGCTGCCATATGAATGAAAGTGCCATAACATTTGTTGTGCAAACACACTTTTAACATCAGCATCTTTCTGTAGTTTTTATGTAGAAGCCTCGCTCCACTGTCTGTTTCCTTGAATGACTTGCTGCTATCAGTTGTGTGTTTTGCCTTTAAGTGATATTTTAGACTGGAACTACTACGCTGAGAAGACAATTCAACTTGGCTGTAAATGCAAGAGTTTTTTTATTTTTTATTTTGAAATACGTGCTTTTTTACGTTTATCTTTATTTTATTACTCCATGCTTCGTGGTGTTTGCTGTAACTGTGTGTATGTGATGCATTCAACAGACTTTTACAATAATAAAACCTGCGTTAATGTGCGATAAAATATTTATCAGCGTTAAATAATTAACAAGTTAACGCGATAATAACGAGTTAACTCGCCCAGCCCTAGTTTTATCCTAAAATTATTGTTGTCTAGATTAATTCTGCAGGAGATTCTCAAATCTGTGGATTGAAAACATGATGAAACTGATTCTAAAATGCCATTTTATCCCGTATAAGTAAGACTTTAATCCGAAAATTTAGCTCTGTATGTTACATATTCTGTGTTTTCCAGTAAAAGTGGGGTTTTATTAAGTAACTGAGCAGCTTGTCTTTGTATTCTCCAACAAAGGACGTCCGTGTTGCAATGTATGGTGTCAATGCATCCTTCCGCTGATCAAATCTGACTCACAACTCTGCTGGTCTAATCACAAACTACCATCTACAGGGCAAGTAAAGCAAAGCCGAGCAGTAAGTTATCCAAAAGGCGAGTCATAAAGCACCTTTTAAAACAACCGAGGCCGACAAAGGTAAAAATAAAACAACAATAAATGATGCATCGTAAAAACGGCTGCTGGGAACATTAAAATTGCTCAACTTGGAAAGGGAAGCCAAGAAGAAGAGATGGGTCTTTATCAGTGATTTGAATTGCTCATCGGTGGTTGCATTTGGGCTGCAACGATTCGTCGTCAAAAATAGATAATAGAAATAGTTGACAATGAATTCCACTGTCGACTATTGTCGCCAGACGTGTTTTTCCAACAGAGTGAGGCATCTCACTTAATTACAATCTCTGCCGAGAGTCGCACATGCACAACATGTCGAGCGGTAACGTGCACAGAAAAGGCAGCGTCCAACACATTAGCTACACGTAGCAAAACTTCTAAAGTTTGGGAGCATTTTAGCCCGGATATGGTGAATAAAAAGTTTACTTGCAAGGTTTGCAAAGTGTTTTTTCGCTTTAAAAGAGAGCTTTAACGTTATGCCTGACAAATGTATTTTACTATTTTACTTGATTGTAATTAACTATTTATTTTTTATAAAACACATTTGCCTGTCCTTAAAAAAAAATGGAGAGAGGTTTATTTATTTATGGATTTATGTCTATACTGACCGAGAACTGTGCCTAATTGGTTTTAGATTTAGGACATTTTTATTTACTTTTTGCATGAATCAGCATACAAAAGTTTAATAAAAGGTGCATTTTTCATTGAAGTACTGTATCTTTCTTGTGTTTATTATCATTTGCCACATAATTAAAGCAACTTCATGCTAAATTTAAGAAAAAATGAATAATTATCTGATTAGTCGACTAGTAAAATACTCATTAGTTGAAGCCTGCATGCAACATGGAGAAAAATCGCTCCTCTCTGGCCTGTTTGAAGTACCTTTAGCTCATCATCCCTGTCATTCTCTGTCATTGTTTCCTCATCCTCCAAACTGAGAGTGAGACAACTAACGCGTGCTTCTCACAACCCCGCTGACAGAAGCAGGAATGTCCCTTTAAGAGATCTGAGATGCTATTTTTGAGCGAACAAAAGAAAGCTTAGCTCACCTGGCGACCGTCAGTAGCGTCATGGTTATGATGGCCTCTGTGAATGCATCAGGAGCTTCCTCATTGCTGATCCAGTCAGCCATGTGACCGGTGTACTTTGGAATAGCCATCTCACCTGCAGTCAGAAGTTAAAATGATCACAATTTTGATATTTGAGTGACTTACACATGACCTATTACAGGCCGTCTGCTTATTATCCATTATCCATAATTCATGGAAGCCCTACGGAGTAGAAGATATGTTCTACGCACCGTAAGACGAAAGAACAACAAGAGCGAGCACAACCGCATAGCGGCCGGCATACGGCAGCATGTATCCCACCAGTCTGTTCAGAGCGGCCCTCGTATCCGGTCCGGCCTTCACGGACGGCGCCCTCGTCAACCAAGAGGAGACGTATCGGCTCCAGTAGAGCCAGGCCACCGCCGTCACGACGTAGCCCTGGAACACCTGCACAGCAACGAACGAGATGTTTCAGCAGAGAAGACGCTGAAATAACTCCAGCAGGGAGTAAACAGAGCCTGCTGTTTCCTGCTGTTCAATCTGGTTTCTGTTAAAAAAAAATGTTTTTAAGCCTTCTTTTTAAAGCTAATAGTTTAAATCCTTTTCTAAGATAAGACTTCCTCTGTCCCCATTCATCCCTGCAATGATCCGCATGAACTGTAAAGAAGAATATCAAAATAAAATACAGATTTCCTTAGAAAGATAGAGATAAACATGAATAAATTATTGGGAGAAGTTAAAAAACAACAAAAGCAGAAATATGTTTGTACCATGTGAGAAATACTGCACTAAAATGTCATGTTGAGGGACAGAAAGAACAAACAAATATGAATATAACACATGTATAATGACAGACAAAAGGGTGAATTATACTGAAGACGCACTGGGTTATATTCACACATATGAATCCTGTTTCATCCCCACATGTAAATACGTTTGTTTGGCTGCAGATCAGACAAAGTGGGAGAGACGTTTATTTCTGCCTGAACATAAAGATAAAAGCTGCCAGCCGGCAAGCCAAAGTTAACTTGTTGGTTTCTCACTCTCATTATGCAGCTGAGTGCAGTGGTGGAGGAGGTCGGCAGCAGTAAATATGAAGAAGGGAAAGTATTCAGTTACACCTAAAACCTTCACAGAAAAATCCAACTGAAATGGAAGTTTGGATAGTTCACTGCATTTAATAATCTAAACTAGGGCTGGGCAACGATTAAAAACTTTAATCTAATTAATCACATGATTTCCCTGATTAATCACGATTAATCGCATTTGTACGCAAAATCCAAAAATGAATCCAAAAGTAGTGTATAGCTTTTAGCATTTAGTTTTATTTTAAATGTGCTGTCATATGAATGAAAGTGCCATAACATTTGTTGTGCAAACACACTTTTAACATCAGCATCTTTCTGTAGTTTTTATGTAGAAGCCTCGCTCCACTGTCTGTTTCCTTGAATGACTTGCTGCTATCAGTTGTGTGTTTTGCCTTTAAGTGATATTTTAGACTGGAACTACTACGCTGAGAAGACAATTCAACTTGGCAGTGTTTACAGATGACTTTGGTTCTGTCGACTCCGCCGTCTGGAAGAACTTTAAAATGAAAATGGCCGAGTAAAAGTTCCGTACCCTTCTCCGTGTTTGGTGGATCCGCCGATTACTTTCTTTTCCTGTTCCACAGCAGACAGCAGCAGACTTTTACAGAATAAAAGCCTGTGAGCAACAGACTTTTACAAAATAAAATAAATAATAAAACCTGCCTTAATGCGCGATTAAAAAAAATTACCGTTAGATAATAACGAGTTAACTCGCCCAGCCCTAATCTAAATATAAAATCATCCTGTCTGCTCAGTGTCCTTATGCTCACCCTTCAACACACAACAAACTTTGTCATAAACATATTTGAGCACAAACTCTTTAAAACATGTGCCGGATGCCTTGTTCTGCACCTGCCATCCCTTTAAAGTACTATTATACCTAGAAAAGGGTGTTAAGAGGAACGCACCGGTGGGATCTTTCTTGTAAATAGCCACAGTTATAGCCACACAGAGCAGCCCAACAGGCAGTAAAACTCATACACTCACCCTTTCCCAGGAGTGCCACCCCCACAGCTCCTGCAGGGTGGACTGCCCCAGCGCCCACAGCACAGAGGTGTACACCGGGAAGTGGAAGCAGAGGACCCCTAAGCTCTGGAGCCCCTCAAAGCTGCACATCCACGGAAGCCTTCCGGGGTAGGTGAGGATGAGGACGGCCAGCACGCAGGCCCTGGTCAGCGCGCCCCCCCACAGGGTGACGAAAGGACGCGCCAGGAGGAGAGGGGAGAGCTGGGCCAGGCGCATGGCGTGCGTCACGCACACATCCAGGCAGATGCACAGCAGAGGGAAGAAGTAGCTCATTTTCTGCATAACTTGTAGGGTGATGAAACACGAAGGCACACGTCAGATAAAGTAGAATAAACAGCTGTGTCGTTCACTGGCAATGAGAAGAATTTACTTTCACTTTGCTGCAGACATTACTTTCGTTTTCTCCTACAATGCTGATTTCTTTTAAACACTTTGACAGAAAAAAAAGACCCTGACGTATCAATAAAACTCCCAACAAACCTGTTAATATCAGCATTTAACGAGGCAGGCCACCGGGAGGGCGGCGGCTAACACTTTTAAGCTAGCATAATAACTTCGGAAATCGACTATACTTACTTAGTTTCCTTTTCGCCAAGACAGGTTTGCTATGAGGAACGTCTCAAAGCTGAAAAAAATGCTCCGATATAACCCCCCCAAAGCTAAAAGTCTAACTTTAAGGCTCTTGAGACGTCCTACTCGTCCGCCTGATGAGACATAACCTGACAGGAGTGAAAGCGAAACCATCTATTTATACCGCTACTACGGAAAGTCCCGTATGTCTGATCGGCGATAAGCGACTAAATGTAACCTACCTTTCTTTACTTTATGACGTTTTCACAACAAACGTCTTCTTTAGATATATAAAAAATAAATAAGTATAGAGTTAGACCCTGTACCACATCACTGTGGTAACATGAGGCGTGTGGGATGACGCAAACGGTCCAACAGTGACCCCCAGTGGCGAGGAGCTAAAACTAGATTTATCTATCTATCTATCTATCTATCTATCTATCTATCTATCTATCTATCTATCTATCTATCTATCTATCTAATTCATAAGGTCAAAGCAAAGTCCAAGTTTTATTGACAAAAGTGCAAAGCAGAGTGGAATTGCATGTGCAATGTTAGACAAAAACAGACTTCAGTAGATATAAATTGATATAACATAAATGCTAAAACTACTGTAAGAACCTTTAAAATGAGGTAGGTAAATGTGAAGCCAAGTTATGGAGTGGAAGGGAGAAATAAAACAATTATTCCACATTGAAATGATTTGCATTCAGTCAGTTTGTGTGTGCATGGAGCTGTGTTTGAGTTTTAAATCGGACTGAGGTATGAGCACGTTTTTATCCACTTGGGGAATGTTGTAAACTGGATTCTACGTCTTTTGTAACCTCCTAAACTGTGTAGTCTACTCAGAAGCAGTCGCCTGGTTTGCCATGTTGGTAATCTGGCTGATAATGTTGTTTCTGTTGTCCAAAAATTAGCCCCCCCAACAGAACATTCAACCCACCCCAATGACAGCTTCCTTCCTCATTTCCCCAGCTTTCATCTTAGAAGGATGGGATGACCAAGACTATAAATGCTCCAACTATTTTAAGCAGCTCTTTGAAAGCTACAATAAATCACTGAGATTACGTTAGCTTAAACGTATGGTTTGAACATCCGATTTGTTGTGAAAGGAAAGCCTGTCTTAGATGATGGATCATGCAGTTTGAGGTATTTCAACACAACAACAAAAAAAACTCAGCCTTAAGGACAGGACAGTGGAGGTTATAAATTAAAAAAAAACTAAACATGATGGATTTTTCATGGGCTGATTCCAGTATTTTTAGTCTGAATTTATTCATATCTGACAAAGTAATACATCAAAAGACTTTAGTTTCAGCCCAAAGTATCAAATATGTCGTTATAGGAGTCATGTATGTCACAGCATCACATCTAAAGGTTCAACGCCTTAGATACAGGACTGTGACACAGGGGTGGAGCAGTGATTTTAAATGTGGGGGTGTTACATGAGCGCCACATCAAGCCCATAGACACGACGCTGAAGTTGGCATCCGATTCGCAAATTAAATCGATGGGCATAAAGGGCCATTTCACTGCATTTTTTTGCATTTTGATCGGCCAAAACTAGGTCCTGTATGGAAACTACAATAGTTACACTGCTCATATCTGGATGGAATTATTCTAAAGAGGCTATAGATTCATTAAAACCTTGTTTGGGATTTGTGAAACCTTTTTCTGATTTGTACAAATGCAGAACAGGGCCATTTATTGCATTTTTTTGCATTTTGATCACCCTAAACTAGATCCTGTATGGAAACTACAATAGTTACACTGCTCAAATCTGGATAGAATTATTCTAAAGAGGGTACAGAGTCTTTAAAACACATTTTATGATTTGTTAAAACTTTATTTGGTCATTGAAAATTCAAAAAGGTGAAATCATCTTGCTGTAAAGTGGGGGTGTCGAAACACCCCCATCCCCCACGGGTGCGACACCCATGGTGTGACATGCATGAGGCAAGGCAAGGCAATTTTATTTATAGAGCACAATTCGTACACAAGGTAATTCAAAGTGCTTTACAGCTACATAAAATCACAAGAAGGCAATAAAATCATTAAAACTAAACGAAAAATAAAAAAAAACATTAAAAATAATAATTCATTCATTCATTTAAAAGTGAAGAGTGCAGATAAAATACTTTCAGGATGAGTCAGTGGGTGATGTGTGAAGGACTATCTGCAGACAGTCTGCACACATATATCTTTTTAAGCTGTTTCAACACCTGCTGTTCAACAGCTGAGCCCAAACTTACCTGGTGGGATGTGATGCTGAGTGGTGTCTGAGAAACTGTGGGACCAATATCTTCCATTTCTGCAAAAGCTGCAGCACAATAATCAGGTTGTTCGAGTCTTCTGCGTGTTAATTCATCAATAATTACTTTTCAAACATGTTGTCAGGGAGAAACGCTCATTTCACCTGTCAATTAGGTCTCGTAATTGGTCAATTAAGCCTTTTAATTGACCCTTTCGCCCGACTTGATTTCATTGATGCGTGCACATGCAGATATTTTTAACCAGGAGGCGCTGCAGAGCCTGAGAGGGAAAGTGAAAGACACCCCAGCAGCCCTTTGTGCAGTCTGAACTGCCAGAACTCTCCTCTCATGGTGCGTATTTTTCCTGTTTGCTTAAACATTTGAAAACGTCTCGGAGGCCCGTCGGTTCCGTCAGAATCAGATCACTAGGTTTAAGTCCATCTGCTCATTTGTCTCAGGTTTCATGTCGCTAGATGTCCCAAACTATCGGATCTGAGGAGCTTCCAGCTGGCAGCTCCGATGTCTACTGAGCATGCGCAGCAGCTGCCAGGATAGACTCAACTGGAAGATTTAAAAAGGGATTTCTAACTTGATTATTATTATTATTATTATTAACCCTCAATGCGTTTATTATTAATTTAACAATTATAAATATGAATCTCCATTTTCATGGATCTAGTGGACACTGGTTCCTGTTATTATTCACTTTAATTTCAGCTTCTTTTGCTTTATTTTCCTTTACTGTTAGAGTACTCTGTAAAAATCTCGAGTCACCCCTCACTTCTTTATACAATGCCAGGAAAACATAAATGTAGTTTGCGTACATAAGGCAGAAACAGAGTTTGTACCATTCTAACGAGCTTTAAAGTGAATATCTGCTCTGAGCTCATTTATTCTGACAGCTATTCTAATGCAGCCGTGTTTAATGTCAGCTTAAATAAGCTCAACCAATGCGACTCTTGATTAATCTGATTTCATTTACTTGCAAAGTGAACAGTTAGATGTAAACCTGGAGGGGGAGGTTTTCAGTTTTTGATATATAAAGTGCTGTGTTAAGTATTGAAACATCCTTAGTTTTTTTATATATTGCAAGGAAATATGTGTAGTGAGACATTTACATGTGCAAACAGAAATGGAAATAACAGAGTTAGTTCAGTTCTGAGCAGCTTTAAAGTGAATATCTGCTCTGAGCTCCTTTCTCCTCCAGCACAGCCTGAACCCTCTCAGACGAGCTTTCTGTCCTTTCTTTAAGGAGTCTTCAGGAATAGTTCTCCAGGCTTCTTGAAGGACATCCCAAAGCTCTTCTTTGGATGTGGGCTGCCTTTTGTTGCGTTCTCTGCCAACATGATCCCACACTGCTTCAGTAATGTTGAGCTCCGGGCTCTGGGGAGGATTCATCCCTCCATCAGACCTGCTGCCACTGATTTTCAGCCCACTTCTTGTGTCCTTTGGCACAGCTCAGCCTTTTCTCCCTGTTTCCCTTCCTTAAGAACAGCTTCTTGACAGCCACCCTTCCATGGAGCCCATTTCTGATGAGGCTTGGGCCAACAGCAGATGGATCAGCTGAAGGTCCAGATGCATCTCTCAGCTCCTGTGTCAGGTCTTTGCTGGAGTTTTTCCTCTTTCTTAAGGACATCACTTTCAGATCCTGTTCATCTGCTGTAGATAGTTCTTTAGGCCTGACACTTCTTCTTCTGTCCTCCATGCGTCCAGTTTCCTCAAATGTTTTAAGGACACACTGCACACCATGCTGAGATATGCCAAATTTTCAGCTAACAGCTCTTTGGGAATCACCTTGTTGCTCCATGATCTTAATGAATCCCTTTTATTTTTTCCAGACTGGATTATTGCAACTCGTTGTATGTAGGTTTAGACCAGCGACGCCTGCAGCTTGTGCGGCTTTTACCCGGTACAAAGAAACGGGATCACATAACCCCAGCTCTGGCCTCTCTGCACTGGCTTCCTGTCTGCTTCAGAATTGATTTTAAGATTCTGATGTTTGTTTTTAAAATTTTAAACGGTCTGGCCCCACTGGAAAAAAATCCAAGTCTTACCAAGTATATTTGTCTCATTTCTAGTCAAAATATCTCATTACACTTAATATCAGACACAACTGCCTAACAAGTACTATTTCAGCCAGATATAGGGACTTGTTTTAATACAATACATCTGGAATATCTTGTTAAGTGAAAAAGTCTTGAAAACTAATTGTTTTGAGTCACATATCATATGAAACAAGCTTTTTTTTCATTTGAAGAGGTTTTTAAGCTAATTTCAAGATCACTTTTAACTCAAAAGTCCTAAATATCACATCTTATTTCAAGAAATCTTGACAAGCCGATTTTCACTAGTTCCATTGGCAGATGTTTTTGCTTATTTCAAGCAAAAACATCTTGTATTTGTTGTTTTTCTTACTTATTTTTGGAGGGGCATTTTTTCCAGTGCCCCTGAGTATTTAACTGAACTCATACATGTTCACAGACCAATCAGAGCTCTGAGGTCGGCAAACAAACTTTACCTGGATGTGCCTAAATGCAGGCTAAAAACGAGCTAATCCCAGGCTAATCCCTCCAAAAATAAGTAAAAAAAACAACAAATACAAGACATTTTTGCTTGAAATAAGCAAAAAAATCTGCCAATGGAACTAGTGAAAATCGGCTTGTCAAGATTTCTTGAAATAAGATGTGATATTTAGGACTTTTGAGATAAAAGTGATCTTGAAATTAGCTTAAAAACCTCTTCAAATGTCAAAAAGAGCTTGTTTCATATGATATGTGACTCAAAACAATTTGTTTTCAAGACTTTTTCATTTCAGTTGTGTCTTATATTAAGTGTAATGAGATATTTTGACGAGAAATGAGACAAATATACTTTGATTTTTTCCAGAGTATGGTCAGATTCAAACCATACTGCCTCCTCACGCCCCTCAAGTCTTTTTTTTTTTTTTTTTTTGAAACACAGCATTAAGTAACGTCTCTCCCAACAGCTCCAGAAGTCACAGTTCTACAAATGCACACACACACACATGCACAGAGGGTTATCGCCCTTCCTATTCTTCTCCACACAGTGGCAGGAAGTTGTCCAGATATCCGCAGGGCCTCTGAAAAAAAAGAGTGAGCGAACAAAGTGGGCTGGGTGGTCATACTTATTGGTGCTGGTGCCAGCAGTGATGAGATGTGGTGACTTCACTCGGGATTAACGGCTCGGCGTGAGCAGCAGGACTGCATGGTTGATGAGGCTGTTAATCTGAGCTGAGTTTCGGCCCATTTGAGACACATTTGAGCTGGACTGGAGGACTTCTGATCCAAGCAGAGAGAGGAAAGGCCCTGCTGGTGGTGACCCGATTGGCCTGAAGATGTTAGCTCTCAGGACGTTTGTTCTGCTGGGACTGAGCTACACATGTCACGGTGAGATCACCTCCGTATTTCAACAGATTTAACTTTCAATCGATCCCGAATAAAACGCACGACCTGTTCACTGCGTGATCAAACTAAACCTTCACTGGAAAAAAATGTCCCTCCAAAAATAAGTAAGAAAAACAGCAAATACGAGACGTTTTTGCTTGAAATAAGCAAAAAAATCTGCCAATGGAACTAGTGAAAATCGGCTTGTCAAGATTTCTTGAAATAAGATGTGATATT
Organism: Odontesthes bonariensis; assembly: GCF_027942865.1. Lineage (NCBI taxonomy): Eukaryota > Metazoa > Chordata > Actinopteri > Atheriniformes > Atherinopsidae > Odontesthes > Odontesthes bonariensis. Next base: position 36,137,473 of record NC_134510.1, read on the forward strand.
TGGGACTTTTGAATTAAAAGTGGTCTTGAAATTAGCTTAAAAACCTCTTCAAATGAAAAAAAAAGCTTGTTTCATGTGAAATCCGACTCAAAACAAGATGTTTTCAAGACTTTTTCACTTAACAAGATATTCAAGATGTCTCGTATTAAAACAAGTCCCTATATCTGGCTGAAATAGTACTTGTTAGGCAGTTGTGTCTTATATCAAGTGTAATGACATACTCAAGGAGAAAAATATACTTGGTAAGATTTAGATTTTTTCCAGTGTTGTGGCTGTGGGGTGTGAAGAGATGGGAAAAAACTTGAATTCACTGTAAAATGTGTTCCAGAAATAGACAAAATTCTAAAGATTTTTCACCTGAACCCTTTCAGTTTTTTAAAAATGATGTTAAAGTATTCTGAAATGTGTCCTTCTCCTTCATGTTAACGTTTTGTAAAAGACTAAGAACACATTTTAGGGCCTGTAATCTCTATTCTGTCAGTGACAGAGCGACACCTTTCAGCTGCTCAACTGAGGCAGACGTGTAAAACGCTGCACATGTCTAATTTCAGCTCTATTGTCCACACTTTTCTGCTACGGCCTCACGCTCCCGCACACACCTGCCAAAACCCCATTGTCCAACTCAATCACATTCCTCATTGCCTCGGTGACGACCTTCGACCTTTACCAAGTTCCCGACCCACTCCATTTCCTTTAGCCGTTGGCTTCTTCTGGAAACTTCCTGTTTATGTCGGGCCCGTTTCCTGTCCCCTTTAACGGGCCGTATCAGGACCCACCTTTCACGGCTTGACCTGCATTGTTATGAATAGTTGCTCATGGTCTGAAACAATGAGTGGACTGAGAGTGTGGGAGAGCTGGTCCTGCGATAAAACACTCGTTTAAATGAATGCAGCCGTGTTTAATGTCAGGTTAAAGAAGCTCAACCAATGCAACTCTTTTCATTAATCTGATTAAAATTTTTTTTGCCACATTATTTTTATTTTCACTTTTTAACACTTACATACAGCCTTTACATTTGTACACTGGAAAAAATGCCCCTCCAAAAAGAAGTAAAAAAACAACAAATAAAGACGTTTTTGCTTGAAATAAGCAAAAAAATCTGCCAATGGAACTAGTGGAAATCGGCTTGTCAAGATTTCTTGAAATAAGTTGTGATACTTAGGACTTTTGAGTTAAAAGTGACATTAGCTTAAAAACCTCTTCAAATGAAAAAAATGCTTATTTCATGTGAAATATGACTCAAAACAAGATGTTTTCAAGACTTTTTCATTTAACAAGATATTCAAGATATATTGTCCCTATATATTTCTGAAATGGTACTTGTTAGGCAGTTGTGTCTTATAGCAAGTGTAATGAGATACTCAACAAGACAAATATAATTGGTAAGATTTAGATTTTTTTTCCAGTGTATATCTTCATTCAACTTCCATACAAAAAGTCGCTGCATTTGTTTAAAGACAAGTAAAAGTAAAACAAAACATAACACTCAAAACAAGGATGCTCCTCCTGTTAACCAAGGTGATCATCTATATACAAACAAGTATTATTAATAAATGCAAAATAAGACACAAATATAGAGAAAACATACAAATCGTACAAGGTCAGGATCTGCATTGCCCACAAAGATTAGTCATCCACTTCTTCATCTATTAAATCCAAGTCCTTAATGCAGCTGATGCTCCACATGTCTTCAAATAATTGCCGTTTAGCCTTTAATATGTAAGTTATTCTCTCTAATGGAAGGCTTGCTAACATCTGTCTTATGCATCGAGTAGTACTCGGTCTACAGATCTTTTTCCACAATAATGCAACACATTTCTTGGCATAAAGCAAGCTGAGGTCTATAAATGCCTAATCTGATTTAATTTACTTTAAATTAATTACTTTAATTTATTTTATATTAATTGTTCCATAATTAGTCATTAGATTATATCTTATATTGCTTTTTTAAGCTTTAAATTTAATCTATTTACTTTTTCTTGATGTTGTTTACGTGATAACATTAATTTTTGGGGGATTATGATTTTTTTTAAACCGAATTTCTTATATTAATTTGACTCTTTTGGTAACTGAAAGCAGTTTTAACGTAAATGTACAAAAAAGTTGAAACTATGAAGCTGTTTTTCACAGATGCAGCTAAAGAAATGGGAACAAATGATGTGTCTCTGTGACAGGCTGCTGGGAACAAAGTGCCTAAAGATCCAGTTTAAAACGGCTTCTTTGCTAAGTTGTCTGTTCTGTGTGGACACGACACTGGTTCATCCCTTGAGTTAGGAGCCTTTTTCCTGCCTGAATGATTCACAGGTCAGAGTTAGGGGGTTTAACAAATAAAACTAACACATTCCTCTTAAAATGATCAGGTACAAGGACTGAAAATCAGAGAAAAAGCAGAAAATGTCCAAAGAAGAATTTTGAAAGCTTCAGAGAACTGTTGCTCAGGACCACTTTCAAAGTTCACACGAGGGTCTGGCTGCTTCACTGGAAAAAATCTAAGTCTTACCAAGTATATTTGTCTCATTTCTAGTCCAAATATATCATTACACTTAATATAAGACACAACTGCCTAACAAGCACTATTTCAGCCAGATATAGGGACTTGTTTGAAGACAATACATCTGGAATATCTTGTTAAATGAAATAGTCTTGAAAAAAAATTGTTTTGACATCTTGACAAGCCGATTTTCACTAGTTCTATTGGCAGATTTTTTTGCTTATTTCAAGCAAAAACATCTTGTTTTTTTACTTAATTTTGGAGGGGCATTTTTTCCAGTGTTGGAAGGAAAATAAAAAGAAATGAGGGGTGATTAAAGACTTCTGAACTGTATTTTAATGTCTGTAATTTCTGTGACTTACTGATGGACAAGCTATTCATAAGACTGGCAGCCATCTTTGTTCTTCTGGCAACACTTTTTAGTTAAAATTTCTATCACATGGAAATGGTGCCTCTCTATTTAGCAAGAGGCTGTAGAGACAGATGATACATGTGGGAAAGGTCCACTCAGATAGGACTTGAACCTCCACAGATGGTGTTTCTAACATCTCCCACAGTCAAGCACATTCACACTAATCTGCATCCACCTCCGCAGCCGTGTCCGGGGACCCATGGCACCTGTGTCCGGGGAACAGAAAGTGCAGGGACAAGTTTGGAGATGGGTCCTGTGACAAAGAGTGCACGGATACAAAGTGTCTCCGCGACGGCTTCGACTGCCTGAAGGACAGGGGTCACTGCAAGTAAAAACCCTTCTGTCACTATCACTTTAGAAGCATAGATTCTTGTTCATGTTTCAGTATATTCTAGTTATTTTCACAGAATAGTTTATCAGCTCTGAAGTACCCTGATTTAAAAGGCTTTATTATCACAAACCCCTGTCTCTTGAGCAGGGGCGGTCCTAGGGGCGGGCCGACGGGGCAATTGCCCGGGGCGGCACCATTGCGAAACCCCGCCCCCAAACGACATCGCGAAAATGTTAAAATAGTTATAAACATGTTCAAAATCGTTTAAAACGTGTTATTTCTACACTATTACCACATTGTTGTAATAATAACATTACTATAAGTGGTTTTTGTTATTATAAGCATTTTTTGCCGTTTTTTTTTTTTTTTTCTTTACCGGGGGCGGGGCGTCTGAGGGGGCATTGCCCGCAGCGCAATTAACTGTAGGACCGCCACTGCTCTTGAGGTATTATTTGAGACTTAATTTTCATATAAATAACTGACTTCATCCAGAAAAGAAAAGCCAAAATGGTAACAGTCATTACTGTTGTTTAGTTTGTCAGAGGAATAATTGTGCATTTTGGATTAAACTATTGAATCGGAGATGATGCATATATCGCATTACTTTGCCACTGATTTCTAATTATTGTCTCTCTTCACTCCTCCCAGTCCAGGCCACACAGACTACTGCCGCGCGTATTACGCCAGCGGCCGCTGCGACCAAGGCTGCAACAACGCCGCCTGCGGATGGGACGGCAGCGACTGCATCAAACACCAGAAACCTCAGTGGGCCAAAGGCACCCTGCTTGTTCACAGTAACGTCCCAAAGCAGAATGGCACCAGCACCATCAGCCCCCTTCTCTGGACACTCAGTGTCCTCCTGCAGTCACCCCTCAAACTGACGGACTCCGTTCCTCTGGCTGCCAGCATGAACTTGTTGGACTTCAGTCCTCAGGAGCTCGCCGAGCTGCTGGCCCACTCGTACCCGGGAGACTCAAACGGGTAGGTAATTAGTCAAATATCTCTGGTGTTATGATTCGAGGGGGTCAAAAATAGTTATTGTATAGTAATTAAATTAACAAGACGGATAATAAGAAGGACACCTGCGTAAGACAGATGAGAATATTGCAGCTATTTGTAAATTCAGGCTTTCTTCTTACAAATTTTGATCTGATATATTTATTGCAACAGGAGTAATTTAAAGGGGAAGTTTTTTTTTTTTCAAACCATAAAATATGTTCATCTACTCTTTTTTATTTTTTATTTTTTTTACATTACACATAAAACATTTCTACATTATACGCCAGGGGATAAAAGAGGCCACATTAAAATATTAATCGCTTTCTGGTTGTTTGAGAATTCAATGGAGGTCATGTACTGGCTGATCTCACCGAGAAAGGCAAGAAAATATGTTTTTTTTCGCATGAATTTACATTTATGAATATGAAATTTTGCCATTAAAATGATGAGGTTGATAATAAAAGTTATGTTGGCTTTTTCTTTGGTTTTGTTAAAGTCAGGGAGCCCAAACAATACACTCCCCCAAGATGAATTAAACTCATTACCAATATTGTTAGCGATAAAGTACTCCACAGTACATTTCACATCAATATCTTTTTTTAATCTTTTAACAATATGATCATTGGATGGAAAAAATCTATGAATTAACTTAAAATAAACTTCTCTGACTTTATTAGTTAACAGGTATCTGTTGGGTAAGAGCCAGATCTTCTTCCAGTCTGTGTGTTCCAAGTATTTGTTCCAGTATGAGACCACGTATGGAACTGTGGTGTAATCCCTTTTAAATGGAATCTAATTAGTTTGTTGTTTTTACGTTCATCTACTCACCAATATCAGTTTGGTGAAAGTCGGCGTCCTTCTGACGCTATTTAGATCACTCGAGTTCCGCTTATATCCATATAAGGGCATCTACTGGGATGGCGTCATCAACGTGCGCTGCCGTAGCAGCAGCACCTTTACACGAAATTTGTTACTGCTGCTGGTAACATGCTCCGTTATTGCATATTTCCAAATTGCCATGTTGCAAAAAACTAGCAGTAGCAAACTCCATGGCTGTGTTCGAAACCGCATACTACATACTACTCATACTAACTTTTTGAGTTAGTATGCGAGTTTGAGTAAGCGAGAAGTTCCCGGATGCATACTAGATTCTCCAAAATGTTGGGTATGCATCATGAGGTTACTACTCATACTCAAACTACCCAAGATGCAACGTAATGTGACGTCGCCAATCGTCATTTCCTGTCAAAACGGCAGTTTCAAGCTAGCTACAACGAGGGTAGGTTCACTTCCTGTTTTCAAAACAAAAGCACCAATTGTATCGTAATGGCTTTCCCTATGATAAAAGGCAACGGGTATTTTATTTTGTGAAAATAACCGGAAGTGCGTTAGCTCACTGCGGCTAGCTTTAGTAGCGCCGAATTCGTGGGAACAAAATTGTAAATAGCCGGTATTTTGTCAGATTTTCAACACGTTGGGGATCTAAACGACTACTTTCTCTCCTGAAAATGTTTCAAATGTTGCTAAAGTTTACAGAGTTTAGAGCTTAAGCGAAATCAGCTTCAGGCCGGCTGATTTCGGCTCGGGCAGGAGCGAAATGCATTGTGGGTAAACGCTCTGCATACTGTCTGATCGATGAGTATGTAGTATGTAGTATGCGGTTTCGAACACAGCCCATGTAAAGATGGCCGACCGTCACCGAGCTGCGCTGCAGTGGCGCGGCTCGATGACGTCATCCCAGTAGATGCCCGTTATGTGGATATACGCATCTCGAGTGATCTAAATATCGTTGGAAGGACGCCGATTTTCACCAAACTCTTATCGGCGAGTATATGAACGGATTTTATGCCAGAAATAAAGTCCAGTTTTTAAAAAACCGAACTTCCCCTTTAATTGATATAAATTTGTCCAGGATCTCCTTAGAAATAAAATATACATGTTACCGACGTTGGGATGCAGAGCAGGGGTGTTGGGTAAACACTTGAACTCAGTTAATTCTGCCTGACATGTAGAGAAGTGGAAAATAACAAACTTAATTTTGTCCTAGATCAGTATAAGCTTAACTGAGCTCTAAGTGACAGATATTAAAGGCGGATATTGTTTAAAAGTGCAACAGGAGGACAAGATCCACAGCAACACAAAACTATGTCACCTGCACAACAGTAAGATTCAGCTCCTTTTGCATTAACACATACAATCATGTGAAAAGAAAGCACACCCTCTTTCATATCTAAGCTTTTATGTATCAGGACAATAAAAAAGAAACATGGAAAATACAATCTCAGATTAGCAACTAAATGTGACACATAGTGGCACTGTGTCATCTAATGTGTCCACCCCATGGTTGAACAGCTTATAGAACCACCTCTGCAACTATAACTTGAAGTAATTAGTTTCTGTTTGATGTTATCAGTCTTTCCAGCGTTGAGTTTGCAGCTCTGGTTTCTGCACAGCTCTCTGAAGGTCCCAGCACAGCATCTCAGTCAGGCTGAGCTCTGGACTCTGACTGGACCGTTGCAGCACCTCGATTCTTCTCTTCTTCACACATTCTGCTGCAGATCTGCTGCTGTGTTTAGGATCTTTGTCCTGTTGATGAGGCAGTTTCAGCCCAGCTTCAGCTGTCGGACAGACGGCCGAGTTTGGTCTGTTTGGTCACTTTGGTCTCAGGTGTCCAAAGAACATTATTCCAGAGGAGATGTAGCTCTTCGGTTTTTTACAGTCTGTATGAGCTTAGGGTGAACTTGGCGGGATAGTTCATATAGTTTGGAAATGGCCATTGAAACCCTTCCCAAATTTCCAGAACACTGGAAAAAATCAAAGTCTTACCAAGTATATTTGTCTCATTTCTAGTCAAAATATCTCATTACACTTAATATCAGACACAACTGCCTAACAAGTACCATTTCAGCCAGATATAGGGACTTGTTTGAAGACAATACATCTTGAATTACTTGTTAAATGAAAAAGTCGTGAAAACAAATTGTTTTGAGTCACATATCATATGAAACAAGCTTTTTTTTTTTTACATTTGAAGAGGTTTTTAAGCTAATTTCAAGATCACTTTTATCTCAAAAGTCCTAAATATCACATTTTATTTCAAGAAATCTTGACAAGCCGATTTTCACTAGTTCCATTGGCAGATTTTTTTGCTTATTTCAAGCAAAAACGTCTTGTATTTGTTGTTTTTCTTACTTATTTTTGGAGGGGCATTTTTTCCAGTGAACCAATTGCTTCTCTAAGATCATTGCTGGTGTCTTTCCTCCTTGGCATATAATCCATGTGTTGTTGCTCATCTGAGGTTGTATTTACCTAATTTCAAGGTAAGGACAATACTTTTCACACGATTGTAAATCAACACAAAATAAAAGGGTACCACGTACAGACTCTGTGGAGCCTCAGTTGGCCAGTCTGGTATATATCAGTGGACAAAGTACTGAATAAGACGGGCCTAAAAAAAAAGAGCTGTTCTTTCCTACTGTGTCTTTCCCAGTTCCCTCCTTTTCCTCCAAGTGGACAACAGGCCGTGCTCCCCTTCGCTCTCTACCTGTTTCCCGTACGCTACCGAGGCCGCCAATTTCCTCCGTGCCGTCATACTGCTGAAGCCTTCCACGTTCCCCGCCCTCCCGGAGCTGAAGGCCATCATCGGTGTAAGAGGTGTCCGAGAGGAAATAGGAAGCAGAGAGGAGGAAAAGGAAGCCGAAGGTGTGCTCTGGTTTTCCTGTCTACCACACACACACAAGCAAGCACACATATCCATCTTTGAATTTCATCCAAACTAAACAGTGTAAAAAAACTTTGTCCTTCCAGCGTGTAAAGCTGTCGCAGGTTTTAAGATCTGCTGACATATTTATTCTTATATAAATAGAGATGTACACACATTCAGACGATAATGACTAAATTATTTGGTGAAAGAAACTGATGTATTTATTATGACTGAGCCCGACGTCAGTGAGGATGTCGGTAAAAGTGAATGAAGCTTAAAGCTAATTTATTAAGGCCTGAGCAGTTTTTCCAACACTGAGGGTCAGGATTTCATCAGGGAAACTGTTTTTTTTATTACTTTTATCTTCATAATAAAAGAGGAAAAGGAAACACGAGATGTGTAAATGTACTTTTTTTCTACAGCCCTTTACAGACAATACTTACGGTGTACCAAAGTTCTTTACAGCAGGTAATAAATAAAGAGAAGAAGAAGTAAAAACAAATAAAAACAATAAAAGAACAGTGAAAGCAATAAAATACAACAAAATCAAATAAGATAAAAGTGTCATCATACTACTGTATAAATTATATATTATATATTGCTGTGTAACTCTTAATGTTTTTATTTTCATTCAAAGTTTCAGCCAGAGCTGACCCCTGCATGGCTGTGGGCTGTGGTTGCCATAGCGATCTCACACTAAAAACAATAAAAGAACAGTGAAAGCAATAAAATACAACAAAATCAAATAAAATCAAATAAGATAAAAGTGTCATCATAGTACTGTATAAATTATATATTATATATTGCTGTGTAACTCTTGATGTTTTTATTTTCATTCAAAGTTTCAGCCACAGAGCTGACCCCTGCATGGCTGTGGGCTGTGGTTGCCATAGCGATCGCCCTGCTGCTCGTACTGCCCCTGGTGGTGTTCCTGGTGATGAGGAGGGTGAGGCAGCGGCGGTCAGAGAGGAGCGGCAGCGTCAGGGTGAGACGCCGGTCTAAGGTCACGGATGACGACAGCAGCAAAGCGAAGGCCTGGATCCAGCACGTGGCGCACCAGGATCAGCGCGTCCGGTCCAGCAGAGAGAAGGACAAGATCAGCCTGCGGAAGAAGAAGAAGGCCAAGGAGGCGGAGAAAAAGAGAAGGAGGGAACCGCTGGGGGAGGACGCCATCCGAATGAGGTGAGTGGAGCCGCTTTGAGGGGATGTTTCGTTTGCTGGAAGAATGATGTGAGTGTAAAACAAGTGAGAACGCGTCCTGTACAATCGCCACAGTGGCTAAATGTCACTTTCTCCTCTCACTTTTCATTTTATCTCTGTACAGAAACACTTCTGCTTTACATCCTGATGCATTAATAGCTCAATTATTTATGGTAAAATGAAATTAAAAGTGCCAAACATAGATTATTCATTCAGATCATTACTTTAAATGAGACAATAGTTTCGTGAAATATACATAAAGTTTTGAAAAAGACTTGAATGCAGTGCTTAGACCATAAAGTCATTAGGAAAACGAGTAAAAAAAAGTCTGTTGCTCACAGGCTTTTACTTTGTAAAAGTCTGTTGCTGTCTGCTGCAGAACAGGAAAAGAAAGTAATCGGCGGATCCACCAAACATGGAGAAGGGTACGGAACTTTTACTCGGCCATTTTCATTTTAAAGTTCTTCCAGACGGCGGAGTCGACAGAACCAAAGTCATCTGTAAACTCTGCCAAGTTGAATTGTCTTCTCAGCGTTGTAGTTCCAGTCTAAAATATCACTTAAAGGCAAAACACTTTCAAAAGACTTAAAGTCTCTGATTCTCGCCCTATCCCAGGGAGTGAGTACAGCTACCCTTCAGAGGAAGATGATTTTGGCCATTTGTATTCAAGAGAAGACCTCAGTAAATACTGTACCTCCTCATGTTCCAGAACTAAATTTAGTTCACCCAGAGACTACCACTGCTGCGTGTTTCCACATCACAAAAAACATTTAGATGTGCTCCATGGCTCTTTGGTGATTGGGGAAACTTAAAGGTAGGGTAGGAGATCCTGGATTTTGAGTCCAGCGAAGCTGCATTTTGAAAATACACAGGTAAAAAGTCCCAACCCTTTTCTTCACTTTCCCCCCCGAAGGCACGCCTCTAGAGTACATGAACGCGCACGAGCACAAAGGTGCACGAGCGCTGTTCTGACAGCAAGCATCGATTGGTTTGGCTAACTTTTGCTAACTTTTTCTCATGGCAGATTCACAGGTAAGAAAATACCTTTCAACATCATAATGAACCGTTTAATAATGCTAGGTGCTAGCCTAGCTGGCTCTAGTTTAGCTTCCTGCCAAGCTTCTGGACGCGTAATTCGTTCATGGAGCAGGGTACGCGCACAGGGGGAAGGAGGGGGAGGGAGGAGCAGGTTGCAGTTTGATAGACGGCATCAGTATCCAATCATTGTTAACGGTCCGTTCAGTATGATTGGATAGTGTTTTTCCTAGATTGTACGTTCTAGAGGCCACTAAAACTTTTCATTTTTATGTCAAAACTTTTAATTAATTGGTTGCAATGGGGGTGTGAAGAGTATTTCAAGCAATATGTAAAAGATGCTCCAGAAAAAGAACCCCTACCCCACCTTTAAGACCAAAACAGCCGAGAAATGTGTTGTTTCATAAACTGCGCTTTGGTTTTCAGGCCCCTGAAAAGGGACCAGGACGCGGGCAGCGACACAGATTTCACCCAGAGTTCAATGGAAGACATCAACATGAGATGCTCCAGGCGGCAGGAAGACGCCTCCATCTGCGACCACAGGGCACCGGAGCAGAGACATTTTCGGGCTGGAGCCTCTCAGACCCGCAGGCCAATGCAACGTAATGATGCCTCCACATTTTAGACATTCTCATTTGCTTCCTCAGTCATTCATGACCACCAAAACCTTCCAATTTATTTCCTCTCAGTCCTTGTTTTTAAAGTTCTTTACCCTCTATGTTGAATGTAATTCAATTGCAAAAAAAACCCCATATTTTTTAACTGACATTGTGACAACATTGTTATCGTGAATACTTTTGGCCACAATCATCATGTGGTGAAACACAGACATCATGCCAGTCCCAATTAGAAAAAGGCAAGGCAGTTTTATCTGTGCAGCACAATTCAACAACAAGGTGATTCAAAGTGCTTTATAGATACATTAAAACAGTAGAAATAAAAAGAATGATTTAAATTTTAAACAAAAAAGAAAGAAAGAAGAACAATAGATAAAATCAGAAGTTAAATGTGATTAAGTTTTGAACCTCAAGCTTCAGATTTGGAGCTTTATCCAAACGCAGATGAAAATAGGTGTGTCTTCAGCCTGGACTTAAACACACTGAGTGTTTCAGCTGATCTGAGGCTTTCTGGGAGTTTGTTCCAGACATGTGGAGCATAGAAGCTGAACGCAGCTCCTCCATGTCTGGTTCTGACTCTGCGAACTGATAGAAGACCGGATCCAGATAAGCTGAGGGCTCTGGAAGGTTCATGCTGGGTCAGGAGGTCCCTGATGCATTCTGGTCCTGGACCATTCAAAGCTTTATAGAGCAGCATCAGAAAAAGTTATACATGTTACTACACTGTGATCACATGAACGCTTCCTCCTGATCAGACTCAGTTACTGAATTTTACCAGCTCTTATTATGGTTACCAGTGAGAAAATCCAGGATTATTTCCCTCAATTAGGACCATTTTCACAGAGCCCTAAAACACAGAAGGATAAGGGACCGTAAAGGACGAGATCTGAACACATCACAGCAGCTTTAAAATCTTTACACTGACTTCCAGTCAGTCACAGAATAGATTTTAACAGCCTGCTGATGGTTTACATCTGTGATGTGTTCAGAGAATATAAAGCCAGCAGAGCTCTTAGATCCAAGGACTCAGGTCAGCTGGTCCAGTCCAGAGTCCAGACTAAACATGGAGAAGCAGCATTTAGCTGTTATGCTGCAAACAAGTGGAACAAACTGCCAGTGGAGATTAAACTTTCACCAAATGGAGACATTTTTAAATCCAGGTTAAAAACATTTCTTTTCTCATGTGTCTATGCAGGAAATCTGCACGCTATCTTTGAACTTATCTGGACTGTTGCTTGTTTTTAAATTCTTTTAAATGATTTTATTTGTTTCTCTTTATATTCTTTTATGTTTTTTTTAATGCTTCTTCCACTCCCTGCTGCAATGCTTTTATTTTATGTAAAGCACTTTGAATTGTTTGTTCATGAAATGCGCTATACAAATAAATTTGAATTTATTTGATTTAAAGGATTTTCAGGTTTAATAAACAAACATTAACATTAGTATTTTACATGTACTTTAGATATAATAGATATAGTATCAGTCACTACATTTCTGAGTTTTTTACTGTTTTGGGGAGATTTTCCATGAACTATTCGTCTCCCACCTGCACTTGTGTCAGCTTCTTCTATCCTGAAATGCTTCCTGTTTCTCTTCAGCTCCACCCAGAGGTTGGGAGAGGACCGCCATGCCCCCGCCTCTGCTCAGCCCTCCTCAGCAGGTCTGTCGGTGTTTCTTTTGACAGACTCCATGTGTGTTTTGATTGAACCTAAAGGTTTTGTATTTCCGTGTCGGCAGTCAGCAGAGTGGTGCGGTCCTGATGGGTCTGTGGTTCTGATCCGAGCGGTCCGGAGCGGGCTGGACAGAGTGGTCTTAGAGCTGCTGCAAGCAGGAGTTCCAGTCAACAACACAGATCATACCGGTAAATCCTCCTCGCACTACTTATTAATGTTAGTTCGGCGCCTGAAAGCCTGAAGCCAGAGTTTTTTCTCCTGGTAATTCTTGGTGGTGAAGTAAGAATCGACTCATTGCTGACTCACTAATGAAATAACAGACATGAAGCCAATAACCTTCTCTGACTGGTGCATGTAGAGTTAGTTTTGAGAGCTAACCTTGTTTCTGCCCCTAACAGTCCGAGGCCAGGCTGGGAGTACACTACCATCTTTACTCTTATTTTATGGGTACTGTTTAAAGGGATAGTTCGCCTCTTTTGACATGAAGCTGTGTGACATCCCATATTAGCAACATCATTTATGAACATGTTCTTACCCCCTGCTGCGTCCTGTGAGCCGAGTTCCAGCCTCGTTTTGGTGTTGATGAAGGTAGTCAACAATATCTGCGTAGGGTGTCAACAATGTTTGTTGACACCTTTCAGTCTGAAGCAGTTGGACCCTTGGTCCCTACACCCATCCTTTTTTTTTTTTTTTTTTGCCACATTATTTTTATTTTCACTTTTTAACACTTTTACATACAGCCTTTACATTTGTACACTGGAAAAAATGCCCCTCCAAAAAGAAGTAAGAAAAACAACAAATACAAGACGTTTTTGCTTGAAATAAGCAAAAAAATCTGCCAATGGAACTAGTGAAAATCGGCTTGTCAAGATTTCTTGAAATAAGATGTGATATTTAGGACTTTTGAGTTAAAAGTGATCTTGAAATTAGCTTAAAAACCTCTTCAAATGTAAAAAAAAGCTTGTTTCATGTGAAATATGACTCAAAACAAGATGTTTTCAAGACTTTTTCATTTAACAAGATATTCAAGATGTCTCGTATTAAAACAAGTCCCTATATCTGGCTGAAATTAAACTTGTTAGGCAGTTGTGTCTTATATTAAGTGTAATGAGATACTCAACGAGACAAACATAATTGGTAAGATTTAGATTTTTTCCAGTGTATATCTTCATTCAACTTCCATACAAAAAGTCGCTGCATTTGTTTAAAGACAAGTAAAAGCAAAACAAAACATAACACTCAAAACAAGGATGCTCCTCCTGTTAACCAAGGTGATAATCTATATACAAACAAGTATTATTAATAAATGCAAAATAAGACACAAATATAGAGAAAACATACAAATCTTACAAGGTCAGGATCTGCATTGCCCACAAAGATTAGTCATCCACTTCTTCATCTAGTAAATCCAAGTCTTTAATGCAGCTGATGCTCCAAAAGTTTTCAAATAATTGCCGTTTAGCCTTTAATATGTAAGTTATTCTCTCTAATGGAAGGCTTGCTAACATCTGTCTTATCCATCGAGTAGTACTCGGTCTACAGATTTTTTTCCACAATAATGCAACACATTTCTTGGCATAAAGCAAGCTGAGGTCTATAAATGCCCGCTCATTCCTACTATAGTTGTGTTTCTCTGGGTATATGCTCCCTGTATCCATCCTACTGAAACCACCCCGTGTAAACGCTCGAGTCAGCCACACATTTCTGATACCTGCAAACTGAGGGGTGGAGTAACTTGTAACTTACCCCGTATCTCTCACGTCCTCTTTTTGTTTCCCTCCTCTCCCTTCCTTTCCTCCGTCCTTCCCCAGCTCCCCTGCTCTCCTCCTCTGACTCAGAACAAAGTTAATAGTCAGGTCAACAGACATATTAGCTTTGTTGCTTATCCTTCTCTTTGCTCGAGCCTTCCCCAGAGCCTCTGTCTTCCTGTTTCTACAACAACCCCCCCTTCTTTTTTTTTGTCTTTCCTCGTGTCCCATGTTGTTCTTTTCTCCGCGGCTGAGGCATCCCTCCCTTAATCCTCCCTCTCTTCACCACCTGGGCTGGACTCTGTTGTTAAATGGTTGTTCACTGGCTGACTTACTCCCTCCCTTCTTCCCCCTCACCTCCCCTCCACTCACACTGTCTCTCTCAGGGAGATCAGCCCTGCACTGGGCATGCTCAGTAAACCACCTCTCCCTGGCAAGAACGCTCATTCGCTACGGGGCCGCTGTTGACCTCCAGGACAACAAGGTAGCTACCTATTATTACACTGAAAAAAGTGACTTTTTGCTGAAGTAAACTCTATCAGAGTAACCGTCATAATTTCTACCTTGTATTTTTAAGATTCAGTAAGAACTAGAGCTTCTTAAGTAAAAATATTTTATTCTTATTCTTATTGGTTCAGTCTGCTAAGTTAAATTTATTTTTACTTTTATTGTTAAATGTACAAATCTGTTTTTATTTAGTTTACTGATGTTTATTATTATTACTATTATTATTATTTACCCTACTCTTCATACTGTAGATTTGTTTATAGCTGATGTTTATTCTCTATTTTTATTCTATTCTATTTGCTTGTTTTTCCTTTAATTGTTTACTTATCTTTTATACTATACGCTGTTGCAACATAATAATTTCCCAAATTGGAATGAATAAAGTACTTATCTATCTATCTAAACATTTTATGAACGAAATACATGAATTATGGGGGAAGAGTAAGTTTTACTTAGGTTTCCTCATACAATTTAAATGTTTAATAGTTGTATGTACATAAACCTAGAAATACTACATAAACTTTACTCTGAAAGTGTTTCGTTAAAATCTACTAAGTTACTTCATAACAGCAAATACTACAGAAATATCAAATTTACTTAAAATTTTGAGTAAAATGATGTTCCTGCCTATGAAAAACAAGTAGACTTTACTTAGTTTACTTAAAACTTAGATGTAATTAAGTAAATGTTACTTAATATCTTCAAAACTGTTATGTTTTATGGTAAGTAAAATTTGCTTGATATTGCAGCATTCAATCTTACTTAAATCATTTGAGTGCAAATACTTACAAAGGGTTTTTTAAGTAAATCTTATTTTTTTCAGTGTAGGGAATATTTAGAGTTTTTAATTAGCAACATTTTTGTGACTTTGAATGTGTCGCTCCTTTAGGGCGAGACTCCGCTCTTCCTCTCTGCGCTGCACGGCTGCTATGACACTGCCAGGCTGCTCCTTCTCCACGCCGCCAACCTCGATCTGCATGACCGGAGGGGCCGGCGTCCCATCGACGTGGCCAGAGAGGCCATGCACCACCAGGTCCTGGAGCTCGTTCTGGCTCACCAGATTCAGAGAGGGCCCGTCGCTGTGGACCCGGCCAACGACATGACGTGGGAGGAGCGCGCCATGATGTACTCGCAGTGGGTGGGCTCGCAAGGCATGCCCGGGAGGAGTGCCTCCTTCTCTGGAATCATAGGACACCGAGATATGAACCCACCACCACAAAAGTGAGGTTTTAGATCCATCAGTTTCATCATATTTTTTTTTTTAATGAACCTGAGAGCTGATTACTTAAAGGGATAGTTCACCTCTTTTGACATGAAGCTGTATAACATCCCATTTCAGCAACATCATTTATGAACATCTTCTTACCCCCTGCTGCGTCCTGTGAGCAGAGTTCCAGCCTCGTTTTGGTGTTGATGAAGGTAGTCCGGCTAGTTGGCTGGGGTTTAAAAAATAAAGGGTTTTGCTTCTCAAAACAATATGCGTTCAAAAGAGTAATACATTTGCATCACAGAATCGTTCTCCAGGAAAAAGTCAGACCTCACAATCGCTTGGCACTATTTTCTCTCCCTTCGTATCACTGCGTGCTGTGTAGACCGTGCACAGCATCTTAGGCAGCTGGCAAAGATTAAGCAAATTCTTTTACGACAAGATTTTGAAACTTTAATTCATGCGTTCATTACAACTCGGCTGGATTACTGTAACTTTACTTTGGAGTCAGCCGGTCTTCCCTCACGCGTCTCCAGCGGGTCCAGAACGCTGCTGCTCGGCTTTTAACTGGAGTCGGGAAGAGGGAGCACATCACCCCTATCCTGGCTTCTCTCCACTGGCTGCTTCACCCATATTCTCCCGCTCGCTGCCTCAGGTCAGCTGATCAGCTGCTCCTGGAGGTACCGAGGTCTAAACTAAAGCTTAGAGGAGACAGAGCTTTTAGTGTTGCCGCTCCCAAACTATGGAACGATCTGCCGTTACATATCAGAAGTGCCCCTTTATTGTCCACTTTTAAAACTCATCTTAAGACACATTTTTATTCTTTGGCTTTTAACACGTGTTGAGAGTTTGGCTCTTACTTTCTGTTATTAATTTTGTAAATTTGGTATTTCTTAGATGCAATTTCCTGCATTTTAACCGAATTGTGGGCCCCGTTTCAGCCCAATAAGGATCTGTCCTTTTGTCCCTAAATACGTGACGATTCCATTATTTCAAGGGACGGTTGGCAACTCGTTTAGGCAGCCCTGGCAAACACATCACGCTTCCTTTAAAGTAGGCATTCGGAGACATCTCGAATAGCCTGCACAGTTTCATCCACTCTGTATAATCATCGGTGCATAAATTGAACGCAAAGCCCAGATCACGTTTGCCCCTTTCTAGTCGCCATTAATACTAATATACACACAACGAGCAAACAGGAGCGCAACAACAACAGCAACGCGCACGCACGGCCACAGTGAATTCAGACTGGCGTTGAGCCGACATCAGAACGCATTTGAACATGTAGTTCAGGGTCGGACTGGGAAAAAAAATCGGCCCTGGCAATTTTCCCCGGGACCAGCCCCCCCCCCCCCTCAGTATTAATTAGTATCTCCAATCTAATTAAATAAAAATAAAAAACAAGCACAGACACAGAAAAAATACACACCCAACACACAACCTGACTATCGGCTAACAACCATAATCAGTAACCTACACAAACCCAGACACATAATGGCTCGGCGGCCAGCAATCGGATAAACCAATGAAGTGAATCAATCCTGTGAAAGAATGAAAACAAGTGAATGAAACCTGCACTCACCCATTATGAAGTTAACTCTGCCAGCCCCATACTCTTGCCCCTGCTCAGCCAACTCCTTGACGTCGGGTATGGTTGGTAACGTTACGGCGGCTAGCATTAGCAACGAGGCTGCTAGGTTTGCTAAATCGGTAAGCATTAGGCTACTGAAGAAAGCTAGTCTTTTTAGCTACGTTATATTATCATCTTTCTTGTCGGCTATAGCCTTTGTTTACGGCCACTGGCCCTAACCTGACGCGTTAGCTTAGCTGTCAAATCACCGGAAGTTTTCACCGGAAGTACTGGCGCACACACAAAAGCTCTCTCCAGACATATCATTCTTTCATTCCGCCCAGATGAAATTTAATGCCACTCTTCGAAAATCGGCGAAATTTAAGACATTTTAAGACCTTAAAAAACGTATTTTTTATTTAAGACTTTTTAATACTTTTTAAGGATCCGCGGAGATCCTGTAATGGCGGCATGGACAGACCCACTTGAGGGATGGGGGCAGGGGGCGCAATCGTAACACGCACCTGCTTCAGAACTTGTCCTGAAGAGGCAAGGTCTGTGCACCCCCCCCCAAAAAAAATATATACAATACATTACGAGCCACATGGCCATTAACGGGCTGCTAGCAAATGTAGACTAGATAAATACATTTAAAAATCGTATATTTAAAAAAAATAAAATAAAAAATCGGAGGCCACCGGCCCAGATGTGGACCGGCCCACCGGGAAACAGGGGGGGCACACCGGCGTGGATGGGGGGGCAATGCCCGCGAGTGCCCCCCCCGTGGCGCTGGCGCTGGAGCAGTCCCCTGCTTCAGAGCAGCAAACACCGTAACAGGTGCAGCGGTCGGCATGCGGCAGCACGCAGTGATAAGAAGGGAGAGAAAATAGGGCCAAGAGATTGTGAGGTCTGACTTTTTCCTGGAGAACGATTTTGTGATGCAAATGTATTACTCTTTTGAACGCATATTGTGTTGAGAAGCAAAACGCTTTATTTTTTAAGCCCCAGCCGACTAGCCGGACTACCTTCGTCAACACCAAAACGAGGCTGGAACTCTGCTCACAGGACGCAGCAGGGGGTAAGAAGATGTTCAGAAATGATGTTGCTGATATGGGATGTCATACAGCTTCATGTCAAAAGAGGCGAACTATCCCTTTAAGCTGAAGGAGGCGTTTCTTTTAAAATCTCACGATGCATTCAATGAAACTTTGTGCTTGATTAAAAAAGGTCCAAAGCCAACTGTCAGGTTTGATTTTATAGGATAAAATGCAGTGTTATATTAGAGCTGTCGAACATTTAAAAAAATCATCAATTACATTATTTCGGGTGATAAAATAAGTAATTTTACAGTTATACTGAGTGTAAGTTGTTCACCGTATATCTCTTAATACTCTAATGTTATGACTAACTGCTTTTCTTGCCAGTGATTGGTCTATGGGCCGAGTGCAGTACCCCCCCCCTCAGAACTGGCGACCGCAGCTCAACCAATCAGCAACAGCACTGGTTCCTCCGAGAATCATGGGCCGCTCCCCTCGTCCAATCAGCACCTTACAGGAGGTGACCTCAGAAGACGAGGACCGCGAAAGGCATCAGGAGGCGCCCAGAGCCACGACACCTCACTTCCTGTCGCCCCAGCCCGCCCCCCGGCAGCGGTCCTTCTCCTGCACCCAGCATGCTTTGCAGCGGCGCTCCAGCGCTCACCAGCCAGAGCCCAATTACCTTATCGTGACGGACAGAACAGCCAACGAGCCCATTGAAAGGGTGGTCGTCTCAGACGCCGCCGCCCAGCCTGACCGCCAGCCGGCGGTAAGCGGTGAGCATCCCAGCAGAGCGGAACAGGCAGCAGTGAGCTCGACAAACACCGAGCAGAAGTCCAGAGGTGAAAGGTCAAACAACGCCTCTGACTCCAGACAGACAGCCTTGTAGGAACGGCAAACAGGCGGTGGGACTTCAGCTCGCTCTCCGTTCAGCGGAACAGATGAGCGATGTCACCGGACTGACCTCTTCTGTAGATTACTCACGCGCTACATTCCTGTCGTATAAATACTCAGCAGCACTTGGACAGGTTCTTTCTCCCCTTTTTCACTTTTTTTTCTCACGGAGGGCGGATATTTCTGTAAATATTCTGTGACATGACATAGTCAAATAATAAAAAGAAGTGTGAGATCACTTCCAGTCAGTTTGTATTCTGACTGCTGCAGAGTTATTCATGAAGAATGAATAAAAGGACTGACTGCACAGAGATGCATGCGACAAAGGGACTTTTCCCACATAAGATGGGGACTTTCTCTAATGGATTTATTTTATTGTATTTGTGTGTACTCAGTACCTTTGTAAGTCACAGTCACTGTAATTTATCCTCAGAACAGGTAATATGGTGGCAATGTTGTTGTGCTTCTAACAAGGAGCTGATAAACTCTACAGTGTTCAGACACCAAGACTGGAAAACAACGAAGAGATGCATATCGGAATAACGATAAACACAACCAAAAGCCATCATAAGCATGGTGGAACATAAAAAGTGGAAGGAATCTTGTGTAAATTATGCCTTTTTTTTGTTGCTGTAATTAAATTCTTATGTGGAACAGGGAAATAAAGAGATGCAAAACATCTAAGCAGCTTCCTACAAACACTCCAGGCATACAGACATAGCTTCCATCTCAAGTAAATGACTTTGTATTATAGGTCTGAGAATTTTTTATTTATTTATTTTTATCTTTGGCACCCTGTGGCACCCTCTGACACCCTTTGGCACTATGTGGCACCCTGTGGCACCCTCTGACACCCTCTGACACCCTTTGGCAGTCTGTGGCACCCTGTGGCACCCTCTGACACCCTTTGGAGCTATGTGGCACCCTGTGGCACACTGTGGAACCCTCTGGCACTCTCTGACACCCTGTGGCACTATGTGGCACCCTCTGACACCCTTTGGCACTCTGTGGCACCCTCTGACACCCTTTGGCACTATGTGGCACTCTGTGGCACCCTCTGACACCCTTTGGCACCCTGTAGCACCCTCTGACACCCTTTGGCACCCTGCGGCACCATGTAGAACCCTGTGGCACCCTCTGGCACCCTTTGGCACCCTGTGCCACCCTTTGGCACCATGTAGAACCCTGTGCCACCCTTTGGCACCATGTAGAACCCTGTGCCACCCTTTGGCACCATGTAGAACCCTGTGGCGCTCTTTGGCAACCTCTGGCACTCTGCGGTACTCTTTGGCACTCTCTGGCACCCTTTGCCACCCTGTGGCACCCTTTGGCACCCTCTGGCACCCTGTGGCACCCCGTGGCACCCTCTGGCACTCTTTGGCACCGTGTAGAACCCTGTGGCACCCTCTGGCACCCTTTGGCACCGTATAGAACCCTGTGGCACCCTTTGACACCCTGTGGCACCCTTTGGCACCCTCTGGCACCCTTTGACATCCTCTGGCACCCTTTGCCACCCTTTGGCACCCTTTGCCACCCTCTGGCACCCTGTGGCCCCCTTTGCCACACTGTGGCACCCCGTGGCACCCTCTGGCACCATGTAGAACCCTGTGGCGCTCTTTGGCAACCTCTGGCACCCTGTGGCACTCTGCGGTACTCTTTGGCACTCTCTGGCACCCTTTGCCACCCTGTGGCACCCTTTGGCACCCTCTGGCACCCCGTGGCACCCTCTGGCACCCTTTGGCACCATGTAGAACACTGTGGCGCTCTTTGGCAACCTCTGGCGCCCTGTGGCAGCTTCCTCTGCAAAGCTGTGGCAGCTCAGGTTGCCAGGATAGTAGCTCGGCCCTGCTGCTCAGTCTGTGCATCAGACCTACCTGCGTCTCATAATCCAAACAGTTGATGACTTCCGGAGAAATAGAAAGCTGGAGTCAGAATGGGCTCCTTCTGCATCATGGATGAAACTCTGCACTGTAGCGAGCAGCTACAACATGCATCCAGCGCTTCTCCAAACCGCAGCTCTGTCCCTTATGATCCAAAGAGTCGCAGAGGAAATGTCCTTTAACAGTTTTCTGGGGAAACAGGACTGTGTACTCCAATATATCTGCTTTCTTCACTCCGCGCTGAGTCCACTTCTGTGACAGAAACAGTCCCGTGGGGAAAAAAAATCGTCAGGAGTCGAACACCTCAAGTCTGCAGCCTTACTGCTGGATTATTTTTCTTCCGCGTCTTTCCACCTGACGTTTCAGAGTCTGAAAACTCTGAAACAGATAAAATAGGTAAATAGAAATAAAATACATCAGAAATTAAAAAAAATAAATAAATCGGCTGACCCGTTTTAGAATTGAAGCGCTTTCTTGGATATTAGGAAATTAACTAAATATTTCATTAAAGTATAGCGACATAGAGCCTTCCTTCTAGGCTTTGCGTCCTCTGCATCCTCTGGTAATTCATGATTGTTGTCCGAGTTGTTTACAGCAGTAAAAGTGACTGTCGCGCGCTGTCTCACAGCTGTGTGACAAGACGATGAAGTCCATGAAGGCTGTGCCAGACTTTAAGCACCCCCACCACCTTATGCCAGAAGCGTAATTCCACCAAACAAAGTGTCAAAGGTGCACTATCTGGCAGCCTAATGTCAGACAATATAAACACGTTTGAGTATCTGAGCTTTAATCGCGCGCAATAGGACCCGTCACTAATGGAATGGGCTCGTGCAGCTGCTCGGACTTGTGAGCAGCACGCGCCAGTTAAGGGGTGTCGTGCGCTCGTGTCAGACTGATTTACAAGTGACAAACATCCGCCGGAACAGCGTGAGGCTCAGACAAACGACCGCGAGCTTTGACACCTCGATCCCGGACAGCCGTCTGATGTGTCCGCTGGCACGCGGCGGTTGGATGGCCACGACCGCGCGCTGCTAAAAGAGACAAAACATCACAGAAAACCGCGTGAAGCCAGCCTAATATTTAATCGTGGTCACTCTACAGTTGCACCGGATAGGTTCTTACGAGTAAAAACTTTTCCTTTCACCTTTATTTGGGGATATAAAACTAAATCTGTTAAAATTTCGTGAATTTATTTGACCATACCTAATTTTCTATTATTTAAATCTTGCAAATCCAGAGAAAACGTCATGAATCGTGCGTAAAGCAGCGCAGCTTTCAGGTTGGAGTTTTGTGTCCGTGGGAACCTGATATTCACCTCTCCTCTTAAACACTCTACGACGTATCGATTCTAACAGGTAATAAAGTGAGACCTCGGTTCCCTGTTTGATTTTCCCGTGAGAGAGAGCCGCGCGAGGTGATCCCAGTTGTGCATCAACGGCTGGTGCGAACGTGCATTCCACATCCATTCAACCAAACTCACGGCAACGTGTTGTCAATAAACCTACAGGCCGCTGTAATATATCTTAATAGTGACTGAGGTGGGCACGCGTGAAACCCATCATTTTGCACACGACGCTTCCAGTTTACGGCTTTAATCACAAAATCAAATCAACCTTTGACTCTCATCCACGTTTTCACCGAGCTCTGGGAACGTCACACTTGAGCAGCGTCTGGGAACGTGACCGTCACCTCTCCTCCGAGCACACTTTGTAAATGATGTATCAGGTTTGACAGGCAATAAAGTGAAGATCAAGCTTCCTGATCCACTTTCCCACGACGGGAAAGAGCTGGAGGATGCGCTCCCACTGCCACACTTACACCCAGCATTTGTCCGCGTGTTGCTTTCTCAGATCATGGCAAATGTGTGCAAACGCCTTTAAATTATTGTCCCTCGGTTTAAAAAAAAAATCAGCCATTTGCCTCATCTACCTAGTGACAGTTTATCTTTGGAAAGAAGAGAATTTTTTTTTCCATTGACGATATTTCGTAGAATGTTGTAAAATGTGCCATTTTGGAGCTAATTTAAAGTTTACAGGTGAAATGTTTGTTAATATATCTTCAATTATACCTTCAAACACTATAAACTTTAATGCCTGTGTGTGTTATGTGGCTCAGATATGGAAAATAGATCTACTGAAATATACAAAGCAACACCAAATAAACAAGGTGAGCGTAATAAAACAAACTGAACCACAGTTGTTTGATAAATCCTTTCCATGTCAGCTGGTTTTTTTTCAGTTTAGCAGACTCCATAAACCAAAGAGAACGTCACTCTTTTATTATTGGATCACAGCTGACTGCAGAGATTATTTTTTCAGTCCCAAACTGGCAAACATGTAAAAAGTCAACAATCCATCCAAACCAAACCCTCTGATCTCCGCCGCAGACACGCGCAGCACATGCGCCATTAGCCTAACGTTTCAGCTAAAACTTCATCACAAAAAACTCCTCTACGATGAGCTGTACTGAGAGGTTCCCTCAAAAACAACTAAGAAAGACCAAAGCCACGCACACTAAATTATAAAACACAAAATATTCCAATAATACGACCTTAAGTGGGAAAACTAGTCTTGACTTTATAGTAAATAACACAATCAACAGATGCTGAAACTGTAATCTAAACTGAGCAGAATTAAGGCTGATCTGCATTCTTATTGAACTGTTACGTGGAGTTTAGTATCGGGGACAACGTGTGTGTGCGTGTGTGTGTGAGAGAGAGAGAGAGAGAGAGAGAGAGAGAGAGAGAGAGAGAGAGAGAGAGAGAGAGAGAGAGAGAGAGAGAGAGAGAGAGAGAGAGAGAGAGAGAGAGAGAGAGAGAGAGAGAGAGAGAGACGTAACCTGAAAAAGGAATGCAACATTTTGTTGGGAAGAGATCGCTGAGACGTTCCCACGTGTAATTCACGGTGCGTAATTAGCATTTGAGCTCTCACCCGTGTGCGTAAAGTGTGTGTGAGACGGTAAGATGCCCCGCCACACACCTCCTTTAATGATGCACCAAGTCCAACAGATAATAAAACCGCAAATAAGACCTTTGGTGTTGTTTTCCCACGAGAAAGAAGAAGGAAACCGTCTCCCATCGCATGGGAGCTGGGAAACAATTACAATAAAATCCTCCTTTTTAAACTAAATGAGCTGGTATAGTTTTTTTCTGTCTTGTAGGTCTCTTTCAGGAACGAACAGCAGCGGACCTGGATTGATTTACGCCCTGGGCGAACCATCCCTTACAAAAAGATACTACATGTAGCTTACAAAATGCCATGTCAATGTATATTAGAAGTTATTTAATTTAGCATATAGCTCATAACAATAAAAAATAATCCACAGTCGGGACTTCTTGTTGTGTAGCAAACACAAACTAGACCAGGTTGCCTTTGGGTAAAATTAGTTGCATGACATGATGCCTCAATTCTAATTCTAGTTCAGCAAAACTAAAAATCAAATACAGTCGTGGCCAATAGCAACATGTTAGCAAGAGGCTAACAGATAGCCTACGTCTCTCACGTCACTCGGAGAAATCTGCATCCCTTTATCTTCTACCTGTTTCTCCTCTTCTTCTCTTCTTCTCTTTCTAAACTGGGCACCTGATGGCTTTTTTGGTCTTTCACCATGATGATGATCCATGATGACTCCACATTATTACCTTTGCTTTTCCCATTAACGCCGTCCGTTCACCCGTCAATCAACCGGAGTCACGTGACGTAAACAAGTTCACGTAGATGACTGCACAGATTATTATTATTATTTTTATTTATTTATTTTTACATTTTTCACATAACCCAATTAATTACATGAAGGTATATGGCTCTATGTTCATTTTAGGGATGAAATACAGTTTATTTGGACTGGAAGCAGTTTGCGTTGTGTGGCCTGGGATCAGGCCCTGGGAACGAAATAAAGAATCAGACCACTCTGGCATTTGAAGGACACATTACCTTCGCCTTTGTGGCGGAACTTCAAAGGTCGGCTGGGGGTGTGAAGACACGTTTGTGCTTCCTGCGAATTGACACCGGCCACGCGTGGAAAACAAATGGCCCCCGA
The DNA here is from genome assembly GCF_027942865.1 of Odontesthes bonariensis. Classification (NCBI taxonomy): domain Eukaryota; kingdom Metazoa; phylum Chordata; class Actinopteri; order Atheriniformes; family Atherinopsidae; genus Odontesthes; species Odontesthes bonariensis. Next base: position 36,162,815 of record NC_134510.1, read on the forward strand.
GCAGCTGGAAGCGACGCTGGCGCGAGGATGAAATCTAATTATCATGAGAACAAACGCGCGCACATGTGCTGAGACTGAGGGCTTCCGCGTCACCGGCCGGTCGTGTGCAGCGTGTGGAAAGCAAAGAAGACATAATGGATATTATCTGGTCTTTAAATGAGGTGAACTCAACCTCAGATTAACAACAAGGCACGTCATTCTTTATTTGACAACATGCAGAAGCAGTGTGTGGAAAAACTAAGTGAACCCCATGATTCACAGCTTATCTTCAGTAGCAATGATTTGAAATAGTTTTCTGTATAAGGGAAGGTTGTTGGAGGTCTGCATTGAGGTTTGCAGCTCTGGTTTCTGCACAGCTCCCTGAAGGTCCCACCACAGCATCTCAGTCAGGCTGAGCTCTGGACTCTGACTGGACCGTTGCAGCACCTTGATTCTTCTCTTCTTCACACATTCTGCTGTAGATCTGCTGCTGTGTTTGGGATCTTTGTCCTGTTACACTTTGGTATCCAGAGGAGTTCATGCTGGACTCAATGGCTGCAAGGTGCCCAGGTCCTGTGGCTGCAGAACCAGCCCAGATCATCAGCCCTCCACCACCGTGCTTGACAGCTGGTGTGAGGTGTTTGTGCTGATGTGCTGTGTTTGGTTTCCTCCAAATGTGCTGCTGTGCATTATGAGCAAACATCTCCACTTTGGTCTGCTCTGTCCAAAGGACATTGTTCCAGAAGTCTTGTGGTTTGTTCAGATGCAGCTTTGCAAACCTAAGCTGTGCTGCCATGTTCTTTTTAGAGAGAAGAGGCTTTCTCCTGCAGCCCTTCCACACAAGCCATACCTGTTCAGTCTGTTTCTAACTGTGCTGTCATGACCTTTAACCTTTAACATGCTGACAGAGGCCTGCAGAGTCTGAGATATAGCTCTTGGGTTTTTTGCAGTTCCTCTGAGCATTGCATGGTCTGACCTCGGGGAGAACTTGCTGGGAAGATCGACAGCTGTCTTGAAGACTATCCACTTGTGAATAATTTCTCCAAACAGTTTGGAAATGGCCTTATAACACCTCTCAGATTGATGTAAATAATTAAAATTGCAAATAATGTAAATCTTTGTCTTATAACTATATTGTGTTTGGACTTGATGCTGGAAAATATGTGAAAACTTCTCCTGATAATCCGAAAAGGAACACTCAGGGAAATAAATATTCATGCATAAGTAATTAAAGAAATAGACAATTTATATACAAGATTAATGTGATGAATTATTCAGCATTTGTAACCATAAGATTACTAGATGAGGCGAGTGAAGGTGAAGTGAAGTAGAGGTTTTGCTTTGACACGGTGCTAAATGATGTGTGACAGGATATCTTTATTGTCTTTGAACTGAGGACTGCTACCGATCTCTTTGATTTCACCGTCAGACTTCACACCTGGAGGATGTAGCCCAGCAGGAGGTCCTGCTTCATTGCTCTCAGGCTAAAGAGAGCCGTCCTGCCGACAGAAGGCCTCCGATTTGAAGAAAAACAACGTCTCTTTTGACATCTTTACAATTTAAGAAATGTTTTTTATTAAATTCTTTATAAAAACAAATAATGAAAGTAAAGAAAAAGAATACTGCTCACCATAGGGAGACAACCAGAATAAATTAGTGTGCAAAACGGACAAGATATACAGGAATATCTTTGAGAATATCTTTGAGAGGATACAAGTTATATCGAACAAAGAGCCAAAGATGTCACTCATGCTCGTAGACATCATGGCATAAAGGGGAATAATGTGACGGGTGGACACTCGATCGTCATCCACTTTAGTGTCACACTCTGGAATCATGGTAGCAGATTTAGCTGTGGGGTTTCAGCGGCACACGAAGGAGGACGATCTCCTCGGCTCCGTGATACTCACCTCCTCCCTCGCTCCCCAGCATGGCAGCATTATCCGGCTTACGTGTCCCTGTGGGGGGGTAGGGGGGGGGACCCTGCACGCCTGCCGGCAGATTACACGGCTGCCCCGCTCACTGAGCTCAAACGAAAGCGTTAAGTAAGAGTGAGTCGACCCTATGACACGTACCACAGCACTTGTACAAAAAAAGGCTTTTTACATTATTTACAGGTTTTGAAGTTATGAGCTTTCCAGAAGACGAAGATGTAAATATTCTTTCATGAACAACACATACACGGCACCCGTAAAAATAGATTAGCTGTTGGATGTTGATAGTTCTGAGGTATTTGCTTGCAGGTCAGGGCCAAGGCCTCCACAAAGTCTGGCTGAGCGGGCAGCTCTGGGACGAGCCCTCTTTGGTAGCCGGTCTCTCTGCCCTCTCCTCCAGCTGACTTTGGCTCTGAGGCTGTCGGGGAACGCTTTGCTGAACCGGGAAGACGTAAGGCTGAGCGACACCGCTCGCCCCAAAGGCTCTGGTGTGTGGCCTGTACCTGGACTTCTGCCTCAGCAGCTGAAGGATGGACTTTGTGTGCGGCAGGGAGCCGGACGTTCTGCTCTGGGCGCCTGCAGAATCAGTGTCTGAAAGCGCGACGCGAGCAGCAAAGGTTGCATCCAGCGCCGGTCCCAGCCAGAGGCCTTTCCCTTCGGGTCCCAGGAACCGAGAAGCTCTCCGCAGGCAGGTGGACAAACCATCCTGGAAGGAATGTTTCTGGCCTCCAGCCTTTGCCGTGTGTTCTTCCGCAGTTTTCTGGAGGAAGAGGACTGTGTGCTCGAGGATCTCAGCTTTCTCCACTCTGTGTTTAGTCCCCCCCTGCATAGCAGCAGCGATACAAGTTAATAGATTGCACAGCCTGAATGGATACCCTGACAGGTATCCCACAGTATTATCTTAATTAAATACTTTGAATAGTAGACAAATGTGTTTGTATTTCTTAGAGGACATTAAAATCTCGTATTTAACTTACCTGCTGAGGCTCCTGCAGCAACATGGTCCTCAGATGCTCAAGACTGCGATTCATTCGCTCCCTTCGACGCTTCTCCACCTGAGATTTTAGCAACTGGAAGCAAGCAAAAAAGAACAGGAATGACTCGAGAGTCGGGAAACGATTCCAGCTCACTTAAATGTTCTGCAAAGAACTGTAGACCTTACTAAAACACAGCAGATTAGTCATTAATGTTACCTTTCTGTTGCTGGTCGCATCATCCAGTTCTTGTAACAGCTTCATAATCGCGCACTTCCCAAAGAATGCTCTGTTCTAGTCCAGTTCGAGCTTCTTCCCCAGTCCGCAACTGTTCGGGTAATGTGCCTCCAGTTCACGGGTTCTTCTTTTTACCTCCTCACTGCCTGTCCCCTCAGACTCCTCCTCCTGTCCCAGCGGGTTTTACAACCCGGACAGTCCACCCACCGAACTCCTCCCACATCCCCGCCGGCCACCGCATTTTTCTTGTTAAACCTCTCATACTGACAATTTAAACCTAATTTGATTAATTAAACTCCTTTTTTTTTCTCTCTCGTTTGTTTCGTAACTTGACGCGTCAGCTTTACGCGATAGATTTTACGTACAAATGCGTGCGTAAAGGTGATGCGTAAAATGACACATCCTGGAATATGGTTTAGAATACAGGCTTTGTTTTTTTTTTCCCTGCACTTGTAATAGCTGTTAACACACTCTGTGTGTTTTCCAAAGAGGAATGAAATCAGAGAGAATTCATGAGATTAAAATAATATTGATTCACAAATCTTAACAAAGTAAATTTGGGAAAAATATGAGCCAATTCTAATTTAATGTAATATTTTGGTGCTAAAAAGAATAATCCCGCGGTTCCCAATTGTTGGTATCTACACAGGTTACATTTAAACAGGATTTAGTCTCCCAGTAAAGGAGAAGAAATGCAGAGCTACGTCTCTGAGAGCGCACGAGCCGTTTGTGCGCCATTTAATTTGAATGTTTGCTGTTTTGTTGATTTGTTGATGCCAAAAAACTCCCTTTTGTCTTTTGTGATTGTGCCAAATCAGACTTTGCTCATCCGAATACTTTTGAGATTTTTTTTCTGCTCACTTCATGTCTTTTTGAACATCCGTGTTCCTTTTGGACATCATGCGCACTAATTTACGGCGAGTGCCAACCAACACGTCCTCCTTCACACCTGGGTTTCCGCGGAGTGAGAGAGTGCTTTGCATTCACACCATTATGTCACACTGGGCCACGCGTGTCATTTGGACCGCTGTCTCGTGCTGGGGCGCAGCATTTGTTCGGCCTTTGCTTTTGAAAAACCTTTGATGTGTGGCAGACCTCCGTGGGAATGCCTCGAGGCTGTTACGCGCACGTGACAGTTTTTTTTAGTTTAACATTTGAAGCTCAAAGTGGAGACCTCGGAGCCCTTAGAGGCCCTTTGCAGATGCAAATTAATTAACATTATTTAACTATGTGTGGAGCACGTTATAATTACAATCCTGCATTTAACTCCACGCGCCACAGGTTCACCACCTTCATTCAATTCAGAGAAGTACCGCGTTAATTTGTGTAAAATCTTGACTCCTGCTCCCCCAACAATGCCACGCGCGACAAAGAAGAAAGATCTTAAACTCTTTGTGTGTAAGTAATGTAAGAAAACGCGCGTGTTTCACTGTCTGCGCCTGATCAGATCCCATCCCAGTAATATAAATTTAATTTAGAGCCAATACACCGTAATAAATCAATGTCAGGAAGATATTAACAAGGACAAATATTCAGATCATTCATTCAATATTACAGTAAAACCCCGACTCACAGATCCAGTAAAGAAAACAAGAAAAGGTGTAGAAATAAAACCTGGGACGGCTGTGCTACTTATTTTCAGACAAAGAACTGCAACTAAGGACTATTTTCATCTATTAAACATCAAAACAATCAAAAGATCAATTACAAAATTTGAAAGGAAAGACCTAAAGTCCGAAAATCTGGAATGAAATTTTGTACATTTTCTTTTTATTAACAGTCAATTTAAATGCTTATGCTGCTAAACTGCTGCACATTTCACTTCTGACACCTGAGATGTGCACAAGGTCTCAGATCTGGGGCTTTGAGTGTTCTGCCACGTATCAAAGCTGCTCTGAGAACTCCTCTGGGCAGAGATCTCAGATGCTGAGTCCAGAATCAACTAAAACTCACCCAGTCTCTGGGTGACTTACACAGCATGAACAACAGAGCCCGAACCCCTAATGCTGCTTCAGTGAATCAGTTTGCTGATGACAGGTGAGCCCCTGGGACAACAAACACCACCATACAGCACAGCCATAACATTATGACTACAGGTCTAATATTGAGTAGACCTTACTCATACTAGCTAAAGAGCCCGACTGTCAGAGCATGGACAAAATAACATCTTAGGGTCTCCTGCAGTGTCTGGTGCCAGGATTTGGGTTTGTGTGAAATTCTTAAGGTCCTGAGTTCGGGTGGTCTTTGTAGATTGTTCTCCACAGATCTCCTCCGACTGGAGGCCAGGTGAACACCTCAGACTTTGCTGTGATATCTGATCCCATTCTAAGCAGCTTTTGGAGGACACACTGCTGTCCCGAGGAGGCAGCAGGGGGGTGCTGATGTCATACGGGTGTGACAGGTGTAACATCCATGTGGACGCCAGGCAGCGAATGGATGAGCAGCTACTTTTTTGTGTGAGGTTGATACATGAAACTGTTAGTTTCACTGTTAGTGGAACTCTGTGCCATGTTTTCTATGACTAAAGGAGTTAAATCAAGACATATCCACAAGAAATGTCAGATTGTTCAGCCTCCTGCCATCTGGGAAACGGTACAGGAGCCGCCGCTCCCGAACCACCGGACTCACCAACAGCTTCATCCATCAGGCTGTCGTTAAACTTCTTAATCCTCCATCCTGCACTTTACTTATTTTAAATGCCTATTTATATGTCTATTTAGCCTAATGTTTAGCTATGTGTCTATGTGTCATTTTTTACCACATGTCTTTACCACATGAATTAAATGTAACTGAATTTAATTCAACAGAACTAGACTGGTTGAGCATTTGAAAATGAACAACACTGCAGTGTATTTTGGGCTGTTGCTTGGGATCTAATTTTGCAGCTTTAAAAGGCATGGTTGGTAATCCTGGAGAGCTAGCAAGATTTGAAAGTGGCGCCTCCGCTAAGCTCCACCCCCCCCCCCCCCCCCCCCCCCCCTTTAAGTGATATTTTAGACTGGAACTACTACGCTGAGAAGACAATTCAACTTGGCAGTGTTTACAGATGACTTTGGTTCTGTCGACTCCGCCGTCTGGAAGAACTTTAAAATGAAAATGGCCGAGTAAAAGTTCCGTACCCTTCTCCATGTTTGGTGGATCCGCCGATTACTTTCTTTTCCTGTTCCACAGCAGACAGCAGCAGAGTTTTACAAAATAAAAGCCTGTGAGCGACAGACTTTTACAAAATAAAACCTGCGTTAATAAGAGATAGAATATTTATCGGCGTTAAATAATTAACGAGTTAACTCGCCCAGCCCTAGAAAATAAAAGAAACCAAAAATTGTCCAACGGAAAGAGAGCGACCTCTGCATGGCTTTGCAGGCCCTTCAGATCCCTCAGTTGTCTCCACCGCTCAAACGCTGCACCGATGTCGACTCTGGTCTTGCTTCTGGCTTTTTCCAGGCCCGGAGTTTGGATTGGTCAGCTTTTTGTCAGTCCTGCAGCTGCCACAGATGTCTGATTATTTTCAGACCTTTTTCTAAATACATCATGTATAGATTATTCTCAGGATAGACGGACCATTTCACCCAGTATTACAAAGTGTGTTTCTGAACAGGATTACCAACCATGCCTTTAACATGCCTCTAGCAGAGCTCTTAGATCCAAGGACTCAGGTCAGCTGGTCCAGTCCAGAGTCCAGACTAAACATGGAGAAGCAGCATTTAGCTGTTATGCTGCAAACAAGAGGAACAAACTGCCAGTGGAGATTAAACTTTCACCAAATGGAGACATTTTTAAATCCAGGTTAAAGACATTTCTTTTCTCATGTGTCTATGCATGAAATCTGCACGATATCTTTGAATTTATCTGGACCGTTGCTTGTTTTTAAATTCATTTAAATGATTTTATTTGTTTCTCTTTATATTCTTTTATGTATTTTTAATGCTTCTTCCACTCCCTGCTGCAATGCTTTTATTTTATGTAAAGCACTTTGAATTGTTTTGTACATAAAATGTGCTACAAATAAATTTGACTTTGAACAATCTGCATCTATGTTGTGTTTTACTGTGTCGTTAAGCTTAGTTTTTTCCCCAAAATATAATAAAAACTGCAGTGACCCTGAGGAGCAAAAACTATACCAAATGCAACTAAGGCAACCGAAGCACAGCAACAAAACAGGACAAAAGAAAGGAATACATTTAGCAAAACACAAGTGTTCAGAAATGCAGCCGTGTTTCATTACCAGAATAAGATTTAACCAAACACAACGAATAAAACCGAAAAATCAAACAAACTGTGAAAAAATGTGTCTATGCATGAAATCTGCACGATATCTTTGAATTTTATTATATTTTTATTTAATACCATTTTATTTTATTATTTATATCTGGACTGTTGCTTGTTTTTAAATTCACTTAAATGATTTTATTTGTTTCTCTCTATATTCTTTTATGTATTTTAATGCTTCTTCCACTCCCTGCTGCAATGCTTTTATTTTATGTAAAGCACTTTGAATTGTTTTGTACATGAAATGTGCTACAAATAAATTTGATTTGATTTGATTTTAACAACTTTTTTTATTCCAACCCAAAGACAACAGATATGTGGGCTAATCAGCAGCTGCTTTGTGAATACAGAGTCTTTATTGTAAAAGAGGTAGAGAGAATACAGGTGTTTCACTGTACAGAAAAAAAGACAGCACTGCTGATACACTCATTCAAACCATTAACATGGACACAGGCGCACCTCATTCATTTTATAGGGACACGTAAGCCTGGTACAAAAAAGAAAAGAAAAGGAAACACAACACAGAGAAACAAACACACAAAGTCTTTGGATTTTTCTCTATTGCCCTCTCATTCACTTCTGCATTCTCTCTTTCTGAGCTGCTAAAAGGAAAACGGTTGTTGCCCTAACAATAAAAGCAATAATATTAATAATAATAATGATATAGTGTGCTAAAAAATAAAGATAATGCAATCCCACTCCTCCCAAACACATCTCAGTAACCTGTCAAAGTAGTGGAAAACAAACCCCTCCACCCCCATGATAAAACCACACCTGCATGCACACAACAACACACACACATCCACTCCAACATCTGTGCACTCGACTAATCATCCGAACGGCGAGATGACCGGCGCTTCGGAAAGAAAAGCAAAACCACAACGTCCATTTCAAATGACCAAACCAAACGAACAATATACAAAAACAACTGCAGCCAAGTGGGAAGTGTGATATCATTCTTTCTGTCTCGTCCGTCGTCAATCTTTCCGTCGCTGTCGTTCTGTAGCCAGTGGGCGGGGCCATCAGTCGGAGTTTTCCGAGTGGTCGCTGCGTGGCGAGGCGCCCGACGGGGGCGAGCTTCGACCCGGCCAGTTTCCGTTAGCCTGACGGATCGAAAGGAAAAGAAAGGTGTCAGAAGGAAATGTGCCGATTCTTTCCTGGCAGTTCGGCTTCAGCTTCTTCAGTGATTTGAGCCCTTTAATCGTGTTCTAATACCCGACCGTCATCATCCTATGATGCGTTCGTTTAAAAAAACGGAACACAAGCAATGACAGCAGCAATAAAAAGACATCAGTGAAGCCAACCGCTGCATTTCAGACACAACCGAACGATTCGGGACACGAATATTTGGACGCGAAGTGAACAACAGGAACCTTCTCACCTTTTGGATTCTGTGCAGTTCCAGATGTTTTTGTCTTTCAGCTGCGTGGATAAGTTTAAATTAGGGCTGGGCGAGTTAACTCGTTATTATCACGTTAACTCATTAATTATTTAATGCCGACAAATATTTTATCATGTATTAGCGCAGGTTTTATAATTTATTTTATTATTGTAAAAGTCTGTTGCTCACAGGCTTTTATTTAAAATAAAGCTAAATGCTAAAAGCTATACGCTACTTTTAAATTCATTTTTGGATTTTGCGTACAAATGCGATTAATCAGGGAAATCATGTGATTAATTAGATTAAACATTTAATCGTTGCCCAGCCCTAGTTTAAATCTTTTCCGTCTTTGTTCGAAATGCTCTGAGACGTTGATTGTTTGGGGGGTCTAACCCCTCCCAGATCAGCCCACTGTTGTTTAATCTTAAGGTTCAGAAGCTTTTAAATCCCCTTATTGTTTTTATAGAAAGAGCACCTTGTGACATATGTGGTGAAAAGTCATCACCACAGCTGTGACAGCCAGGTGCTCCTGTTCACTCAGTGAGCCGTTAGCACACCTTGTTCTGTGGGATGTTATTCTAATGAAGACCATTTTGAATTTGATTAAAAGCTCAGCCGTCTGCTTTTAAATGTATGTTTTGTCTCCGGCTTTGTTTTCAGCTGAAGACTTTTATTTGACTGATCCGTTCTTGCTCTATAGAAAAATATTCAATGCCGACTAAAAGCAAATACTCGGAGCCCAAAAAAACTGTATCCAAGGCGCACAGATATTACTGCTATTATCCAGGATTTTCAAGGTTAACGCTGTCTTCAGTACCTGTAACACTGGAGAAAACTAGGGATACGCAGACTGTGAAATACTGGAAAAATCATGAAATCATTCCCAACTCTTCCCAACTTTTTAGTGCTTGCATGACCCAAAATATATATTTGCGCCCAACAAAATGAAATCTAGTCAGATTTAAGTCAAATTGTTTTCATGCTTTGAGCATAGACTTGGTATTAAATAGCATTTCTGCACCAGTGTGCATTGGTGCACACTGCCAGGAGGAGAGGAGAATACCTGCACTCCCATTTGGTAGGCGGACTGCTCGCCATTCACAGGTGGAACCCCGAGGAACAGGTCAGTGGAGCCGGACAGCGAGAAGGAGCCCGACCCTGAAGAGAGACCAAAACGGGACAGAATCCTGAGTTTTACACTTCTTCTGCACAAGTTTATATAAAATCTATTCTAAATGATTATTATCTGTTATCTGACCTTTAATAAACCTCATAATGAGGTGAACTCAGTATCAGTGTGACTTCTAAGTGCAGGGCAGAGAGAGAGAGGAGGATGGCTGATGAGCTGCTAGTGATGGAGCCGGTTTCTCTGAGTACCTGTGGAGTTGGGGGTGTGCGGGGAATCGTCGCCCTGTCTGGGCCCCAAAGCCGTCTTCATGGCGTAGAGGCTGGCCTCCTCCTGGAACTTGCCAATGTTCTTCTTATAGCGGATTCTCTTGTTGCCGAACCAGTTGGAAACCTGATGCAACAAAGGGAGACTTTTAAAGACTGATAAGTTCCACACGCTGGCATTTTATTTCACGTTTCCATCCGTTTAGGATTATATAAATAAAGATTCTGCTACATATTGTAAATTCTGTCAGGTTTTTTTGGATCAAATTCAGGTTTTAGGAGGCTGTTTTCAAACACAGCTAAGGTTTTACAACACTTTTTGAGTTTGCTTTAACATCACTGAGTGTACAGATAATGCACCCTGGTGTTCAAAGCATAGTACTGCACTTCTTCAGGACAGAAACATGTTTATGTTTAGGTTTATGCATTTAGCAGAGGCTTTTATCCAAAGCGACTTACAATTGAAAAAATATGTAACATTACAGCTAACATCAAAGCTAACAATGAGCTACATAGAAGGAAACCACCAGTCAGGCTCTGTCAGAGGTGACAGAGATAGAGAGCAGGCATAGAGGGAAGTAAAGGGCAGGAGATGCTCTCTGAAGAGCTGGGTCAAGAGTTTCTTGAAGATATTCAGGGACGTTCTGTTCTGGTAGAGCTCGGCAGGTCATTCCACCATCATGGAACGACACATGAAAAGAGTCTGGACTGTCTTCATCGTGGTGTAGGCGCTGCTAGACGACAATCCTTTGACGACCGGAGTGACCGAGTCGTGACGTAAGCCTTTGTGAGAGCGTTCAAATAGATGGGAGCCGTTCCATTAAGCACTCTGTGGGTTAGCATCAGTGACTTGGATTAGATGCGGGCGGCTAAAGGCCTCGGTATGCTTCTCTGTAGCTATCCGTCAATCCGACTCAGTGGTCACGCAGAGGCTGTTAAACCTTTCGAGGTCGGATACGCAAGGCAATTCACCTTCCGACTAAACCGGAAAAGTGATTCCAGAAATGATGATGTTAGCCGACCAATCACAACCCTTGAGGTCTCCGCGAGTCTCTTCGCCTCGATGGATAGATAGATAGGAATGTTGGCCGATGCACGGAAGCGACGGAGAGCGTCTCCGGGAGGGTCTCCGTTGCCTTTCTTGGACGACTGTAAATCAGGCTTAAGGCTGATTCTTACTCGGCGCGACCTCGCTCATACTAGCTGGTCGCGAATGGCGCAAACGGTCACGTGTCCCAAAATTCCGCCACGCCCCCCGTCGCAAGCTAGAAAATCCTCGCGCGGCGCAAGGGCGCGCACACAACTTTTTTTCTGACTTCACGCGCGCTCAACTGGAAACAGCTGACCAACAAAAAGAAAAAATGAACACTGCAGAGACCGCGGTGACCGAGAGGATGCCCCTCTACAAACATCTGTACCACACGTCTATGAAGTTACACTGGGACAATGTTTGACAAAGTTTGTCTTGTTGCAAAGGACGAACATTCCACCTTCTCTTCTGTTTTTGCCGCAGCCGCTTAGCTCTGAGATACATATACAGTTCTACACTAGGGCTGTCGCGATAACCGCAAAATGCAATCACCGCGGTGCTGAGAGGACCTCCGCGGTGCGTGTCCAGGCCACCGCCACCACCGCTCACCGCACGCACGCTTGCACGCGCAGAACAACTCGAGAAACTAAACGAGTTTTTAAGACTGCACAGTAGATACAAAGCGACTGACAGAACTGATACTTTTTAAAGCCAGCACAGTAATAATGATACATTGTATATTCCCCACAAGGCAGGAGAAACATATGAACACAGCTAGGTGCCGCGTTTCTGTCGTCATCTTTGCATATAGGCACCGCACACGCACACACGTCTGCATGCTACTCGTTGTGGTCTCATTCTCCCTCGGCAGCTGATATTACAAGAATATGCCTACTCAGTGTCGTAGCAATAGAAGTTAAAATAAAATGCAGTGGCCTACCTTTATCTCGGCTTTGCTCCTCTGCCTAGTCCGGACACTTTATGGCTTTGAATCTTCCCTTATTATCCATGTTTAATGTTGTAAATGCGACCGTCTAATATCAACAAACAACTAGCTTCCACAGAACCACAGCTTGGTGTGCATATTTGCTGTTGGGAAATACCGGATCATTTCAACAAAACTGTGTAGGTGAAACTATTAAAAAAAAAAAAAAGTTTAAAAAATGTGCCGGGGTTGGTTGGTCGGCGGCAGTCTGTTAAAAAAAACTGTATCCCGGACACGTGAGCTCAACTGCTGCCCTGATCTGCTTCGTTTTTCTCCGTCATTCCTAAACGAAACGTGCGCAGGTCTGCAACAATGTTGATATTTGCCATGTGGCACTGGCAACAATGTTGCACAACTGGGGTATGCGCTGCTTGATCTCCGCTATGTTGGTCTGTGAGCGAGTAAATGACAGGCAAAGCAAAGTGAAATGTCAGAATCGCTGGGAAAAAAAGACAGATTATACGCTCGATTTTCATCTAACATAGCATGTCGTGGAAAGTAGTGAACAAAAATGCGATATCACCGCATACCGCGCTGTTTAGCGGCTATGAGTCACCGCGGTGGGAATTCCCTCACCGCGACAGCCCTATTCTACACCCAGAGTAAATTCATTCCATCAGATGTGCCAGCCTCTGCTGACGTGACACCACAGGTGGCATTGTGTATGCTTTCTTCGTATGCTTTTCAGCTTGTTTCCTCAACAGTGACGCTCGCTGGTCTGGAGAGAACTGCAAATGTGACGCATCCTCGGCACAAACTGCGCTTATGAGCTGAAGGAACTGTGAAGGGGCTGGCGCTTTCGATGACGTCATTAATGGTTCTCGAGCCAGAACAGTTGCGCGTTTGCGCCGAGTATGAATCAGCCTTTAAGGGTAGCCAGTGGAGCTCAGTGAACAGAGGGGGGACGTGTGCTCTTTTCGGCTGATTGAAGACTAGAGGCGCCGCCGCGTTCTGCAGAGGTTTCACAGCACAGGCTGGGAGACCAGTTAGGGAGATGAGCACAGCCTGCACCAGGAGCTGGGTGGCGTGCTGGGTTAGGTACGGCCTGATCTTTCTTATGTTTAAGTATCCGAAGCAGCACGATCGAGCGCCGGAGGCAACGTGATCTTTAAAGGTCAGCTGGTCATCAATCATGACATCCAAGAAACATGGAATGAAGGAAGGATCATTTTATCAGTTTGACCCACACATGTAGAGGTATCGTCAGAAAAACGTTTGACGCTGCTCGTTTCTTCAAACATCCGCTGTGAATTACCTGAGAGACGGTGATTCCACACTGTTTGGCGAGTTCCTCTTTGGCCTCTTCACTGGGATATGGGTTGGACAGGTGGGAGTAGAAATACTCGTTGAGGACCTCGGTGGCCTGCTTGCTGAAGTTGCGCCTCTTGCGCCTGTGGAGACACAAACAGGAGGTTCAGAGCTGAGTTAGTTCAAAATGAAAAGTACAAATATGTAAAAATTAGGGCTGGGCAACTATTAAAATGTTTAATCTAACTAATCACATGATTTCCCTGATTAATCACGATTAATCGCATTTGTACGCAAAATCCAAAAATGAATCCAAAAGTAGTGTATAGCTTTTAGCATTTAGTTTTATTTTAAATGTGCTGCCATATGAATGAAAGTGCCATAACATTTGTTGTGCAAACACACTTTTAACATCAGCATCTTTCTGTAGTTTTTATGTAGAAGCCTCGCTCCACTGTCTGTTTCCTTGAATGACTTGCTGCTATCAGTTGTGTGTTTTGCCTTTAAGTGATATTTTAGACTGGAGCTACTACGCTGAGAAGACAATTCAACTTGGCAGTGTTTACAGATGACTTTGGTTCGCCGTCTGGAAGAACTTTAATGAAAATAGCCGAGTAAAAGTTCCGTACCCTTCTCCATGTTTGGTGGATCCGCCGATTACTTTCTTTTCCAGTTCCGCAGCAGACAGCAACAGACTTTTACTAAATAAAAACCCAGTTCGAGTCCCGCATCGGACGGCCCTGTGCTGCGTGTCGTTCCCCCTCTCTCTGCCCCCAGCTTCCTGTCTCTCTGAGCTTTCCTATCTATTAAAAGGCACAAAAGCCCCAAAAAAATCATTTTAAAAAAGAGTTAACGCGATAATAACGAGTTAACTCGCCCAGCCCTAGTAAAAAGAATCAGCATCTAGAGGCCTTAGTAACTTTCCATTCAATTCAACAAGCGACACCATTTTATTTCCTACAAAGATACGGTTTACATTCATGGCTGAAACACCACGTTACTCACCTGGCATCGAGGAAGCGGGATCTCAGGATCATGACGGCCTCACAGGTGCTTTGCTTAAGCTGCGTCTGGATGGAGCTGAACTTGCGGTGGATGATGGCCACCATGCGCTCGATCTCCCGAGGAGTCACGGGCCGCGTGCGCGACTGCTCCCTCAGCAGGTTCATCACATGGGTGGTGAACTCCGTGCACGCCTGGGAAAAGGTGAGACAATAGAACAAAAGAAGACAGAACTGAGCAACAAAATGAGTCTTCCTCTTGTTTTATTTCAGCATCCTGTAATGACTTTGGTTTTGTGCACTGAAGAACGCTCCAGAAAACATTGTGTCGGTTGGCATTTACACTTAGTGACAGCAACCATGCTGAGAATGAGTACATTTGATGTTTATTACAAGGTGACAGCAACAGGCTTTACTGCATGAAAATGGGACCAGAATATCGAACCCTAAGGACGGGTGATCATTCCAAAAGACATGGGTCTACTTATCACTATTCTGCAAAGCATGCAGTATTCTATCTGCAAAGCAAGTTACAGCTCCACGCTGATCAGTGTGCTGTCCTTATTCAGCCACAAGCTGTCGTCCAGTTAGCGTTGGAAAGCCTGAACGCTGCTGTTATCAATCTAAAAACTGCAATATCACGATTAGGGCTGTAGCGATACACTAATCTCACGATTCGATACACTTATATAATTTTCTGGGGTGAAAAAAGGGACAGTGTGATTTGACATGAATCGTCGCTGATTGGACTGTTGGTCCGACCTTTGAACTGGAAGGACAACACCGCCAGACAATCAGAAACAAACGTGAGAGCTGTGCACTTTATACAACATTTATATGAACTAATTTATCACTGTTTTGTATAATGTGACCCCCTGGCATTGTATTGTATTAACTAAATACAAGGACTAAACAAGGTGAGGCTGCGTTTCAGTTTGATGCTCCTAACATCTGGAACAGCCTTCCAGAAGATGTGAGACAGGCCTCAACTCTGACAATGTTTAAATCCAGGCTGAAAACAGTTCTGTTTAGCTGTGCATATGACACCTGAAAGTGTTTGATCTGCACTCTTCACTTTTTAATGAATTAATTAATGATTTTTATTTATTTTTTAATGATTTTATTGCCTTCTTGTGATTTTATGTAGCTGTAAAGCACTTTGAATTACCTTGTGTACGAATTGTGCTCTACAAATAAAATTGCCTTGCCTATTACCTTAATGTTCTGTGTTTGCACTAATTGTAACGTCTGACTTTTCAATAAAGTTTGTTTTAAAAATAAAAAATAAAGAAATAAACATAAATAAATAAATAAAATCAATACTTTATCAGGAAACGAAATAGACATTTATCACTAGTATCGATAAAATTGCTCAGCCCTAATCACGATACAGGTTAATCAGATAACCCTCTCCTAAAACAGGCCTGAGTCAGTTTAATGACAAATATGTCTGGCAGAAGAGGTTATTGCTGGTAAATTAAGCAGGAAAGTGACTCTTGAAGTAGCAAGGGTTGCTTAACATATGTAGCTAATTTCAGCAAATAAAAATTCAACAATTTTGTTTTGTGTTGCAGAAAAAAGGAAGTTGTTGAGTGGCCTGAAGTTCACTTCTGATTACTGATCCCAACACGACTTCAGTCTCTTATGGAGCTTATTCTCTATGTGAAAGGGATAGAAGATGTTACGTGCTGTGAGTGCTCAATCTAACATGCCAACGGGCTTCTGGAGGGCAGCTTCGGGTAAGGGGAAGCGTGTACAGGTAAAGTCAGAGCGAGGCTCCTGTTGCGACACGGTACCTGCTCATACTTCTCCAGCTCAGTGTGGTAGATACTGCGAATCTGGCTCAACTTGCTTTTGTAGTCGGAGTGCTCTAGCGAGCTGTCGGGCGACATCCCTCCTGAGCTGGTGGCAGCAGACACGGCGGCGGCAGCCCCACCGCCCTTTTCTGGCCCCGCGACCCCCTCCGCCAGCAGCATGTTGTCCAGGCGCACCAGCTGAGGATCCTGAGGCTCCTCCTCCTGGTTGTTTCTCATTGATAGGCCTGTCAATAGAGCAGAATGTGTGTTTAAACTCTGTCTGTGAGATATTCAGTGTACTTTTGGATGGGTGGGGGGGTTGTGGTCCACAATTGACATCAAATTGTTTATGGTCCTTTTCTCCACCACTGATGTCAGGGGCTCCAACTCCATGTTTTTCCCCATATTCACTGCATCACTGGTAGATAAATAACTTGGACATAAACCAGTAATATACCAAGAAAAGATTACGTTACGTAAAGGCAGTTTTTCTTTTAAATACAGAGGTCAAAAATAAATCTCTGTACATCCATCCCCTCCTTTAAAACAAAACAGCAGTTTGGAACTTTTGTAGATTATCAAAATACTAGGGCTGGGCGAGTTAACCCTCTCCCAGTTATTATCGCGTTAACTCGCTAATTATTTAACGCCGATAAATATTTTATCGCGCATTAACGCAGCTTTTTTAAAAAATTATTATTGTAAAAGTCTGCTGCTCACAGGCTTTTATTTTGTAAAATTCTGTTGCTGTTTGCTGCAGAACCGGAAAAGAAAGTAATCGGCGGATCCACCAAACATGGAGAAGGGTACGGAACTTTTACTCGGCCATTTTCATTTTAAAGTTCCTCCAGACGGCGGAGTCGACAGAACCAAAGTCATCTGTAAACTCTGCCAAGTTGAATTGTCTTCTCAGCGTAGTAGTTCCAGTCTAAAATATCACTTACAGGCAAAACACACAACTGATAGCAGCAAGTCATTCAAGGAAACAGACAGTGGAGCGAGGCTTCTACATAAAAACTACAGAAAGATGCTGATGTTAAAAGTGTGTTTGCACAACAAATGTTATGGCCCTTTCATTCATATGGCAGCACATTTAAAATAAAACTAAATGCTAAAGGCTATACGCTACTTTTTAATTAATTTTTAGATTTTACGTACAAATGCGATTAATCGCAATTAATCCGGGAAATCATGTGATTAATTAGATTAAAAATTGTAATCGTTGCCCAGCCCTACTAAATACCCATCAGCAATGATGTTGAGCTGCATGTTGACTAAAGTTTTTTGGTTGACAGATCAGTCATTTCCAACAAGATGCACTCATATTGTGTGGTTTTTAAGAGTTAAAAACTTTCTTCCTTTCTGAATAAGCAAACATGAGTCATACAGTGAATGGCAGCTCTTTACAGCGTGGTTGGAACGTTACTTCTGCAGACTGATTAGTTGATTCCAGCCTTTAAAATGCTGCAGAGAGACCCGCTGCGGTTCATCTGGGTTTCCATTTCTGCAGAGATTACACACGTTTTTCAGAAGGAGTGCATCTATGACGGCCGATTCCACAGCTGACGTGTCCTGATCATTCATTCTAATTCTGTTTTAACATAAAACAAATAGTTCAGAGTGTCAAGCAAATCGAGAGAAAGAAGCCGTTTACTAAAGAGAAAGGTAAACCTACACAGTTTTCATTGTTCCCAGGCTTTCCGGCCTCTCACTCACACACAGATTCTCACTTCCTCCAGATGGAAGAAAAACAAAGAAACAAACCAACTAAGTGCTTATTTCTCAGTTGTACCGATGTGAAAGTGGTGATGATGACGTCGTCAGCATCAACATCAATGCAAATGACCATTTTTTCATATCAACTAATATCCGAGTATGACTTTTTTTTTACACTCCGAATGTTAACATTCAGTTGGAGACAAACTTTCCTTTGCATTATACTCCACAGTTTCCATCCTGTGATTTGAATCAAGGCGTAACAACTGAGTAATCATGAGTCACAGCATCTACCTCGCCTGTAAGAGTCCAGAGTACTGCATGTACAGAATGTAAAGAAGCTGTGAACCTGAGCAACTCCTCACTCAACATTTAACCTGTTTGGTGCAAACTAGCTTGTTTGTTTTTCTTTATACTGTGACATAACAGATCAACTGGGAAAAAAAGTCCTCACACTCTGAAAGAGGCATTTCACAACCTATAGACAGCAGATTTGGACATAATCAGTTAATCAATCCCATGCTTGTATACCAGGACAAAGGCAGTATTCTCATTAAATGGCCCAGTTGCGCTTTAACTGGAGACTTAGCATGGTGTGTAAACATAATAAACGACAAACCACATACAGAAGTGGACATTATTCAGTATTTCATCTCATTTAAAGGTTAAAATTTATAATAACTTCACTAAAAATCTATTGATTATCACCCTCCAAGCAACATTTTTCAAGGTTTTGTTGAAATCAAAGTATAAAAAGTCTCCTGTGATACTCGCCTACAGGAATCAGCTGAAAGTTGTTCAGTGCAATTACAGGTTTAAATCCAGGAAAGTTTTTCTAGCAGCATTACTCTTTCCTGCTGATATATACAGACCTTTTCTTGTAGTGCTCTTCAAAGTAACCAGTAAGAAGAATGACTTTACTATTGCAGGTGTGTTTGTTCAGCCGTTTTTGGTCAGTAACTGTAAACCAAACAGCCTTTTACATGGGAAGCTTTTTGATTCTGTGATACCCGGAGTCACTGACAACCACATTTCTTTTGTGTATACCGAGGCATTCAACTTGTTTATGATACAATTGGCTCGTGATGACACAATGTCAACACAGTCTAATAAGGCTGTGAGAGCTCGCGCAGCACTAAACAATGTGAACGCGTGACATCGCGCGTGTTAAAACCTGTGTAAAGAGTGGAAACGTACCAGTTTTCTCCTTGATCTCGCACAAAACGCTGAACAATGCAGGCTTCATTCGGTGACAGTTGAGTGCGTGTTTCCTGAAGTACATTAAGACAAGAGAATGATTTGTAGTTAGCAACAACAACAAAACTAAGTGCTTACAGCAATAGCAGAAACATGCAAATTAACCAAAACAAAAACTAAGTGACGGATACTACCTTTAGTGAGGCTAAGTTAGCAACCGTTAGCTTCTGGCTAGCAAAGCGACAAGTAGGCAAAACTGTTTAGAAGTAAAGCGGCTCCACACGGTAGCGTGAATGTTCCGAGTGACTTTCCACTGATTTACAATGTAGTTTAACGCAAAAGTATTATCTTGGTGGCGTTTACATCGTAAGACTGTGACACCTGCTTGTTGTAGCTTTAGCTAGTTAGCATCGGTTAGCTTAGGCTAACAAGCTAACAATGGTTGCGTTGACAATCGTTGCAGAAAGAAATGCGTATTTTTCTAACAAACAGCAAAGAAACAAACTGCCTTACCTCAACATAATACATCATTAATGTGACCACGGGTTGCTCATTAAAAGCAACAACTTTGTTTTCCCAGTTAGTTAATTAGTTAGCTGTTGGCTAATTAATCCAAACAATAGACTGAAGTTCAGGAAACTTTGACACTGAGAGACTAGAGTCAAAACAAAAAGCAGCTGGGCTGTTAGTAACCTTTAAAAAAAATATAAAACAAATAAAACTTAAAAGCCGCCACTAACTTTGCTTGTGCCTCGTCCAAACTTTGGTCGGTGATGGTCATTATTTGCTGCAGTATGTCACCAATATCTCTGCGGCTCTCATGTCCGTTTTCTGTGCCCTCCAGGCCCGACTCTCCTCCGTCCGACCGGTGCTGCGAGGGTTGATGGGCCGAGTTAAGCGCATGCATCCCGGGGTGGCCACTCACGCCCAGTCCCCGGCCGTTGGATGGCCCATTGCCCGTCAGAGGCTGCTGCTGCAACATCTTCAGCGACGCACAGTGGCGACGACTGCTGCCCGACTGTGCTCACACACACGCACACGCTCACACGCACACCACTGCCTGATCCGAGGCATCGTGCAAAGCGAGGTCCCCTAGCGATTGACGGCCAAAGGTACAAGGCGTGCAAACACGGTGCAGCCAGCGTGTAAAGTGTTCTCATGGTGCACAAGTGTAGTAACTCTGCTGGGTTGAAATCAACCACAACATCTGCGCTCTTTGCATTTTCAGAAAGCAGAAGTGTGTGTGTGTGCGCATGTGTGTGAGGAGGGGGGCAAGATGACAAAGAAAGAAGTCAAAAGTATGCGCTTTATTTCCACACTACAATCCCAAACCTGGTTACAAGCAGCAGCAGAGATGTGACGCTTTAGATTGGAGATGGTGTCTCTTTTGTAAAGCGATGATCTCTCTCACTTTGTCTGTCTACTTCTGCTTTTAGCTTCAAGTCAACAGGATGTGTGCCAAAACCACAGAAGTGTCAGTGGAACCGTGTTGCCTGTTTCAACATGTTGCAGCTTGGCTGTAACACACTCAAACGCTCAGCAATTAAAGCAGCAGCAGCAGCAGCAGCAACAGCTGCCCACAGCTGCTCATCCAGTTCTGACTTTACGTTCAAATTGCAGAACTTCTCCCTGGGAGTCACAAGCAGACGGATCAGATGCACGGCGAGAGAGTTCTGTCTGCTTCTGGCAGTCATATTTCATGATAGATGTGGGCCAAGTAAATAAGGGGTGGGCTGTAACAAGAGGAACAGGAAGAGAAGAGACAAGGGAGAGAAGGTAACAAGGCAGACAGAGAGGGTGAGAGCTCGTCCCGTCGGCATGTGAAACGCTTCACAGCAGGTTTTTTTTTTTTCTTCTACATAAAGATATTGAGACAAGTGACGAGCCAAAAAATGCTGTGCTCAGTGTGTGGCAACTTCAAGGGATGATGTTGTGAGGAGATAAAGGTAAGGGTGAAGTTACTGAAGTTACAGGTAGAGAAAGCAACGTGGGATTGTGTCTGTAAAAAGAGAATTTCTTTGACATTTTGGCCATCATTTAGAAATGAGAATCGTCACAAATGTTTGTCGTCACATGGCTGACGGAAATATTCGTCTTACACCGGTTAGATTTTTCTGCCTGAAACATCTGCAGCCACCATGCCTGAACTTGTTAAACTGGTTTTTCACATTTCTCAAGAGAAAAAAACACGAGCTCCAGTCTGTTTTTAGGTGTATGTCAGGGGTGGCGTTTTTTTTCCCCTCTGAAGCAGTAAATAGGTCGGAAACGATTTTAACCCGTGTTTCTTTTTTTCTTTTTTTTTTTGTCAGAGTTTGACAAAAGAGATTCATGGACTGCGCAGAGATCAGAGTTGAAATGGCTGCGGAGGAGCTGTTGGAGCCGCTCGTCATCACAGAGGACGGAGACGCGGCTGCGTGTGTCACAGAAGCGGAGGCAGCGAGCGGCTCAGAGGCCGCCACAAAGATGGAGCAGCACTCAGGGGAAAGCTCTGTGTTGGAGGGCCATTCCACAGAGGACAGACCAGAGCCTTCAAATGAGAGCACAAGTGATGGACAGAACGGGGGGCAGACTCTTAACGTGACAATTACAGAAGAACCCGGTGGCACGGAAGATAAAAAAGCTGCATTAAACGAGCATCAGGTGGACGAAAAGGAGTCAGAGCCACGACCTGAAGGGGCTGTGAATCCAGAGGAGGACCCAAAAAAGGTTGGTGGGCTGCTCAGTCAGCAGGTTGCATGGTAAACAAAGCACTTGTATGTAATGTTATTATATTATATCAACAAACCGTGACGCACTAAACATCCTCATTTTGGAAGAAAATCATTTCATTTACAGGGGGTATGTGGGAGTACGTAGGAGTGAAGTGAATTCTTTTGCTGTGCCAACAAACACTCTGTGCCACTCACTCAGAAAACCTTTTCCACTCCTCCCCTCTCTGCCACCGACCCGCGCTTTCTCAGGTTCGCCGGTTAACCCCCGACTTCCCGGAGTCGCTGTACGAGCTGCTGTGCACCCTCCAGGAGGGGAGACGGCTCAATGACCAGCGCTGCTCCTTCAGGCTGGAGGGGGGCATCAGAAGGAGGAGGTGCCACTCTGAGCCCAACACCACCAAACCGGCCAACAGAGGTGTGTGGGGGGGGCGTCCAAGAGACCGCCTCACAGGGGGGGTGTGATGAAAGCGCTGCATTTGTTTCCATGATATGATGCTGACGCATGTTAATCACCAAACTGCTCTTTTTTTGCGATGACTCGACTGTTTTCAGACTTTAAAGGGACAGTTCGCCTCTTTTGACATGAAGCTGTATGACATCCCATATTAGCAACATTATTTATGAACATTTTCTTACCCCCTGCTGCGTCCTGTGAGCCGAGTTCCGGCCTCGTTTTGGTGTTGACGAAAGTAATCCCGGCTAGTTGGCTGGGGTTTAAAAAATAAAGCGTTTTGCTTCTCAAAACAATATGCGTTCAAAAGAGTAATACATTTGCATCACAAAATCGTTCTCCAGGAAAAAGTCAAACCTCACAATCGCTTGGCACTATTTTCTCTCCCTTCATATCACTGCCTGCTGTGCAGACCGAGCAGCAAACACCGTAACAGGTGCAGCTGTCGGCAGCACGCAGTGATACGAAGGGAGAGAAAATAGTGCCAAGCGATTGTGAGGTCTGACTTTTTCCTGGAGAACGATTTTGTGATGCAAATGTATTACTCTTTTGAACGCATATTGTTTTGAGAAGCAAAACGCTTTATTTTTTAAACCCCAGCCAACTAGCCGGACTACCTTCATCAACACCAAAACGAGGCTGGAACTCTGCTCACAGGACGCAGCAGGGGGTAAGAAGATGTTCAGAAATGATGTTGCTGATACGGGACGTCATACAGCTTCATGTCAAAAGAGGCGAACTATCCCTTTAATGTATCCATCTGGCCTGCTTGCATCCCCACTGAAGCCCCGTTCTCTCTCCCTTTTCCCCCCCAGTTATCTTTTCCTCCATGACTTCACTGCAGAAAGAGGAGTTTTTCGAGCTGGTGGCCACAGCACAAGCCCGCCGGCTTGATGACCAGAGGGCCCAGCTTGAAAGGTCTCCACCGCCAAAATCAAAAGCCAGAACTTTCAGAGGAAGCCTAAAACAGCTGTCTTTTGTGAAAAAGCCAGCAGCAGTAGTTCCTGTCCCCAAACAGGATCTGTATGATATGATTCTGACAACACAAGTAAGTGGTCTAAACTTGTTTTTTTTTCTTTTATTATCACGACCAAATGTGTTGTTGTTAGGGTCGAACAAAGTGCATTGTGGTGGCGGGAAACATCTTATTTCACACCTTTTTTTTGCGATCAAATTTTTATTTTCATTTCAATAAGTCCAACAGAAATATTTCAGAGGATACAATCTTATTAGAATGGATTCCCAAAGAAAGACAGTTGGCCCAAGACATAAGAACGTGTCATGGGAGAACACAGCAAAAGTATTGATGATAATAATAATAATAATAATAATAATAATAATGATAATACAATAATATATATATTTTTTTTGTTATTTTATGTTTTTATATATATACATAAAATAATAAAGTAACACAACTATGAATATAAATATAAATAATATATTAGATGAGAGGTGAGAGAGCTAGTGGGAAAAACAATTTACAGCATGTTTTTTAAAGAGTCAGGGGTGCTACGCCAGGTGTTTAGGGTGCTATCATTAGCAGCATTAATCCGAGCTGTATATGACGTCCAAAAGAGAGAGAATCCAAGACTGGGTGGTCAGAGAATGAGGTGGCTTCCAGCGAGTTGCAATCATTTTCTTGGCTGCTGTCAATCCAGCAAAGATGACTCGCTTTTTGAGTTTAGAAAGATTGAGAGGGATTGACAGATCATTTAGAATCAGCACACATATAGTTACAGGCAATGTATCATCTATCAAATTAGACAATTTGGATGCAACATTGCTCCAAAGTTGTGGACAGTCCCAAAACATGTGACTAAATGTGCCCTGGGCTTCATCTTCCCTTCCACCCACAGGCCCAAGGCCGGCTGGAGGACCAGCGCAGCAGGGCTCCCGGTCCCATGGACGACGAGGACTTCTTCTCCCTGCTCCTGAGGGTCCAGGGGGGGCGCATGGACGAGCAGAGGACCGAGCTGCCATGCTTGCTGCAGACCTGAGAAGGAAAAGAAGAAACAACGGGGCTGGAGTCTTGTAGTATTTTTGCTTCAATCTTCTTCGTAGAGAGGCCTTTTTCACCCTGAAGATGCTTGTTTTTGAGGTTTCGAGGTTCTCTCCTGTGTGTCAGTCAGTGTTAAAATTGTTAAGATTGTAGCAAAAAACGCTAATTTTCTCAGCAATAGAGCTTTTAATGTAACTTTAGGGATGTTCCTAACAAAAAGTTTACTTTTTTAAATCTTTTTTTTTCCCTTTCTTGGTAGACACAGTCGGTAGCTTTCATACTGATCCATTTTACAGAATGTTTGCTGTCGAATGGCTGCAGCGTGTGCACATGTCTTTGATGAAGAGGAGGCAGTCGGCTGATCTGTATTGCTTTTATTTTTAAAGTAAAGTCGGTGATCAAACACACCAGGATCGCTGTTGAGGAGATGATAATGGCTCCAAGGTCGCGCAGTGCTTAAGTGTATGTGATCATTCTCCTCCAGAATAAACCAAATATGTTTAAAGTAATTTAAATTTAGCATCTTGTGCATTTTTTTCCCTTAAAGTTCAACACTTCCATCTTCGTTTTTCTGTTATTCCATATTGGTGTCGTGGTAGATTTGAATTACAGCTATACAAACAAGGATGTTTCAAACCTGTTCTGTTTATAATTAACCAAAAAAATCCCTAATCGGTACACATTCCCACAAACTTGTTTCCTTAATAAAACATCGCCTTTGCGCATAAATCAACCCATTCATCCAAGAACTGAAGAACTGGTGATATAACACTCAGTAAACAAATAAGGTACAGACAAAGGTGTTAATATTTCACAGAATGAGCGGTGTTATCGCAAACTTCCTGAATCTTAGTTTCCTTTTCTGGGTTCCTTATGCTGAAGGAGCCAAAGCCAACGTGGTTTTTATCATGTTTTAAATCGTTAGAAACAATAGGTGAATTGCTATGAAGTCCATTTATACTTTAACCCTTAAAGAAAAATGTGAATTAATTTTCATTTCTAATAAATACTACATATAAGTAGGGCGAGGTAACTCGTTATTATCGCGTTAACTCAGTAATTATCTAACGCCGATAAAAAATTTTTAAATTTTTTTTTAATTTTAATTATTTTTTGGGGCTGGTGTACAGGTGTTTCACTGTACAGACAGTGTGTTTGCACAACAAATGTTATGGCACTTTCATTCATATGGCAGCACATTTAAAATAAAACTAAATGCTAAAAGCTATATGCTACTTTTGAATTCATTTTTTGGATTTTGCGTACAAACGCGATTAATCGTGATTAATCAGGGAAATCATGTGATTAATTAGATTAGAAATTGTAATCGTTGCCCAGCCCTACATATAAGTTAACTTATTTTGTCAAGTTTTACATATTGGCTAAAATCACAAACTCCGAGCTGAAGTTAAATGTTAACAATTTTGAATGTTTACTGTTAACCAGAACACGGTTGTCACTCATCACAAACTATGATCTAATGAGCCACATGTTTGAGGCATAATAGGCTTTTAAAAATGCTGCATCAAGGCCATATTGTGTCAACAGTGAGAAGAGGCCTCCTGGAACCTTGTGACCTCCTCTGCTGTGTGTTGCATCCACTGAGCTCAGAGGAAACCTTTCTGAGGAAGTCCTGGTTGGTCTGTGCAACAGAGGTTAGAGGTGACGAGAGGAAGCTGGGTCACTTCCTCAAACAGAGGAGGATTAAAAATGTGTGATGAGAGCTCTCTGACCGACGCCGACTCCAACGCAGACGAGAAAACACACAAGAAAACATTGAACCAAAGTTGCGAAAGAGTCAAACTTGGAGGAAACAACAGCAGCAGGCTGTCTGCCCAGGTTCAAGTTCCACTTTTAAGATGGAAGTGTTTTTTTTAAAGGTCAGTTCAGTACGCTGTGTCAGTCTGTTCCTCGTTAGGCGTTAGACTATTTTGCAAAGAGCCGTTATTAATCAGGCCAACGTGAATTTGCAATTATAATTCACATTTTTTTGGTTGATTAATAGATTCCTCTGTAAAAGAAAGACAGCTGGAAGGCTGTGGTTAACATCCACACTGGAAGGTTTTAGTTGAACATGCACAGCTGACTCCACGTTTACGATGAAATCACTTGAAAGCAGGACGTGAAAGAGCTCTAGTTTTGTTATACAGTGCTGCACAAATATGGCTATACGGCTACCAGGGAAACAGGAAGTAGGTGAAGCATTATTCAAACAGCTGCAAAGATAAACATAAATACAGTAAATGAGGCAGAAACAAAGTTTGTACAATTCTAAGGAGCTTGAAAGTGAATATTTGGTCTGAGCTCCTTTATTCTCTACGTTGAGGAGGATTCATCCCTCCATCAGACCTGTTGACCTCAGCCTTTTCTCCCTGTATTTCTCATGACAGGACACCATTTCTCACTCTGTGAATGGTAGATGGATTCATTTAAAGGTCAGATGCATCTCTCAGCTCCTGTTAGGTGATTTCCCCCCTCCCTGTTTCCTGTTTCATATTCAGATTCTGCTTTAGTTTTCAGGCCTGCCACTTTTTTGTCCTCCACTTGTCCAGATTATTCAGTTAATAGCACACTGTCTGCACACCATGCTGAAATATGCCAAGTTTTCAGCTAATATCTGTTCGGGAATCACCTTGTTGCTGCAAAAATACAATTCTATGTCTGTAAAACTGTGATATCTTTGGTATTTTTGGCAGAAAAAAAACTTTGAAAGCGCTCCAGAAACCCAGAAGAGTTACTGCGCAAGAGCACTTCAAAAAGATTACAAGAAAGTCTGGCTGCTTGGAGGATAAACGATAAGAACTGAGCTGTGGCTCAAGGCTTTTTCACAGCGCTGCAATCAATGAAGACACGCCCACTAGTGACGTCACGGACCACCTGACTAAACTGGGACTTTTTGAGAAGGTTAAGACCGGGTTAGTTTGGGACTAACCTTAAAACCAGTTAAAGCGTCGCATAACCCGCAAGAAACTACCTTGTTGTTTTTTTAATGTACCTTTATGGTTAAAATTTCCTTGTAAAGTATCGGCTGCCACCGTAGATAGTTTTTATTCAGTTATGTTTTGTTTTTGTTTCGCGCGTTTTTTTGACGTCACAGTCCCATCCCAACGTCGTCAGCCCAGAGCAAAACCAGGATGTAGAAGAAGACGAAACTTTAAGATTAAGACAGAATAATAACTGCTGGAGGACATCTGTGAGAACAAGCACGCGGAGTTAGAGGTGTGTATACGTGCTTAAATTTAATTTAAGTTCCCATTAGCCCGGTTAATTGTTACAGGTAAAATATGACACGGTTGTTATTGGTATCTACTGTGATTTACTTTGTGTACATCCAGTTAAAGCTTAATTAGTTGGTGACGTTTGTTTCAAATCTTTTTTTGTACACAAGTAGAAGACACAAAGCTTTGTCTCATTAATATTCCTCAGTGTCGCAAGGTGCTTGTGCTTAATTTGGGTTGCACCCAACCCGAGTTTATGTTACTCCAGTTTTTAACGTTGTTCGTAGCTCATATGTTGTACTTTTTTAATGAATACTGTGTTGTTGTGCACCCTTTGGTCTTTAACTTGTTTAGTTTGATTCAAGTACTCATTTTTGAGGTAGTTGATCTGATGCTTAGGTATGTAGCCCAATTTTAACATTATATGTCAAAAGTATTCTTGGTATCTTAATGTATTTTTGACCTTATTATTGCCATTCACACATAGATTCAGATGTCAGATTAACAATAATATAACTTTAAATCAAGGAATGAATGATGACAATACAAGTAATACATACAATAATAATGAAGTGTAAATTAATCTTTGGTTTCAGTCTGAAAAATGTGTCCGTCTTCTGTAAAACAAGCTTGTTTGGGGGTATTTGCTGCTCGTGCTTTTGTCTCAGACTTTTACTTAACTTGAAGAAGAAAGCTTCTACGCTGTTGGTTATATTAATAGTTAAAGGTCTGAGGGGCATAAATAAACTCATTCAGCAACTCATTATTGTTAAATGTTCTCCTCTTCTGTGATTTCCCAGCACATGCAGTATGGACAGCACTACTCCCTGCTGTTATAAAGTGAAGTTTCTCTGCTCTCAGATGCTGCTGTTTGTGGCCCTGATGGTCGCCTGTGTGCCACTAGGGGGCGACACTTCACCAATCAGCTGCTACAACGACCAAGGACATGCTGTTGATTGGTAAATACCCTTTTATGATTGTTGTAACCTTGTTAGAGGCCATAACTTCTGGCCAACAGAAAACAGTCCATGCATCAGTGTTGGCTCTGAGTTCTCACATTTACACCTCGCTGCCTGTCTCTTCTGTAAATTAGGTTCTTTATGTACAAGCTGCCAGAAGAGGATCACAGCAAATCTCCCACAAAGGGTGAGATGTATTTATTGCTGGAGAAAGGGAGTGAAGGATGGGCCGAGGGGAAAACGACGGTGAACGACACTATGGGAGCTCTGGGCCGGACAGTCGGGCAGATGTACTCACAGGAAAAGGTGTGTTTCCATCTTTGGTCGGCAATAGAAACAGATACCGAATCCCCCAAATTTTGTATTTGGGGTCGTTTACTGAGAGTTTTGGATGGATATTGATTTACCGTGCTTTTTATAAACGAATATAAACCATTTGTATGTGCCCCAGACATTTATTGGCCCTTTTGAGGGAGTTCATTCTGAACTATCTAAAGGTTTTCAGTGGCATTGAGGACTTGTTTCTGACCCCTTCACAACTCTCCAGCTTTTCCTCGTTCAAACCTTAGTTTTTTTCTTGAGGTAATTTTCCTGCTTTAAACTTTGTCCGATGCATTTTGTATTTTTTTCATTCCCATTATACATTGAATGCGTCCAACAGTGAAAAAGACACACTTTGTTTTACAACTATTGTTACCATCAATCATCATTTATTATAAAATTGGTATAAACTTTTATATTAAGGTGTTTTTTATTTTAGATTTCGGTGCATATATGATTGTTTAATGTCCATGATATATACCTGCTGTATGCATCAAAGCTCCTCCAGTGATCAGAAAGAGCTTTTTAAATATATTTCTGACTGCTTCTGCTTTCTGGCTGCAGTCATAAGACTTTGCTTTTTATGACACATACTGAAACATATTTTCTGTAAAGACATTGCACTTCTGGAACAACGTGATATTTCTGGGTCAGAAAAAGAAACTCAGCAAGAAGTGAAAATTTACTTCTGCTTTTAGTTTCAAATTAATTTGTGCTGATTCTCTTAATCTGTGCCCAGGGAAGAAGGTTTGTTTTAATGTTTTAAAGAAAGCTTTGTCCTTTTTTTTTGTTACAGAAATCAGAGGTAGCTTACATCCTTTACAATGACCAGAGGCCAGCGGAGGAGTCTGGTGACAGATGGGACAACACCAGCAGAGGCAGCGGGGGGCACACAAAAGGTGAGCATGTCCAGTCCTGGTTAATACACCGAAACGGTCAAATGCATGTATCACCATTTGGATTTCTTGAATAAGGCTTTTTTTGAAAAGCGTGTGGAAATATGAGGAGCTACAAATAAAGAGCTGCAAATTCAGATATTGAACCGTGGGGGAGAGCAGTAACAGGTCGGAGATCTGTCGGACACGTCGACTCCTCATCGAGAAAAAGTCAAGGAAAAGTGTTTCTTTGCATAACTAGGGCTGGGCGAGTTAACTCGTTATTATCGCGTTAACACAGTAATTATTTAACGCCGATAAATATTTTATCGCGCATTAATGCAATTTAAAAAAAAAAATTATTTTAGAAAAAGTTTTGGGGGGCTTTTGTGCCTTTAATGGATAGGAAAGTTCAGAGAGACAGGAAGCAGGGGGCAGAGAGAGGGGGAACAACACGCAGCACAGGGCCGTCCGATGGCCGGTTTTTATTTAGGCTTTTATTTTGTAAAAGTCTGTTGCTGTCTGCTGCGGAACCGGAAAAGAAAGTAATCGGCGGATCCACCAAACATGGAGAAGGGTACGGAACTTTAACTCTGCCATTTTCTGCAAAGGGCCGCTCGGTGTGGGACTCGAACCGGGGCCAACTGCAGCGAGGACTATAGCCTCTGTACATGGGGCGCCTGCTCAACCCACTACGCCACCGACCGCCCCCCATTTTCATTTTAAAGTTCTTCCAGACGGCGGAGTCGACAGAACCAAAGTCATCTGTAAACACTGCCAAGTTGAATTGTCTTCTCAGCGTAGTAGTTCCAGTCTAAAATAATAAATAACACTTTTCCGGTGGCGCTGCTCTGCTTGCGACCCGGGCTTGCCTTCACTGCACCGTCTTTCGTCATTTAGTCTGTCTTTGTACGTGCGTTTGCGTTTATTTTTTATGTGCGCGATTGGTGAGTGTGTGCTTCAGAACGTGAGACATGGCAAAAATAATCCACTGTTTGTACCTCGTCCTAATTATCGCTGGACTTTGGACTCCCTGCCAAACTCACGTCGGGGCCAAGGAGGCCCAACCACCTATCTCCTACACCAGAGACTCACTGCTGGCGCTGCGATCAGCTGGACTCCCCCCCGTGGTGGATCTACCGGAGTGCGTGAGACTACAGCTAACGCGAGCGCGGGCCAGGAAGCGGGGCAGGCGCGGTGGAGTGCGGCAGCGCCTGCTGAGGAGAGGCAATCGGCCTCCCCTGCCTTCTATGATTCTCTGCAACGCGAGATCTCTCCGGGCCAAGATTGACGAGCTTCGGGTTAACACCAAGACATGCTTTGAGTACCGCACCGCGAGCCTGCTGGCCATCACGGAGACTTGGCTCCACCGAGACATACAAAACTCTTTGGTTGACATTGAAGGATTTTCGCTAATACGGGCAGACAGGACAGAAGAATCCGGGAAACGCAGAGGAGGTGGCATGGCGGTGTATGTGAGTAACAGCTGGTGCAAACAATACACAGTTAGGCAATGGTCTTGCTCTCCTGACGTGGAACTTTTGCACTTGCACTTCAGGCCTTTCCATCTACCAAGGGAGTTTGGCAGTGTGTCTGTGTGCGTTGTCTATGTACCCCCAAGTGGAAACGCAGCACGAGCTGCTACTCACATCGCGGATTGTGTACACAACGAACTACAACGTTCTCCAGGCGCTCCTGTATTTATTATGGGAGACTTTAACCATTGCAAATTAGAGCTTATGCTCCCTGGGTTTGAGCAGTATGTCAAGTGTAGCACACGCGAAAATAGAACTCTCGATAAGTGCTACGGTAACATCAACAATGCTTACATCGCCAAGCCTAAACCTCCCCTGGCAAACTCGGATCACAATGTCGTTCATTTATTTCCAACATATAAAACTATGTTAAAACGAAGCAAGCCTCAGGTGAAAACTGTAACCCTGTGGACAGAGGAAGGGATAGAATCCCTCAAAGGCTGCTTTTTATGCACAGACTGGGAAGTCTTCCACGACGCAGATATAAATGTGACCACAGATACAATCACTGACTATA
The DNA here is from genome assembly GCF_027942865.1 of Odontesthes bonariensis. Classification (NCBI taxonomy): domain Eukaryota; kingdom Metazoa; phylum Chordata; class Actinopteri; order Atheriniformes; family Atherinopsidae; genus Odontesthes; species Odontesthes bonariensis. The sequence goes on from NC_134510.1 coordinate 36,194,543, forward strand.
TTAACTATTGTGTGGACAGCGTTCTTCATAAAAAACAAGTTGTGGTCTACCCAAACAATAAGCCCTACATAACTAAAGACATTAAAAACTGCATTAACAGGAAAAATGCAGCTTTCAGGAAGAAAGACAAGTTGGAACTGAAAATTATACAAAGGGAACTCAATCAACTACTAAGGCAAGCCAGGAACCGTCAAAGGGACATAATAGAAACCCAATTTGTAAACATGAACTCCAGGAAACTTTGGGATGCAATGAAAAGTACTGTAAACATGCGCCCAAGTAAAGTTGACATAAGCACATCTGACGACCACAGCAAGGCAGACGAATTGAACAATTTTTATCTCAGATTTGAAACTCATGATTTTAATAATGAATGTATGCTTGTTTTAAGTTCTTTAAATAATGAGACTAATGTCCACGAGGTAGACTGTCCAAAAATACAGTCCTTATTTAAGAAGGTGTGCACTAGAAAGGCCATGGGGCCAGATGGGATATCCGCCCGCCTCCTAAAATCCTGTGCAGAGGAGCTCACTCCAGCCTGGTGTCCGATTTTTCAGCGGTCTCTTGACTCCCACACTGTACCAGCGCTTTGGAAAAAGGCAGCTATTACACCGGTCCCCAAAAAGCCCTGCCCCACAGAAAACAATGATTTTAGACCAATTGCATTGACGTCTATAGTCATGAAATGCTTTGAAAAATATATGGTTTCCCTTTCAAAAACCGAGGTCAACCCAAAACTAGACCCGTGGCAGTTTTCCTATAAGCATCAGCGTAGTACAAATGATGCTGTAAGCAGCATCACCCATCTTGTACTGAAACATCTGGAGGACCCAAAGGCCTATGCTCGTTTACTTTTTATTGATTTTAGCTCAGCTTTTAATACAATTCAGCCATTTTTACTACTAGAGACACTAAAGAACATGGGTGTTAGCTCTTTTATCATAAAGTGGTACTATTCCTTTTTTAACAAATAGGACGCAGTATGTTAGAGTCCACAATGCAGCCTCACAAACTAAGTGCATAAGCACAGGGGCTCCTCAAGGTTGTGTGAGTTCTCCCGTCCTCTTCACTATCTACACAAATGAATGTGTGAGTACTCACCCACAGAACTACATTGTCAAGTTCTCAGATGACACTGCAATCCTGGGGCTACTACATAAGGATCAGGAAACAGCACCATACCATTCGGAGATAGAACAGTTTGTTGACTGGTGTGATGCCCATCATCTTGTTGTCAATGTGAAAAAAACTCAGGAAATGATATTTGACCCAAGAGTAGTTTCCAACACAAATGCAGTACACATCCATAACACCCCCATATGTCAGGTCCCCTCATATAAATACCTGGGTGTCTTCATGGACAGTTCACTAACATGGCAAGTCCATATTGAGAGCCTCTGTACCAAGCTCCAACAGAGGATGTACTTTTTAAGACGACTAAGGCTGTATGGTGTTAATAATAGGCTTCTGTTTTTATTTTTTCAAATGATCTTAGAAAGTGTGATACAGTATGGTGTGCAAACGTGGTATGGTAATAGCGCGCGCTTGAGCATGAGTAGTGAGTAGACGTGTCTCCCGCAGCTCCCGCAAACATCTGTTAAATTTCTACATTTTGGACCTTGCAACCGTTCAAACTTCGTTGGAAACTCCAATTAAGTGACTTTATTTCATCACGAGTGGACAAATGCCTCCCAAGTCGGCCAAACAGCAGGGTGGGAAGGGCAACCCGGACTCCCCGGATAGCGTTAGCATAGAAACAGATGCGAATGCTAACAGTATGAAGACGCTGGCTGACGCAGTTACCACTGTGCAAACCTCTATCGACTCATTTCGGGAGGAAAACCGGGCGTCTATTGCCTCTCTGCATTCAATTCTCAGTGGATATGGCCAACGAATCACTGATGTAGAGGACGGCATGAATGAGTTTGACAAGAGACTGAGCGGCGTGGAAACTTCCCAAGCTTCACTGGCTAAAGAAAACGACGCTTTGAAGGAGAAGGTAGCATACTTGGAAAACTACACCAGACGGCAGAATATACGTATTGTGGGGATACCAGAAAATGCGGAGGTTCCGCGACCATCGGAGTTTATTACTAGGCTGCTCATTGATGTGCTTGGGGAAGATAGTTTTGAGAAGCCACCGTCGGTGGACAGAGCCCACAGAAGTTTGGCCCCAAAACCAACAGATGGCGACAATAGACCGCGGCCGTTCATTGTCAAGCTCCACCACTTTCAAACTAAGGAGTTGATCCTACGTCTCGCCAGACAGAAGGGTCCGCTTTCTTTCAACGGATCAAGATTTCACATCTTTCCTGACTACAGCCCGGATGTCAACAAACGACGCGCAGCCTTCTCCGAGACCAAAAAGAAGCTCCACGCCGCTAAGATCCAGTTCGGCCTCTACTACCCAGCCACTCTGCAGTTTACGCACAACGGGAGACGCATGAAGTTCACTGATTCTGCGACGGCACTGACTTATGTCAATAAAAACGTTACTGCGGAAGACGGAAGCTCCGCTTTACACGCTACAGAAGATGGTGATTGAGGTAATGTTGATGATCGGGTCAAAATGCAAATAACTAACTAAAAGAGACGGTGATATCACAAGATACAGTTATTCTGTCAATATTACTGACAGTATTTTTTACTTTTCATAGTATTATTTTATTAGTACTGTTTACGGGCGTTTTTTTGTGTGAATATGTGTACACATGACACTTAATGCTACATATGTACGCCCTCCTAATTTTTTTTTTTTTTTTTTTTTTTTTTTTTTTTAATTTATTTTATTTTACTGATTGCCACCGATCTTGTTGCACTGACTTTCAATGGCCTATAGGTGTTATGGTTTCAATGATGTGGAAGGGCATCACAGGTCATTTAATAGCCTACACTGTTGGAGAGGTTCATTAATGGTTCATTAATGTATTCAATATTGCGGGTAGCATGCAAACATAGGTTTGCAGCAGTTTGAAGTTTTCTGGGGGGGTAGCCTTCTGAAGGCTTGTTTATGTGTTATATGTGGTAATTTTGATGTGTTATTTGTTTTGTATGCAGTTTGTGCACCTACTTGGCTTTTTTATCATCTAAATGGGGCTGGTATTTCTGAGTTGAGTGGTTCTAATGGCACAGGTTAATTCAAATCTTGTCCCAGGTAAAGATGACATGAAAATTATAAGCTGGAATGTTAAGGGTTTGAATCAGGCAATCAAAAGAAAAAAGGTTCTCTCTCATTTACAACATCTCGGGGTTGGTGTTGCCTTCCTACAGGAAACCCACCTTTTAAATCGAGACCAATCAAAAATTCACAAGGAATGGGTAGGGCAAATGTTTCACTCGCAATTTAACTGTAAAGGTAGAGGAGTAGCTATACTCATTCACAAAAAGATTCCCTTCATTGTATCAAACACTATCCTGGACCCAAATGGCAGATATGTGATGGTTGTGGGAGAGTTGTTTCAACTTCGCTTAGTATTGGTTAATGTCTATGGCCCAAATTTTGATGACGATCACTTTTTTAAAAAGATGCTAAGCTCTATTCCTAATCTAGATAGTCATCACTTGATTATGTCTGGGGATTACAATCTGGTAATGGATCCTACCTGGGATCGCTCTTCCCAATCTGTACCGAGACCGTCTAAATCCGTGCAAACAATCCAATCATTTATAGATACACATAAACTTATAGACCCATGGAGATTTAAGCACCCTGCTAAGAGGGAGTATTCATATTACTCTAATGTACACAAGTCATTTTCCAGGATAGATTTCTTTTTGGTTGACCCCTATTTACTAAGTGTTATTACAGATTGTAAATATGACCCAGTTATTATTTCCGACCATGCCCCTGTGAGTATTAAAGTAACTCTTCCGACTCAGAGGACCAAGCGGACTTGGCAGCTTGATACACTCCTGCTGGCAGATTCAGATTTTGTAAAGTTCATTACTGAACAAATAGATTTTTTTCTGCAGGTAAACAGGACTGATGGTATCTCAGCCTCAACTCTCTGGGAAACACTTAAAGCATATCTCAGAGGGCAGATTATTTCCCGTTCTGCCCATATTAGGAAAATGAAGTATAAGAAAATTGAGGAACTATCTTCAGAAATTAAGACTCTGGACGGACTCATAGCTGGCTCTCCGACCCCTGATCTGATTAGGAGAAGAGTAGGTATACAAACTGAAATTGATCTCTTAACTACTACTCAAGCAGAGAGGCTCATCCTTAAATCTCGGAGTAGATTCTATGAAGAAGGGGATAAGCCTTCCAAATTATTAGCCAGTCAACTCCGTCAAAAAGCAGCGTCTCGTATTATTTCGCAAATTATGTTACCTGATGGCTCCTCAACGGAGGATCATCAGGCTATTAACAACTGCTTTAAAGAATTCTATTCTAAATTATATTCTTCCGACTCAACACCGGATCACAAACAATTTGACACCTTTTTTTCTAATATGAACATTCCTACAATTGACTCTGACTCTAAAGAGCGGCTGGAACAAAATTTGACGTTGGAGGAAATTAACAATGCAATTATGTCCCTTCAGAGTGGAAAAGCCCCCGGCCCGGATGGGTTTCCAACTGACTTTTATAAAAAATTCAAAGATAAACTTGCCCCTCTTCTTCTCTCAGTTTATGCAGAGGCACTAGAGAAAAACATTCTTCCGCCTACGCTCTGCCAGGCTTCTATTACATTGTTATTAAAAAAGAATAAGGACCCTCGTGATTGCTCATCGTACAGACCAATTAGCCTGACGAATTGTGATGGTAAAGTGTTCTCGAAGGTTATTGCACTCCGGCTTGAGACAGTTCTTCCTCATATCATCTCTGAGGACCAGACTGGGTTTGTCCAGGGCAGGCAATCCTATTTTAACCTGAGACGATTGTTTAATATCATCTACACTAAACCTAACACTCCGTCCCCAGAAGCAGTAATATCGCTTGATGCCGAAAAGGCGTTTGATCGGGTCGAGTGGAATTATCTTTTTCATACACTTAGTAGATTTGGTTTTGGCCCTATCTTTATTCAACTTATCAAGCTCATTTACACTGATCCAACTGCCTCAGTTTATACCAATGGCATTTCATCCGAATACTTTCCTCTTTACAGAGGGACGAAACAAGGGGATCCAGTGAGTCCGTTGCTTTTCATTCTAGCTATAGAACCACTTGCTATAGCTCTCAGATGCAATAATAGTATAGAAGGTATTTCACGTGGTGGCCTGACTCACACTGTCTCGCTTTATGCAGACGATTTGTTACTATATGTCACCAACCCTATCACATCTACCCCTGAAATTCTTAGAGTCTTGCAGGAATTTGGAAACATATCTGGATATAAATTGAATTTTAATAAAAGTGAATACTTCCCTATTAGTAGTAATGCTAGGGAATATCCCAATCTGCCGTTTAAATTATCCGCTGAGTCCTTTACATATCTAGGTGTGAAAGTCACCAAATCCTATTACAGTCTGTTTAAGAGCAACCTCACTCCTCTGCTGGAACAATGTAAACAGGATATTAAAAGATGGTCTATTTTGCCTCTCTCTCTTATTGGGAGGACAAATTCTGTAAAGATGAATATTGTGCCAAAATTTCTATATTTGTTTCAGGCGTTGCCTGTTTTCATACCACAATCTTTTTTTAAGGTGTTTAATCAAATGATTTCTTCCTTTATATGGAATAATAAACCAGCTCGCATAAGAAAAGAATTTATGGAAAGACCAAAAGGTGTAGGTGGGCTTTCGCTTCCAAATTTGTGTACGTATTATTGGGCTGCGAATTTTAACGCCACTTCTCTCTGGTTAAAAGATTGGAGTGATAGGATCCCTGCATGGCTCCAGATTGAAAAGGTTACAAGTAGCCCACATTCACTACCTGCCTTGCTTTGTGCTCCCCTACCATCGCTAGTTAATAATGTTAAAGATAATATAATTGTGACTCAATCATTACGTATTGTGAACCAGTTCAAAAGATGTCTGGGTATTCAGAGTATATCTATTCACTCACCAATAATACGTAATCACTTATTTCAACCATCTTTATTGGACAATGGCTTTAAAACTTGGTATGATAAGGGTATTCGCAGTATTAAGGACCTGTATGTCAATGATACTTTTGCTAGCTTTGAGCAGCTGTCCAGAAAATTTGGTCTGACCAATAATCATTTTTTGCGATACTTGCAGATTAGAGATTTTACTCGTAAAAAATTTGCTAATTTTCCTATTCTTCCCCCTCCTTCCTGTCTGGATTCCCTATTACAGGTCAATGTGCTGAATAAAAGCAGAGTATCATTTATTTACTCTCGTATGATGGATAGCTGCAACCAGTCTATTTCACATATTCGAGAACAATGGGAAAGTGACTTGGGGATCCAGCTGTCCGATGGCGAATGGGATATGGCTCTTGCTGGGATCCACTCTTCTTCAATATGCTCTAGACATGCTTTGATACAATTTAAAGTGTTGCATAGATTACATATCTCAAAAACTAAATTAGCTAGAATATTTCCAAATGTAGACCCATTATGTGATAGATGTAAACAGACCCCGGCTACTTTCTATCATATGTTCTGGTCCTGTCCGAAACTTGTTCCTTTTTGGTCATCTTTTTTTGAAGTCATCTCTAATGCTTATGCCTATAATATTTCACCTTCTCCTTTGGTTGCTATTTTTGGTTGGTTTTCTGATCCAATGGGATCTGTTACCCCGGTTTATTTACAGAAAGTCATTGCCTTTTCCTCCTTATTAGCTAGGCGCTTGATTTTATTCAAATGGAAGGCTGCTGCTCCTCCATCTCATCACCACTGGATTAGGGACGTTATGCAGAACCTTAAGATGGAAAAGATTAGATGTACCCTCAACGGTTCCACTAACAGATTCCATAAAACCTGGGGCCCTTTAATAACTTATGTTAACAATTTACCTGGTCTGGAACTGGGACCCTGAATTATTATACCTACCCCTGAATAATCCTGTAACATGAAGTATTAGGTGCGCTTGTTGTTGTTGTTTTTTTTTTTGTTTTTTTTTTCTTTTGTTTGTCTTTGTTTTGTTTCCTCTTGTCTTTTTCTGTCTGTTGTTTATGACGAATTTGTTACTCTGATTTTAGGTTTGATCTGTCTCCATTTGTTGTCGGGATTGTTTTTCTGTGGTTATTTGTAATACAGAGAATATGATTGTTCTGTATGATAATTGAAAAATCACAAATAAAGTGTTTTAAAAAAAAAAAAAAAAAAAAAAAACGTGGTATGGTAATCTGACTGTTCAGTTAAAAACCAAGTTGGGGCGTCTGGTTAAAACTGCACTGAAGATTGTTGGTTACCAAGATCAGGGATATATGCAGTCCATCTATGAAAAGTCAGTGCTCAGGGAGGCACTGAAGATTCTAGAGGACCCCACACACATTCTGCACAATGAATTCACTCTGCTACCCTCAGGTAGACGTTTTAGGACATTGAACTGCAGACTCAACAAATATAAGAACTCCTTTATCCCGTCTGCCATAAGAATGCTCAATGATAGATAGACATGCGCTGCACAGTCTTATGTTCTATGTTTTTAATGTTTTTCTATGTTTATGTTGTATGCTGAGTGTGTGAGTGCTGTATGTTATGCAGTGATTGTTGGAAGCCCAAGACAAATTTCCCCCTGGGGACAATAAAGTACACTCTACTCTACTATCACTTAAAGGCAAAACACACAACTGATAGCAGCAAGTCATTCAAGGAAACAGACAGTGGAGCGAGGCTTCTACATAAAAACTACAGAAAGATGCTGATGTTAAAAGTGTGTTTGCACAACAAATGTTATGGCACTTTCATTCATATGGCAGCACATTTAAAATAAAACTAAATGCTAAAAAGCTATACACTACTTTTGGATTCATTTTTGGATTTTGCGTACAAATGCGATTAATCGTGATTAATCAGGGAAATCATGAGATTAATTAGATTAAAAATTTTAATCGTTGCCCAGCCCTAATAATAATAAAATCTAAGTTTTTTTGTCACTATAGAGCAGAACATTAAAGGTGTAAGGATGAAAAGGGTCGTGTTTGTATTTCATACATGATTTCATACTTATTTAATGTGTAGAAATGAATAAGCCCAGCTGATTTTCCTTCTCATTTGAAGATGAAATGTTTGTGTTTTTGACTGTTTTAATAATTCTGCATCTCAGGTGTTGTGCTGCTGGATAAAAATCAGGGCTTTTGGTTGGTCCACAGCACCCCTCACTTCCCCCCTGTGCGACAGGAAGGGCAGTTTTATTACCCCAGCAGTGGTCGGAATAATGGGCAGAACTTCATCTGCGTGACCTACCCGCTCGACCGTTTCCAGACCATCGGTAAGTCTGCAGTCGTGCCGTGTGGCCTCTGAGGCAGAGAGGTTGGAGTTAAATCAGCGTGTAGCTGGGAGGAGACGCTTCAAACAGCCACTGAAGTTCAATCCTCCTGCCATTAAATGTTTCAGTCTAAATACACTTTCTGCAGAAATAAAAGAGTTTCAATTTCAATATAGGAGGTATTACTCAGTAGTCAGTGAATTAAAAATCCAGCCATTTCAAATCCGGCCCTCCATAATGTTCCCCATCTGCTCCTCAGTGTGAAACTAAATCAAACAATTCAGATGTGATTAAAGCTCACAGTCCAGACTTTCACTTAAAGTCATTTTCCTACATGTAGTAATTACAATCCTTTTTATACACAGACCCCCTCATTTCAGGGCTCCATAATTTTTGGATCAATTGGCTTCCAGGTGTTAGCGATCACTCAGGCGTGTTTCATTGCTTCATCATGTCACGCCAAGAGAATGGAGGATGCAGGAGCAGGAGATGTAATATCCAAAGCTTTTATTTGTGAGGGCAGATGTTAACAAGTTCCTCCAGAGAGAGAAACAAATCAGGCTATGGAATTATATATAATAATATATAACCGAAATGGAGAAGTATATCTATAAAAATGATCAAAAAATCCAAATCACTCCTCTATACGGAGGAATAACCAAAAGGATCTATTAAACTTTATCTTTAACTAAAAGTCACTCCTGCTACGGAGGAAAAAACAAATCACCTCTCCTTAAAAAACGGAGGAACTACACTGAAAAATTTACCAAACAAAAATCACTCCAACTAGGAGGAAAAGCAAGAATGCTATAAAAGTAAACTTTCACTGTTACACTAACAGGACTTAATTATAAAACTTTATCAGAAAACAAAAACTCTCTTGACGAGGATAAATACCAAACGGCAAAAACGTGGCAAAGGTCAGGCTTGGAACAAAGGCGAGAGTGAAGCACATCAGTCGGACAGATACAACACACTGGCACAAGACAGGGGGAGACGCAGACTCTTATGCACACCGGGAATATAGGGAACAGGTGGAATCATTCATACGACAATCAGACTGGAGCACGAGAGGAAGGGCAAGTGACCTGAAACGAGAGGAGAGTTAACCTCTCAAAATAAAACAGGAAATGACAAAACATGACAGGAGACGAGACAAAAACCCACTTAACCTCACCGCGGTGTGACACATCAGTGCACGGGTGAGATACCTCGGAGTCTGTGGTTGTTCAACATGAGGAGAGAATTTGTGCCAATGAAAGTCAAGGAAGCTGTAAAAAAAACAAGAATAAAATCATTAAAGACATCGGTCAAATCTTAGGATTACTAAAAAATAAGCTGTCGGAAATATCATCAAGAGCAAAGAATGCGCTGCTGAGCTCTGTAATCACAAAGGGACCAGAAGATTCAGATTCAGATTTTCTTTATTGTCATTGTAACAAGTACAACGAAAAGTAAGGTGCAGGCCTTTCAGTGCAGACATATAACAAAATAACTAACTATAAAGGCACAGTATGTACTATATATGTATGTGTATATATATATATATATATATGTATATATATATATATATATATGTATGTATGTATATATATATATATATATATATATATATACATATACAAAACAATATGGCTATATATTTAAACACAATATTGCACTTGTGAGGAAACCAGTATATTGCACTTCACCGTAAGGAGGCATTTATGGCTCTGACAGCGGTTGGAAAGAAGCTGTCTTTTAGTCTATTTGTCCTGGTTCTGATGGCCCTGTACCGTCTGCCCGACGGCAGTGGCTCAAACAGGAAATGTCCTTCAGGATGGTGTTGGCTCTCCTGAGACAGTAAGAGCCATGAAGGTCCTCCAGCGTGGGTAGAGGACACCCAATGACCTTCTCAGCCATTTTGGTGACCCTCTGGAGTTCTTTCCTTTTGTTCCACTGTGCAGCTGGCAGTATGTGAGGATGCCCGCCGTGGTGGAGTGGTAAAAAGACACAAGCAGTCTCTGGCTGATATTGTTATATTGTAGAGTCTTTGCTGTGCTTTCTTCACCACCTGTGTGGCGTTCTTGTCCCAGGTCAGTTTCTCCTCTATGTGGACTCCCAGGAAGCAGAAGTCACTGACCCTTTCCACAGGTCCCACCAATGAAAATGGGCTGAATGTCTATTTTGTTTCTTCTGAAGTCAAGGATTAGCTCCTTTGGAGCCAAGGAAGACCTCCATCCTTCCCTATCATAAAGAAAAAAGCCTCAAATACCCGTCCAACAGATCAGAACCAGTCTCCAGGAGGCAGGTGTGTCTTTGTCAGAGACGACCGTCCACAGAAGACTTCATGAACAGAAACACAGAGGCTACGCTGCTACATGCTAACCACTAGTTAGCCACAGAAACGGGATGGACACGTTACAGTTTACCTGAAAGTCCTTAAAGGTGTTCTGGACAGACGAGACCAAGATGAACCTTTATCAGAAAGTGTGGAAGAGCCCAAGATCCAAAGCATAGCAGCTCCTGTGTTAAGCACGGTGGTGGGGGTGTTATGGCGTGGGCCTGTACGGCTCATGTGTTTCACACTGAGGAGCAGAGGAAAATGTTGCTTTGCCCCTTTACTACCGAGGCCTGTACAGAGAACAGATTGTAGGCGCACTGAACTGGTTTATTATAGTTTTTTATTATCGTGTACTTGAGGCGCTGATTCCTTTTGGACTGGAATCATCGTCATTAATACTCCAGTCAGGTTTTTACACACCGACAACAGCGTAAACGGGTGTCATCTCCATGTCACTCGACTGCTGCTCTCTGGCACACTCAACGGTCGGCACAGCTGCTGTGGCAGGGCCCGGGGTAATGTGATTAGACCGGGGTACGTAACCATAGCGATGAGGGCATCCACACTGCGACGGGGATCCGTTTAATCAGATCTTTGCCTCCGCAGCTGAGATGCTGAGGTGACGTGGACGTGGAGGGGGATCAAAGCTGCGTCACGGTTAATGTTTTCAGCATTAATGTGCACATTAATACAGAAATAAAGACCGAGGTTTGCCCTCACCTATGTCAATCAAGGAATCAGAATAATGATGCAACATGAAGGTGTGTGAGTAATCTGTTCAGCCTGACTGAATGTTACGACATCTCAACCTCATGATTCAAACCCACAGAGATTAGGAACTATCCTCTGAGTCTCATTAGAGCAGTGATACTCACTATTTATTTCACCAGAGCCACATTGGCAGCAAAATCAAGGGAAGAGCCACTTTTACCACAACATACTAAAGTCCCCTTTAGCAAATATGCATTTCTACATATAAAACATCCCACAAAAAAAGAAACAACACAGCTAATACATTTTCAATTCAGACCACATTTCCCTTAATACTGGGATGAGTGGAAGCTGGCGTGCATGTCCTTGACTTTCTTCATGTTGTATTTGTATTTTGTTGTTGTAATCATAGTGAGACATTCAGGATGAGCATGGTTTTTGTGCTGGTTTTTGCCTTTTTTAATTAAAAACCGATCCATTGTGCCTGCATCTCGCGCTGGCTAAAGGAGCTAGCGTGCTCTGAGGTCAGGTGTGAGGTGGTTTAAGCGGGCTGCGTTGCCAGGTTTAACAGTGTGCCCCCTTTAGGAAACACCATTAAGACTTAATTAATACTTAATAAAAATACTTAATACTACAAAAACGCAAACTTAATAAAAATACTTAATACTGTGCAGTATTCGTTGTATGTTATTTGAAAAAATGTATTGTTATTGTTACCATATTGTTATAAGCTACTATACGAGTGCGAGCCGCGCAATGAGTATCTGCATTAGAGGATAAAAATATCAGATTCTCAAATGTTTATGGGTTTATATCGGAGGATGTAAAGTGTAAGAGACGTTCAGCACTTAGTCTTAAACGGTTAACAGCGCGGGCTGAAACTCGCTCTAAGACTGAAGTCATGCTACCCCTGAGTTATGTGCTTCTGTTCTCTCTATGTCTTCACATCAGTGTCACCCGCTCAGCTCTGTTCATCCGCTGCGCGTAACAAATGAAGTGATTCAGCTTCCAGGGCGCCCTGAGCAGCGTTTGCCTTGACTTGAGTTTGTTTCGCACCACAGGAGAGCAGCTGCAGATCAATCAGCCCAACGTGTACGACTGCGACGTCCCGGAGTCCTTGGCGTCCCTGGTGCCGGCGCTGGCTGCAGTCTGTGGGAAAAAACATCTGTCCGGTCAAACCTTTCCACATGTGAAACCTGTGTCCAATCGCAGCGTGACGCTGACCTCAAAGGACGGGACCGACTTCATCAGCTTTGCCAAAGGAGCCTCATTTAACAACGGTACAACTTTAAAGAGATAAAAGTAGTTTTATGGAGCTGATCTGTAATAACTTTGTAGCTATAAATAGTCCAATGTAAGTGTACCAAGTGTTGGTACGTTTTTAGCTTAATCACTTCTCATACCTTCTGTGTCTTAATTACTCAGCAGCATATTTTTACAGCAACCAAATAACATGCTCTTTCTGCTTCATTAGACCTGTATCACTCGTGGGTGGCCCCCGCCCTCAAGTCAGACCTCCTGGTCCAGTTCTGGGTCCGTTCCACAGGCGTCCTTCCCTCTAACTGCTCTCTGGGCTGGAAGGTCCTGGACATTAAGATCCTCAACCCGGGGCAGACGTTTACCTTCAAGGCCAGCCAGGACCACTCCAAGTGGGCCGTCAGCCCCAGGGCGGGGGGAGGCTGGGTGTGCGTGGGGGACATCAACCGGAACCAGGCAGAGGAGAAGCGGGGCGGAGGCACAGTGTGTCTGCAAGATCCGCGGGTGTGGAAGGCTTACCGGGCGGCAGCGCTGCAGTGCGAGGCGTGCGGAGGAGGAACTGTCAAGTGTTGACACTTCGCATAATGTAAAAAAGTGCATCATCAGCATATTCTACATGCTGACTCCATGGCTGTGTTCAAAACCGCATACTTCTCCCACTACTTGTACTGACTTTTTTCCCGGACGCATACTAGATTCTCCTAAATGTTGGGTATGCATCATGAGGTTACTACTCATACTCAAACTACCCAAGATGCAACGTAACGTGACGTCGCCGATCGTCATTTCCTGTCAAAACGGCAGTTTCAATCTAGCTACAACGAGGGTAGGTTCACTTCCTGTTTTCAAAACAAAAGCAATTGTATCGTAATGGCTTTCCCTATGATAAAAGGCAACGGGTATTTTATTTTGTGAAAATAACCGGAAGTGCGTTGCTCACTGCGGCTAGCTTCAGTAGCGCCGAATTCGTGGGAACAAAATTGTAAACAGCCGGTATTTTGTCAGATTTTCAACACGTTGGGGATCTAAACGACTACTTTCTCACCTGAAAATGTTTCAAATGTTGCTAAAGTTTACAGAGTTTAGAGCTTAAGAGAAATCAGCTTCAGGCCGGCTGATTTCGGCTCGGGCAGGAGCGAAATGCATTGTGGGTAAACGCTCTGCATACTGTCTGATCGATGAGTATGCAGTATGGAAGTATGTAGTATGCGGTTTCGAACACAGCCCATGTTGCTTCGTGGAGATCAAATTCTGACCATAAAAAGCATTCAGAAGTTGTTTCACAAGTGATTGTGTTGAGGAGAAACGCTTTGATGTGCGTGCGCCCGTTTATTTACAGCCACGTGCATGAGGATGCATGCAAACTGTTCCAGTAATCCTGGGAAACAAAGATTAAAAAAGAGGCCTGAAAGCCAGAAGGCACAGTATGCTGCTTTTAAAATGTTTCTCAGACTAACTCTGCTCCGCTTCAGCCAGACTGTGTGAGTTATATCAGCCCAGCAGTTATCAAATCCTCACGAGTTTGTGCTTCAGCACGTCCCATCACATGTTTACAGCCAAGCGCCCCACTATTCAAACCAGTGCAAAGAAACCCCCCCAAAATAGAGTAGAAAATAAAGAGCCCTTTGCTTACATTAAAGGGATAGTTCGCCTCTTTTGACATGAAGCTGTATGACATCCCATATTAGCAACATCATTTCTGAACATCTTCTTACCCCCTGCTGCGTCCTGTGAGCAGAGTTCCAGCCTCGTTTTGGTGTTGATGAAGGTAGTCCGGCTAGTTGGCTGGGGTTTAAAAAATAAAGCGTTTTGCTTCTCAAAACAATATGCGTTCAAAAGAGTAATACATTTGCGTCACAAAACCTTTCTCCAGGAAAAAGTCAGACCTCACAATCGCTTGGCACTATTTTCTCTCCCTTCGTATCACTGCCTGCTGTGTAGACCGTGCAGTCCCCTGCTTCAGAGCAGCAAACACCGTAACAGCCGCGGCTGTCGGCAGGCGGCAGCACGCAGTGATACGAAGGGAGAGAAAATAGGGCCAAGCGATTGTGAGGTCTGACTTTTTCCTGGAGAACGATTTTGTGATGCAAATGTATTACTCTTTTGAGTAATACAGCCAACTAGCCGGACTACTTTCATCAACACCAAAACGAGGCTGGAACTCTGCTCACAGGAAGCAGCAGGGGGTAAGAAAATGTTCATAAATGATGTTGCTAATATGGGATGTCATACAGCATCATGTCAAAATAGGCGAACTATCCCTTTAAGAAGCTGATTGGGAAAAATGTTTCTCGGCCCCTAAAACATTTTATCTGCTCATTTGCATGTTCGGTGTGAGTGGCCATTTCCTCCTGCTCTTCAGAATTAATGCACTCAGGGCGGCGCTTGAGGACGAGCAGATGAATGTGACAGGAAGCTCAGTGAATTATGAGAAACGTTTTAAAAGCCCTAAAAAACCCCACAAGTGCCGCTTGAAAAGGAAAGTGTCGGTTCAAAAGTTTTCCCAGCTGCTGGGCTCTGCTTTAACTGAAACCGGAGAGGCTCGGCTGCATCAAGCAGCTCGGACTTTTTTAAGTCTCAGTCGACATTAGCGGGGATGCTGGGATGTCCTCGGGGAGCGTCGAGCCTTTCTGGTTGAAAAGGAAATAGATTTTAAAGAAGTTCCTATCATATGAATAGTGGGGGATTGATTGCACTTCGGAACATTCGGTACGTTTCCCACATGATAATAAATTATAGAGACTGACAACATTAAGGTGTGACGAATGCTTTTAATACTTGAATGTGTTATCAAATTGGTTTGAACTGGTTTTTCTGTGCTCCTCTGATGCGCTTTTCTCACTTTTTGTGACGTGCTTTCCACTTGCATTCAGTCTGACCTTGATTCTGCTCGGAGATGAAGATGCTGGTTATCTTGTATGTGAATAAAAAAAAGACTACAACGGAGATTAGTCGTCACTGATGTAAAATATATTCACTTTGCTTTGAAACGTCAGTCTTCAGTTAAAGACAACTTCAACAGCTTTTTATGAAATACTAAGCAGTAGTGGAACACCTCTTTGTGTTGAACAGCATCCAAAAGCAACAAAGTTCATATAAAAGTAACTTTATTACCACAAAAATAGGGCATCCTGTATGTAGTGCATAAATAGATCTGAGGTGAAACTACACAGCATTGGAGGTGGCTGCATCACGTCCATGTGTACTAAATATATTTTAATGCAGACATGAGAAATGCAAGCACCCAGTAGAGAAAGGCACTAAAACAGTCAGTTGCACAGCGCTATGCTCGAACACGTCCATCCATCGTTACCCAGAATCCTCTCCCTGGTGCCAGAACGCTCACGCCTCAGCCAGTCGAGAGGCCTCATCAGCACCGAGCATCGAGTGTGGCAACCAGGGGTCACAAGACTTTAAATGTTGCACTGAAATAGATGTTTTTAAAACATGAAATCATGGAGGCTTTATGTTCTCTGCACACAGTCTGCGGAGCTCATGGAAAATATAGATTAACTTCAGCTTATGCTCTGTTGGAGAGTTCCGACCTGGAGAGTCTTAAACCTAAAAAAAACCTTTTTTATTGTTTAATTGCATTTTTTTGATATTATAGTGATGAGCTGAAGCAAAGCCACGTTTTTTTTTTGTTTTTAAAGTGCTTGAAGTTGTTTTAAAGCTGCAATAATCAGTTTTTCTCCACTTGATTTCAGACATTCTGTCACTATGTTATACATACACATCAGCGGAGACATACAAGCTCACTTTTCCGTCACTTTTCTCTTAGTTTTAGTTTGCAGCTCTTCTTAACAACATCTGCTTCAGCCTGACGCAGAAAAAAGGAGCAAAATTCAGACAACTGGGCAGTCGTTAGAGGCTACATACTTATCTGAACTGTTCGACAAGTGAGTCACTACTCACTTCATCGGGCAATTACTCAAGCATCTAACCATTCCTCATCTTAGGGTCTCTGCAGCTGGCTTTTTCCAGGGTTTTAGACAGAATGCTTCCCATCACTCTTCTGTGTAGACACACTCCTTGTGTTGCAGAACATTTAACATGACTGTTTAAATTGGAAGTATTATGTAACAATTAAAAATAAATCTTAAAAGCCGTTGGTCCCAGCAGGGACATTTGTCATCTCCTGAAGAATCTGGACCACTGACACTATCATCTGACCAGAGCTCTGGTTTCCTGATGTTCTTTTGTTCATCTCTGCACCCAGAAAATTAAAAAAACAAACAAAAACAAAGCCTGGAGGCTTATAGCAGCCTGGTCGTGCTTCAAAGTGGGATTTCTCAGTGGAATTAAGATGACAGGGACCCCAATGGATGCCCTGCCTGTATATAGGAGGGCTGCACAAACAGTCAAAGTTTTTCATTGTGCATAGATGAAATGTTATATATAGTATAGAATCAGCTGTGCAGCCCACAGTTAACAAAGGTTTCGCTGGCACATTTAATCTGCCATTTGCTAAATTCACCCATTACTATGACACTAAAGTTCCCGAGCGTTGCTAACATCTAACCCTCATTCACGGGATTAAAGGGAGATGCTTAAATGGCCTATTTATGGTTGTGCATCAGTGATTCTGGAGCCTGGATTCCAGTTATCCTGGTGAATTTCTTCACACCTTTCTTTGCACCTGTTGCAGAGCAGCTCTTCCCTTTCCCAGAAGTGTTTTCTGTTTGTTTCATAATGGTAAAACAGTCCAGTCCAGTTTTGCCATTTGGTGAGTAGCCTCTGCAGACTGCGAGTCGTCCTACTTTTCTCCCTTTACTGTGCTGCTGTGCAGAGTTGGCTGCAGTTCTCAATGCAAATAAACAAATGCTTTAAGGTTAATGTAAGACATTGATTAATGCAGCTTTAGGTTGATGCTGTGTGTTAAGGATGTCTGCTTGACTAAGAGCTTGAATCATTCACATTGCGTTGCGTATGCTGTGGTAAATCTTGCAGGTTTTGATGTTTTCTTTATCTTAAAGAATCAGTTCTAAGACGCGGACGCAGAGCTCCTTGCCGGTGTAAACATAACACTGACAACATTCATACATAAGAATATATAAATAAATACAAAACATGTATATTCCTTATTGACATGCTTCAGTGTTTTGCTACACAAATGCATCTGTTGCTTTTAGATCTTATTCTTTGAGTGGAAGTGCTACCTGACAGGGGCTTGAGAGCCAGCACCAGAAGCACTCAAAGGCCTCCATGGCTCTTCCTGGAGCGATTAAATCACTGATGCATACTGTTGAAAGATGGGGAAAGTGACACTGTTGCTCAGTGGCAGGTGGCTTTGGTGTGAAACGGGTGGCGTGCCTTTCTGTGTGGGAGTAGACGTAGTTCGTGGTGTTTTTTCAGGGCAGACTTGGTCGGAGGAGGAGAGGAAGGCAGGTGTAGAGTGTATGTGCTGCCAGTGCGGATGGAGTTCAAGTCAAAATAAAGTCCGGACCAGTCGCCTCCCCTTGGCCTTGATCCGAGGAAAAGTGGCGCTCGTCTCTGTGCTGATTGGCTGGGAGCCAAGCGGAGTGTTTCCTTTCCTTTTCAACAGGAAGTCCACGCTAGATGAGGTCATGGCGTAGAACACGTTTCCTGTAGCAGGGATGACCAGCTCTGCATTAAGAGAGGAAGAGAAACACACAAACTCGTCATAATTCGGTGTGACGGCCACACCTGCAGGCACACAGTCGGTAACCCCACACACCAACACTTTTTCATTCTGAGTTTCCATATACACGTTTACTGCAGCACAAATATATGGATTCTTTATTTTCATTTGGTGATATTAAAATACATTAGTTCTAATTGTAGCGCGCACATTTAGTTAGCTTTTGTATGTTTAATTTGGTCAAATATTTAATTTGTTGCGCTTTCTTTTGCTGGTGCTGTGGGTGGGGGGGGGGGCCTTGGACTCTGGCTGGCACACTCCAATCCCAGACTGACTAATTGATTGGGTGATACCATCTGGAGTTCCATTGGGGAAGACTATGGAGTCTTCATTCTAATTTTTGCATCGGTTCTCTTTGCTTTTGTGATTTGCTTATTTTGTTAACTTTGTTTAGTTTTTAGTCATTTAAGTTGATTCTTAAGCTAACTGTGTTTAGTTAAATTTGTGTAGATGTTTCCCTTCTTCCTCAGTGTGTCACTATGGTCTGATCAGCCAGTATTTAAGTCCCCTTTGTTTGTTGTGTGTCAGGTCAGTTTTGTTTGTTTTTTAGCCGTTAGCTTGAGGTTATGTTATGTTAAAACCTTGATTTTTGGCTTTGAGTTTAGTTTCTTCATTTGACATCTTTTAAGGACCCTGCAACTATTGTTTGAAGTTTGTTATTTATTTTTTTGATATATATCTCTGTGTCCTCATGCTTGACCGGGCTCTGTCCCTCACATTCGGTCTCAAAAGCAGCTGCGCTGACAGGAGTGGAGTAAAGCTGACAATGTGATCAGTCTTCAATGTTCAGCGCATTCGAGTTGTCTTGTTTTCTGTCTTTTCTACAAACATCTGAGGCAAGATGGACCAATCAGCCACAGTATCACAGAGCTGGACAAGACAAAGGGTGGTGGGACACGTTACAGTAACATCCACATGAAAGACCTTTGCCCAGAGAGACATGTGTTCGAAACCGCATACTTCTCCTACTACTCTTACTACTCCTACTAACTTTTTGAGTTAGTATGCGAGTTTGAGTTGGGTATGCATCATGAGGTTACCACTCATACTCAAACTACCCAAGATGCAACGTAACGTGACGTCGCCGATCGTCATTTCCTGTCAAAACGGCAGTTTCAAGCTAGCTACAACGAGGGCAGGTTCACTTCCTGTTTTCAAAACAAAAGCACCAACTGTATCGTAATGGCTTTCCCTATGATAAAAGGCAACGGGTATTTTATTTTGTGAAAATAACCGGAAGTGCGTTGCTCACTGCGGCTAGCTTTAGTAGTGCCGAATTCGTGGGAACAAAATTGTAAATACGTTGGGGATCTAAACGACTACTTTCTCGCCTGAAAATGTTTCAAATGTTGCTAAAGTTTACAGAGTTTAGAGCTTAAGCGAAATCAGCTTCAGGCCGGCTGATTTCAGCTCGGGCAGGAGCGAAATGCATTGTGGGTAAACGCTCTGCATACTGTCTGATCGATCAGTATGTAGTATGGAAGTATGTAGTATGCGGTTTCGAACACAGCCATATATATAAAGCTAAAGGTGATCATTCCAGACAGCTGTACCGTAATATTCTCTGCTTTGTCAAAATGTCTTCATGCTAACAAAATAAACACACCTTCATGGGATGAGAAGATTCAGAAAAGCAAAGTGTCAGCACAATCACTCACGATGTTTAAAGCTGTCTGGAGGCTGATGGGGATTCATTTTTCCTCTTACCTTTTCCTTCAGGCTGGAGTTGGATCAGCTCGTATCTGGAGGCCTGTTTGGGGTCCTGATTGTGCTTCTCTAAGGCAGAGCTGATCACAGTGGGAGTCTTGTCATTGCTCGTAACCTGAGGGGAAAGAAGAGAATAACAATGACAATAGGACAGCTCGCTTTGCACTAATGATACACCGGCTGCATTATATCCTGAGGATCTGATTCGGATGACTATCATTACGGGGTCTGTGCAGATAGGAGGAGCTGTAAGTGCAGCGTGTCACCGATAATTCAGGGCAGCAGCTTTTTCTGCACCCTCTGAGCTGCTAAAGTCAAAGTTAAATGCTCTGGGTTATAGAATAGAAATAGAATAGAATGGAAAAATACTTTATTCATCCCCCAATGGGGGAAATTCAAATTAGTCAAGTAGCTCAAAAAATTATAAATATTTACAATGATTGTATATTAACAACAACAATAATAATAATACCAATTCTAATAAAAATACTACTACTAACTAATAATAATCATCATCATAATAATACCAATTCTAATAAAAATACTACTACTAACTAATAATAATAATAATAATAGTACATTACTAAAAATAAATTAAAAAAATTTAATTAATTAAATTAAATAAATTAAATAAATTATAAATAAAAAATAATAATAAAAAAAATAAATGCACCAGTATGCTTCGGTACAGATTTCCATCGTGCAGGTCCATCCGTATCCTGATGATCCGCATGTCGGGCCCTGACCCCTGGATGCTGCTGGGGGGGTTGTTGCCACAGGAAGCTGATCGGCGGTGCGATTTTGTTGGAGTGGATGGCGTCAGTGTGGCAGGGGTGGTGTCACCGGTCGGAGGGGACGTGTCGACATCCAGGCAGGACACAGATGGAGATCTCATGTGCTGCAACAGAAATAACAGTAATCCTGAGGATGATAACTGAGCGTTTTCATATAAAAGAAGCAGGAAATGAGCTACTATAAATGCAAACCTGACCTACGGTAACAGCAGGCGTTAGTGACTTACCTTTGTGAGTTTTGAGAGAAGGTTATTGACTGGTGATTGAAAGTCAAAGAGACTGTCACTATCACCGGCCAGGCTGCTGCGGGAGGTACTCAGACTACAAACACAAGACAACACACAAACACATTCACAGTGGATTCTTTTCCTTCATTTACAAGAGTAATTTAACAGTTTAATCAACAAAAACCGGATAAATTCTCATTGTATTTTCTCAGAATAGAGAGAGGCTACTTTTGTTTGCTTTATGCAATCTGCAGACCAGAACCTGCAAATGTTCAGTTTACAGTGATGTAGAAGCATTAAAAATGAGCAGGATTTGACATTTGACAGACATAAACCTGTAACTGCTTCTCTTTCCTTACTACTATATTGGTTTTGATAACTTAAAAGACTAATCATCATAATTTTGTTTCACTATTGACAACTGGTTAAAGGACCAATTGTTCCATAATTAATTTACTTTGGTAATCTGGTTTCACACTTACAAGCCATTAGGCATGCGATGAAAGTCCATTCATTTCTAAAAAGCCAAAAACTGCCACATTTCTGTTTGAAAGCCCATTTTTTTCTCTCATTATAAAAGCTTTTACCTTTCCAAACTGCACTCCTGTAGTTTGTAAACTGGTTTTCTTTTTACATTCAAGGCCTTGGGGTTATACTGTCAGTGCATTTCTGATCCCCTGCTGTACCAGAGATACACCCACTCAGCCAAAATATTAAAACCACCTCACTGATGTTGCACCACCGAAACGGCTCTGACCCATCTGGGCATAGACTTGGACCTTTAGGGGTGTCCCTTGGTGTCTAAAACTAAGACATAAACAGTGGATCCTTTGGGTCCTTGACTGGATTGGATGTTTAATTGTATTTAGCAGCTTTTGTAATGAAACAGAATGGTGAAATAGTCTTCTATGATGAGGTTAATACCCCTGCTGTGAAGGGATGAGGGGCCTGTAGCAGTTTTAAGGTGGCTATCATCATAACATCCACATGAATGCCAGGACTCCATCCATTTCTGGTTCTTTTTGCTGGCCTAGGTGGAACTTATTTAATCTGTTCTATGACTGCCACTCCTGCAAGTTACCTTCTGATCTACCAGCGTCTTAAAAGCAAACACAAGCCTCTGCTTTGAGCTGTGCATGTGGCATCCTGGTCATAAAGCACTGTGTTACATGCGTGTTGTGTGAGCGCACTCATCATAGCTTACTCTGGGCACTGGGTGATGATGACCGTTGGATTAAGGCCACGAGGGCTGGGCTCACTGGGCGCTTCGATTTCATTCGACAGTCTGTAACTGCAATTAGACGAGTTAATGAAGCTGAAAATGAACATTTAAGTCCTAAAATAGACTATTTTCACACAGTTAACACATTCAATAGCTGTTGTCTTTAAAGCAATTAAATCAATATGTTATATAATATACATATAATTAGGGCTGGGCAAGTTAACTCCTTATTATTGCGTTAACGCATTGATTATTTAACGCCGGTAATTATTTTTTATCGCGCATTAACGCAGGTTTTTTTTTTTTTAATCTTAAAAAAAACATTTTTTGGGGGGCTTTTGTGCCTTTAATGGATAGGAAAGTTCAGAGAGACAGGAAGCAGGTGGCAGAGAGAGGGGGAACGACATGCAGCACAGGGCCGTCTGATGTGGGACTTGAACCAGCTGCAGCGAGGACTACAGCCACTGTACATGGGGCGCCTGCTCAACCCACTACGCCACGGACCACCCCTGTTTTATAGGCTTTTATTTTGTAAAAGTCTGTTGCTCACAGGCTTTTATTTTGTAAAAGTCTGTTGCCGTCTGCTGTGGAACAGGAAAAGAAAGTAATCGGCGGATCCACCAAACATGGAGAAGGGTACGGAACTTTTACTTGGCCATTTTCATTTTAAAGTTGGACATCACCGCTACAGGTGCTCCTCGGTCCGTGTGTGAAGCTCACGGAGCTAACCGGCGCTACTTCCTGTTTTACTTGTTTCAACATAAAAGCACGTATTTCAAAATAAATTAAAAAAAACTCCTGCCTTTACAGCCAAGTTGAATTGTCTTCTCAGCGTAGTAGTTCCAGTCTAAAATATCACTTAAAGGCAAAACACACAACTGATAGCAGCAAGTCATTCAAGGAAACAGACAGTGGAGCGAGGCTTCTACATAAAAACTACAGAAAGATGCTGATGTTAAAAGTGTGTTTGCACAACAAATGTTATGGCACTTTCATTCATATGGCAGCACATTTAAAATAAAACTAAATGCTAAAAGCTATACACTACTTTTGAATTAATTTTTGGATTTTGCGTACAAATGCGATTAATCGTGATTAATCATGTGATTAATTAGATTAAACATTTTAATCGTTGCCCAGCCCTACATATAATCAATGTAAATGTTGACCAGTAAGAAAACTCCACAGATATGAGTGTACCTCTGCTCCTCTTTTAAAGTGGGCACGCTGTAATACCACTGCAGGAAGGCCTCGTCAGAGATGAAAACACAGTTTTTGCATGAAGACTGCAGGAGCCGGATTTGAGCTAAAACCTCAAATTCCTGTTAACAAAGAGTTATATCACCACAGCGTTTCACATTAAAAAAAACAATACAACTGCTGCCTGATCTAAAATAACTGCTTTTTTTTTTTTTCATTTGTACTCGAAGTAAAAGCACCTCAAAGCACCCTCTACTTAATCATTTCCTCCCACACATACTGTGGTACTTCTTGCAGGCTCCTTTCTTACATCGTTATATGCAGCTTATGTTTTATAATGGATGCTGGATTGTACATTTGTGAAAGCAGAATGGATGTGATATTAAAGCACGACAACAGATAAACTAATCAACTTTTAAGCTTCTGTCTTCCGTAAATGATCGGTGTCACAACACTCACCCTTCGCCTTTTGTCAAAGTTGATGTAGCCGTTCTGCACAGGAAGGGACAGAAAGTGTTATAGTTAACTTTGAATATCTTTTAATAAATACCACAGGGGATGTGACCGACTCTCCCCTCCACAGAGTGGATGTTAACCTACATCCAGCCTGTCTTTGACTGCGGTGTCCAGCATGGTGAGGTCTGTGAGGAAGATTCCCAGGTAGGGCACGGTGCCCTGAGCGCTGGACTGTGTGTAAAAAGGAAAAAGAAAGGTGGCTTTCATTTCTATTCAGAGCCCTGAGAGCCCACACAGAGACAGTTTTCAGAGCATCTGCCTGCAGCTATTTTTCACATGGTTCAGGATTCAGAGCAGAACACACACACACACATAAACGACAGCTCGTTGTTCCACTTTGCTGCTGCAGGCTGGTCGATCCCCCCCACAGCACTCCATCAAACTGCTGATACACCCTCATGCTCAGCAGAAGTGGCATCATTATCAATGTCTGAATGAAGGGATTCGCAGGAAAACACAGTTTTTAACTCCAAAAAAAGCTACATTTCATTCTACTGAAGGTAGAAACAGTGTGTGGAAAACTAAGTGAACCCCTGATCCAGCAGCTTCAGCAGCAGTGAGCTGAAGTAACGGTTTCCTGTGTCTCTCTCATGGTTGAGGAGGAATCTTGTTCCCACTCTTCTCTCCAGCGCTGCTTCGGCTCATTGAGGTTTGCAGCTCTGGTTTCTGCACAGCTCTTTGAAGGTCCCACCACAGCATCTCAGTCAGGCTGAGCTCTGGACTCTGACTGGACCGTTGAACACCTCGATTCTTCTCTTCTTCACACATTCTGCTGCAGATCTGCTGCTGTGTTTGGGATCTTTGTCCTGTTGATGAGCCAGTTTCAGCCCAGCTTCAGCTGTCGGACAGACGGCCTCACATCTGACTCACTTTGGTATCCAGAGGAGTTCATGGTGAACTCATTGGCTGCAGGGTGCCCAGGTCCTGTGGCTGCAGAACCAGCCCACATCATCAGCCCTCCACCACCGTGCTTGACAGCTGGTGTGAGGTGTTTGTGCTGATATGCTGTGTTTGGTTTCCTCCAAACGTGCTGCTGTGCATTATGAGCAAACATCTCCACTTTGGTCTGGTCTGTCCAAAGGACATTGTTCCAGAAGTCTTGTGGTTTGTTCAGATGCAGCTTTGCAAACCTAAGCTGTGCTGCCATGTTCTTTTTAGAGAGAAGAGGCTTTCTCCTGCAGCCCTTCCACACAAGCCATACTTGTTCAGCCTTTTTCTAACTGTGCTGTCATTAATTTAACCTTTAACATGCTGACTGAGGCCTGCAGAGTCTGAGATGTAGCTCTTGGGTTTCTGACCTTGGAGTGACCTTTAACCTTTAACATGCTGACTGAGGCCTGCAGAGTCTGAGATGTAGCTCTTTGGGTTTCTGACCTTGGGGTGACCTTTAACCTTTAACATGCTAACTGAGGCCTGCAGAGTCTGAGATGTAGCTCTTGGGTTTCTGACCTTGGAGTGACCTTTAACCTTTAACATGCTAACTGAGGCCCGCAGAGTCTGAGATTAAGCTCTTGGATTTCTGACCTTGGAGTGACCTTTAACCTTTAACATGCTGACTGAGGCCTGCAGAGTCTGAGATGTAGCTCTTTGAGTTTCTGACCTTGGGGTGACCTTTAACCTTTAACATGCTGACTGAGGCCTGCAGAGTCTGAGATGTAGCTCTTGGGTTTCTGACCTTGGGGTGACCTTGCTGGGGCGTCCACTCCTGGGAAGATTGACAGTTGTCCTGAATGTTTTCCACTTGTGAATAATCTTTCTCTCTGTAGAACGATGGACTCCAGATAGTTTGGAAACAGCCTCATAACCCTTCCCAGACTGATGGGCAGCAACAGCTGCTTCTCTAAGATCGCTGCTGATGTCTTTCCTCCTTGGCATCGTGTTAACACACACCTGCTTAAGTTTCTGCTTTTACAGAGGTGCTCACACTGACTGATGACCAGATAATCAGGTGCTTGATTACCAGCTTCTGGCTGCTGCTTACCTCATGAGGAGGTAGTAAGACTTTGTTTTTGCATTTAGGCTTTGGTTTTGTTTCTCATCAAAGGTTCGATTTACCTAAATTTAAAACCTGATAACACGACAATATATACAATAATACAAGTCTCCAATCGTGTCCTCTGCTTTATAAGCCTTAAAATACATCTTAAAGTTAACATAAACAGTCAATTATTTTCTCAAGACACGTTAAACTTAAGTTTTTTCTCTGTAACTTTTAGATTTGTTACCTTTTTGCACAGTCTTTCATCATTCAGATAGTTTCCATAGTCTGTCATAATGGCTTGGGGGGGGTTGAACAGCCCTTCAGGCTAAAATGTTTGGTATTCATCCCAGACATGGGTTGTAACATTCATGAAATTAGTTATTTTTCATGTGCCTGTACACCAGAGGTTTTGCCTCTGCAAACTAAAAAAAACACAAGGTCATTTTCAATAAGTGAAGCTGAGAAACTCCACCGATACAACCTGAACTGTTTGGCACTGTGGGGAAATGATTTGCTCCATTTGGGCGTTTAAGGAGAAAGAACTCTGCAGTTTCATCCACTTAGCTGAGTGCCAACCTGTTCAACAACAGCCTCGAGCTGACAGAAAGAGGTTCATTATTCCGCAACCCAAACATTCTATCCAGCAACCATCCTCAATCAAGTCTGCCTCTCAGAAAGCTCGACGTGCATCACAAGCCCTAACGGCATTTCCACTCCACTCACCCTGCTCACACGCCTGTTGTTGAGCCTGTTGTCGAGGTTGGCAAACTTTGACGTGCCCTCCTGAAAGACAAAAACAAGGGAAAAGCTTTTGATCAAACTTCGTGATCCCCATCAGTAGAAACACCTTTTACTTTGTAATTACACCAGCTGCGGCTATTCAGAGACAACACGGGAAGCCGGGCAGCCTCTCCCATTCTCTGGCGAAATTGCTACATCTTCAATGTTAAATTGACGATAAAAGAGTTATTCACAAAACACAAGATATGCCCAATACTGCATTTACTTTCATAACTACATCATGTTGTCTTGTAGCTTAATGAAGTGATTTGTTCTGAAATCGCCGCCGTGCACTGAGGAAATCATGTTATGAAGCCGCCGCTAACAGCCAGGCTTCCGAGCCGAGGGCTGCCCGGCTTCAGGAGGGGGCGGGAGAGTCAAGTTTTTTTCTACAATTCTAGGTCATCGTTGGCTAAATCGACAAAAACTCATCACTTCCGAGGCTGCCCGGCGTCTCTGGGGGTAGATTAGACGTGGGCGTGTCAATATGAGGGGCT
The DNA here is from genome assembly GCF_027942865.1 of Odontesthes bonariensis. NCBI lineage: Eukaryota > Metazoa > Chordata > Actinopteri > Atheriniformes > Atherinopsidae > Odontesthes > Odontesthes bonariensis. The sequence continues at coordinate 36,221,763 of NC_134510.1, forward strand.
GTGTCGTGATGATTGGAGTTAGTGTTTGTCCACCATGAGAGAGAAAAAATGCTCCACAGATTCTGATCCAGCCATTTACAGGCCTTAGATTCCATCATACTTGATTTTGGCCTTGCTGTGTGAATTTTCAAAGTCTATACCTTCTTTCTGTGTATTTGCTGGGCATACTTGTCATACTAGACACAGCTATGTTGAAACTAATTCTTTTTAACTTTGCTATCTTCTGCTTTGGGATGGCACGAGCCACTACAACCCTGAACGCGTAATATGGGCTTCCCCTGTTTTAAAAGTCAGCAGCCACCACTGAATTACACGGATATTTTCCAACTGGATTTACTTGTGTTTTCCTGTTAAATGTGCTCATTATGCTCTTGACCACTTGGGGGCAGAGGGACTGAGTAGCAGGAATGAAATCACACGATAAGTCTATGACATAACTGTGCTCTGGTATCTGGCTTGAAATAAAAACGTGTTGAAGGCATTGTTAATGGCATCTAAAGTTTTTAATTTCCTGGAAAATACACAACACATGCTGGGTGACTCAACCTGCCCAGGGGAGGGAAGGCTAATTGTGCATTCAATGAAACACAAAAAGAGGGCAAAGCCTGATCAGGCCCGAGGAGCTGACCAATCAGAGCAGACTTTCCAGGGCTTGCAAGAGGGGGCAATTTCCATGAATTCTTTGGGTCGGTTCCATTACCGTATTGCTGCACACCATCGGTCTTGCTGGTACAGGTTTTAAGTTTATGCATCATCCCGCAGGCATTCAGTTTTCCATCCATAGGAGCTATTCCTCTGACTCACTGCTCATTGTTACTTCCAGCTGGCTGAAGGAGAAGAATCAGTCTTTGCAGGAAATGTCTAAATAAGCAGAAGTAAACAGCGTCTGCTTTAGAGTTGCTTACTTTCTCTGTGTGGTCATTGGTGAAAGAAAGTGGAAGCACCAGCTGATAATGTGGGCTTGTCAGAGCCTTTAGCTGAAAACTACAGCCTGCTGTGGCCAAAGGAACACAGCAATGTGCTAAAAGATGTGAAAATGCTACGTTCGGAGGATGAGAACATCTTTGAGACACACAGAGAGGCTTTGAAAAGAGTCAATTTTCTTCGTTGTTGATTGGCAAAAACAAATAGAAATAGAAATAGAAAAATACTTTATTCATCCCCCAATGGGGGAAATTCAAATTAGTCATGTATTTTTTCTTTTCTCATGTGTCTATGCATGAAATCTGCATGGTATCTTTTAACTTATCTTGACTGTTATTCATTTAAATTATTTTATTTGTTTCTCTTTATATTCTTTTATGTATTTTTAATGCTTCTTCGACTCCCTGCTGCAATGCTTTTATTTTATGTAAAGCACTTTGAATTGTTTGTACATGAAATGTGCTATATAAATAAATTTGATTTGATGAAATAGCTCAAAAAATTATTAATATTTACAATGATTGTATATTAACAACAACAACAATAATAATACCAATTCTAATAAAAAATACTACTACTAACTAATAATAATAATAATAATAATAAATGACTAAATAATAAATAAAAAAATAAAAATGATAATAATAAAAACATTTAAACATTTAAAAAAACAAACACAGAATATAAGACAAAACAGAGTTTGTACAGTTCTAAGGAGCTTGAAAGTGAATATTTGGTCTGAGCTCCCTTATTCTTCATCAGTCAAACTGTGTTATCTTTGGCTGTTTTTCACAGATTCAACTAAAGAAATGGGAACAAATGATGTGTCTCTGTGACAGGCTGCAGGGAACAAAGTACCTAAAGATCCAGTTTAAAACGGCTTCTTTGCTAAGTTGTCTTTTCTGTGTGGACCCAACACTGGTTCATCCCTTGAGTTAGGAGCCTGTTTGATCAGCTTGATCAGTGTTAGGTGGTTTAACAAAAACACAAAAGCCTCTGAAAATGATTAGTCATCAGGACTGGACTGAAAATTGGTGAAAAAGCAACAAACGTCCACAGAAAAACTTTGAAAGACCACTTTAATAGATTCAGTGAAGTCTGGCTGCTTGGAGGCGAAACGTTCAGAAATGCAGAGTGGCTCAAGATTTCTGCGCAGTTCTGTATAACTGGACATAAACTACATGGTTATTAATATCTTATTAGATTTCTGTCAATCAATGACACTTTCATGTCGTGCAAGAAAACCAGTCAAAGCAGGAACCTGCTATAATAAAGTGTTATTTCACTTATTCTCTGTCTGCTCGTCAAAGTCATCTTCAGACGAGCTGTGAGATGAAGAGGAGCGAGTAACTGTGTTGGAAAAACATGAAAGTTCAGCAGAGAGCGAAGCCTGAAGCTCAGACTGAAGCTTTTCAAAAAGAAAGCAAATGTTTGGATGGATTCTTTCGGGGGTGTCGAGGGTAAAATTGCTGTGAATGCAAAACAACTGCAAATCAAAATATGACTGTTTCTGCTAATTTCCTGATCCTTGGAAACTAAATACAGTGGAGACTATATATAACATCTGTCTCATGGGTGTTGACAGAATAAGGCCAGTTGCACAACAGATTCGCGTCTTTTCGGGTGTTTTTTGTTTTTTTTTTGTTCTTTTTCTTCAGGCGTGCTTGGGATTGCATAAACCAAATTCACAGTCACAGCCCTCGAACAGACGGCCTTTTCAATCGACTTCAGAATGCTTTGTTTTACACCACTGAACTGTCTGCACTGAAGGTCTTAACCAGTTCAGTTGATTGAATGAAACAAGTCAGCTGTGACCACAGTTTGGGAACACTGCTCTTGAATGTTTGATTTTATTTATTTTATTACCGTAAAAAACTGTGCATCGTACATCCTTCCCTTTTTTACATTACTTCTATATTTTCTATATTTTTTATATTCGCACTCTTTGCACTGTTTTTGGTGGCTTTAAATTTCATTGTACCACATGTAATGACAATAAAGGCATTCTGATTCTGATTCTGATTCTGATCATTGCTGATGTCTTTTCTTCCTTCCTCCTTGTTCTGCATATGGATCTTGGCTCATACAAACAACAGCAATTTGCAAAACTGGGTTGATAATGAGTAAAGGCCTAAAACAGGCCGTTTTATTCAACATTGTTACATGTCTGCCCGACTTTCTTCCCCTCCTTCTTTGTGCTTCCTGTCTCTTCACAGGCTCAGTGTGCATGCTGGTGCCAATTTACCCTGATTGGCTTGTCAGCTTGAGGGAACCAATCAGGACTCAAGATGGCTCTATATAAACTGCTCACCTGTAGGGCTGAGGGCCCTAACTGGCCAGCCGACACATGCTTTGTACTCTGTTTGTTGTTCGAAACTTTGTGGTGGGGAGTTTGATGGCTAGGTAAGTTTGTACTCTGTACATTCCCATCACGTAGGTTTTTCTTTCTCTTATGCACACTAGGTAAGTTGGTTGGTGCCACCCATGTAATGTTTTATTTATTTATTTCTTTGATTTGGCACAACCTTACAGCCCTCTCACCCCCCACAGCTTTTTCACTCTTTTGGGATTTTCTTAAAAAAGGAATATAAACCCAATTTTGTCATTTACAGAGACTCTGACACACAAATGCTTCCTGACAGCACACTGTCACAAACTGCATACAAATATGTAAAAATCAGGTTGTTTGCAGTGATGTGAGAAAAGTAAAAAAGTAAAAGGCCTTTGAAGGTTTTCTACAGCAGCCAAGAACAGCGCCGGTCTCAGTATAAATAGCTCTGAAAAAAGTCCAGAACATCACAAAAGAGCTGCTGAAATTCGACTGAACACCACCCTGTCAGGGAGCCCAACCTGGCAGCTTTCCATCCTCTGCAACGCCACTTAGTTTGATCACCAAACACGGGGTCATTCATGCTCCAACATTCCCCTCTACACCTGCTGGGTGCACGCTGTGTCATAACCCAGGTACAAGCTGGCTTCTGCCTGCCATAAATGATAGATCAGATTTCTGACTGAACCTGCTCTGCTGCCACAGGCCGGTGTCAACTGATGACAGCATCATCAGGTTTTCCCTCGCCCAGCGATCAGATCCACTTACCTCCTTCAGGAGCTCCCTGCTCTGTGAGTAGTTGTCCTTGTCTGAGAATATTTTGGCCAGCTCCTCGTATCTCCTCAGTGCCTCTCTGTAAAGTCAGAGCAGCGGGCGGAGGGTTCAGAATCATTCAGCTCCATTCTTGTAGTTAATTAATTGAATTTTCCTGTCTTCACTTTAAAGAAACTTTTCATGTCATTGTGAGCTTTAAGTTTTTTACCAAGCTAACTTTGGTGAGTAGTAACACAGGTAACAAGGCCCTCATAAAACAATCTATAAGCATCTGCAAGCACATTGAATACAATAAAAACTTATTTATAAAAACACGCAGCAGGAATTGTTTGTTCAAGCAGATCATGAAGCATTTAACATCGGAGAGGCACAGAGACTGACAGCCCATCAGCTTTTTCCGGTGCATTGCACAGAGCTTTAGGGTTTGTAGTTAATATTTTTTGCTTGCTCTTATTTACTTACTCACGCACGGTGAGTTGCACTGTGTTTATGTGACCATCAGTTGATTAAATGAGCTGAAAAGCAGATTCTAATTCACTTCAGTCATTCATTTCAGCTGGTTTTACTTTGAGGTTTTTGTATTGTACTTTTTGTCTGGTTTCTTATTGAATTGTATTGATATTGTTCATTAATTATTTTCATCTGTTTTAATATCTGACTTACCTGTCTTTTTAAAAAAAAAAAAGCACATGTATGGTCTGAATGTAGCCTTCTCTTTTATCTGTTTCCAATGTTTCCTCATCTAAGAAGTTAGTTTTACTTCATACCTTTCGCTTTCTATCAATGTTTAGTTATCCATATGCTCCACGACTACATTTCATCTGTTGATTACCCCATTCTGTGTGTGTGTGTGTGTGTGTATATATATATATATATATATATATATATATATATGTGTGTATATATATATATATATGTGTGTGTGTGTATATATATATATATATTAATTAAAAAAAAAAAAAAAAAAAAGGTGCTGCTGGAGCACCTTTGGTTTTTGTCCTTGTGGTAAGATATTAAAGTTTATTTCGGTTCTGCCTCCTGAGAGTCTGCTTTTGGGTCCGCTGCATGTGATTGTGACATTCAGAGGTGACGCTGCTGCAGTTTCTTGGTCAGTGAACATCCCAGATTACCTCCATTACCACTACAACAGAATGCGCTAATATCTGATGTAGTGATATACGTCCTTACAACTCTGTTGCACATCAGGTAATTAGCTCCATCGTTATATTGAATGTATAAATTCTAAACTGTTTTTTTTCTTGAATATATCTAAATATTGGATTTTTTTTTTTTGCTTTTGACAGTTTGGACCCTCAGTATAACTTGCATAAACATAATTATTTATCATTTCTACACATAAATCATGTAAAGGCAGTTCTTTTTAAGGTTTAAGGACAATTCTGCACTTGACACTTAATACTTTACACTGATTTGTCCTTTTGTTGCCTACTTTATGTGAACTGTAATGCTGCAGTTTATCACATGGGATGAATAGCATAATGTCTCTTTAAACAGTCCTTCAGCCACAGACCTGTCGGTGTCCTGCCATGTCCTCCTCAGCCGGTGGATGGGGTTACTCTGCAGCCCCGACACGATAGCATACAGCGAGGAGAAATTCTTCCTGGCTCGGCACTCCTGTTCAGAGCACAAACAAGCAGCTGAATGCAGCCATTTCCAAAGACAAACACAAACTCTCATACATGCACTCACTGAAACTGATTGTACCTGTTTGTGTGACTTAACTGGTATTGAGTTACACTCTCAGACTGTCCTGAGTAACGTGTGCCGCTAAAAGACTGTGAGAACAGGCATGATGCTGCACTTTCCCAAAGGAATCAGTCTGTTTATGAATGGCGTGTGTCCTTGTTTTTCTATGCTCATGGGGTCTGGAAACTGGTTGCTTAACCAGCTGTGTGAGTCTCAGAACTTGGTTTTAGTGTTACAATCAGAATCAAGTTAGAGTGCAACTTAAAGTGTAGAAAATCAATAAGATTGATGTTTCTGAAAAGAAAAATGCCCATATAAAGCTCATAATAACATTTAGAGATGTTTGTTTTAGGATTATGGCGCTCTACAGCAGTGTCACAGCTCTGGAATGATTTCCACAATAACAAAAACTTCATTTCTTGTTATTAAGCTCATTTTAGATCACTGCTGAATTCTGTTTTCAAAATCAAATTTATTTGTATAGCACATTTCATGTACAAACAATTCAAAGTGCTTTACATAAAATAAAAGCATTGCAGCAGGGAGTGGAAGAAGCATTAAAATACATAAAAGAATATAAAGAGAAACAAATAAAATCATTTAAATTAATTTAAAAACAAGCAAAATGTAAGAAGCTCTGATACTAAAACGTCTCTAATGTTGTTGCCAGTTCTTCCAGCACGTTTCCACACTTTAAGTTTAAAGTTGCTCTTTAAGGTTGGACACAGCACAAAAAAAACAGAAAATCAGAGACGTGCATGAGAGCAGAGCCTCGCGTTGCTGCCAGCTCTTCTGTATCTCAGAACCAGCTGACTGCCGTGTGCAGTAACCGTAACACTCCGACTGGATTCAAACGCTTTCTGTTTGCCTGGAGCTGTGCACTTTTTGTGTCATTCACTCTATTTCCTGCACAAATTGTTTAAGGTCTACAGCAAGTATGAAATATCCCGGTTTAAAAAAAAAAGAAGAAAAAATCTGTTAAATTTTGTTGCGAGCCTTCAAATGTAGCAGGATAAAGTGTTCTTTTGTTGATGCTTCTCTGCCCAGAAGGGAACCATAAATCAAGATATTCTCCAGTGTGTGTATTGCTCTCATGTATTGATTTAAGGGAAACGACTGAAACAGACCCAGCGATGGTATGTGCACACTCCGAGCTGAGAACAGGATTATAGTTAGAGGATTACTCGGGGTTTATTGTAGGAAAATGCAGAGCTGATGGGGTTTTTGGAAGCACTGAAACCCCATCTGTATGTCAGAATTAACCCCATTTCTCATTTCTAGCCTGTTAAATAATATGAGTTAAGGCATCAAATCCTCCATTTTTAGAGCTGGTGATCTTGTGCTTTTGTTCTACTGACCTCTGCCACGCTGATCCACTTTTCCAGGAGTCGTGCTCTCTGCTGGCTGCGAAGCTTTGTAGGCCAAAGACAGGATGCTAAAACGGCATTAGCCAGCTTGTTGAATTGATGCACGGTGGCCCTGACGGACCAACAAACGCCCTCCCTTCCCTTTTTGTCCCTCTGAGACCACAGCGAGCCGAGGCAGTGGTACGGGACCAGGCGGACAAACAGCTCCTGAGAGGTGAAACACAGGTACACCAATAACATCCCGTTTCCTAAAGATCACCAACGAAACACCAGAACCTGAAACATAAGACTTTCCTGCAGACAAAGACCTAGTTTATGTTGCTGGCAACATTTTTTTTTTGTCTGCGATTTGGTGGATTCTGTTAATTCATTACATTAAAATAATACACTGGAAAAAATCGAAATCTTACCAAGTATATTTGTCTCATTGAGTATCTCATTACACTTAATATAAGACACAACTGCCTAACAAGTACCATTTCAGCCAGATATAGGGACTTGTTTGAAGACAATACATCTTGAATATCTTGTTAAGTGAAAAAGTCTTGAAAACATCTTGTTTTGAGTCATATTTCACATAAAACGAGCTTTTTTTTTTTACATTTGAAGAGGTTTTTAAGCTAATTTCAAGATCACTTTTAACTCAAAAGTCCTAAATATCACATTTTATGTCAAGAAATCTTGACAAGCCGATTTTCACTAGTTCCATTGGCAGATTTTTTTTTGCTTATTTCAAGCCAAAACGTCTTGTATTTGTTGTTTTTTTTACATATTTTTGGAGGGGCATTTTTTCCAGTGTACCAGTTCAGTCCTATGAAATGTAATCAAACAGAAGTGAATATACTGTAGAACGTTCTTGTGTTTTGTCAGTGAATAAAATCCTAATCATCAGAAAGCAGAATCAGTCAAAGGTTAACACACAGAAACAAGGCCGAAGCTGAAACTGCAGGGTTACTAACGTGTATTGTAACCTGCCTCAGCTCTTACTGCGTAGTAAAGGTTGGGTGATACAGATATGGTTTCATCGAGGTTAATATTCTTGCAGACCAGTAAATCAGAAGTCTAGTTTCGCTATAGGAGAAGGGGGAATTAGCAATTTGCATTGAGTGTAAGAGTAAAGAATTCACACAACTAACAGGTAAGTAGTTACGTGGTATTTTGTATTGGTTTTAGGAAACAAAATAAAAAAAAATAAATGAATGAATGAATAAAGAATACAAAATTGAATGCGTGTCAATCAACACCTGAGATTTCAAACAATTCACAAATGAATTCACTGACAAAGCCACAGTTCTGGTTTTTCCCTGCTGTCCTCTAATCAACCCACAGTGACAAAAAAGAGTTTTTCGCTCTCCACACCGGTGAAAACAATGACAAAACCGACTAAATAACTCACTATTTTGCTCAAAAAATGAAGTGCATGTCCAGTGAAAAGGTAGCATGCAGCTGCCTTAACATCGGTCTGGTCGAGAGAGAGAGAAAAAAAAAAAAACACTATGACACATACACCTTGACGACGCCTGATTTGCTACATTACATCATGTGAACTCCTCATGTCACCTGGATCTTGTAGACTTTGAGAAAGGCGCATTTACCACACACATTTATCCTATTTTTCCAGATCTGAATAAACATATCTGCATTATTTATTTGACTATTTATTGACATATTTAAGAACATATTTATTCATTTCACCAATAAACTGATGATGGTAACCTGGGTTACAGCATTCTGTAGATGTTATGACGAACCAAATAACTTTTACCTCACGCCATCTTAAAGAGTAAAACACGTCGAGTCTTTAGAAATGAACTCACGGTTTCGATCTTTGTGAGCTGCTCGGCGATGAGCGCCGCAGGGAATCCAAGGATGCTCGTGGGTTCGAACTCAGAGGCAGCAGGAAGAGGGCTGGTGAAAGTGGTCTGATCTGCAAAGAGAGAAGCAGCCCGATGAAATATGATCATCATCCTTTAGAAAGAGGACATGTTTCGTGGCCATTCATCGTAGTAATGAAGCTGTTTTTGTAGAAGTTATTTTGTTGTGTAGTCAAAGATTTCAAAGTTTTTTCTCTCACCATGTTGACATGCACACATCTCTGCAGATTTCTAAGCTTTATAAGGTCCTCTGAATGTATCATCCTGCTGGAGAGGGCCATTAAACCGAGACTTGACCCATTGATTTATTGGTATCGACAGGCCAAAAGCGTAGCCAAACAACAGTCACAGTAAGTTACTGTCAAAACTGACAATCATTAAATGTCTTTTGCTAGAGTCTAGATGTGTTTATTTACACCTTAAAATCTAATTCAGTGAGGTATTTTTCTCCATTTTTGGTGTGCCCATGGTCCAAAGACCCTGCTGGATATGATGCTGCTGTGCTGCCACAGTATTGGCTGACTGGATAACGACATGATAGCGTATTTTGGGGATAGTTCCATTCCTCTAGGGAGGTGAGAGCTGAGGTGGAGGCGTGTGATGGGCTGTTACCAAAAAACTATGAAGTCGAATTCACAAGATGTTTGTGAAGAATGGGAGCAAAAAGATGAAGAAGATTAAATTTGAGGGAAAATTGGGATCACTTTTGTTAAAATCCATCATTGATGCGCCTTCAAACCACTCACACCATCTGACTGATCCTATAACACTCATTCATTCTTTTTCTATACCCACTGAATCTGTCTGGTTGCAGGGGGGCTGGAGCCTATCCCAGTGGTCAATGGGTGAGAGGCAGGCTACACCCTGGACAGGCTGCCAGTCCATCACAGGGCCACACAGAGACAAACGACCACACACACTCACACAATTTTTTTTTTGGTGACACCAATTAACTTAACATGCATGTTTTTGGACAGTGGGAGGAAGCCAAAGCACCCAGAGAGAACCCACGCATACATGTGGAGAACATGCAAACTCCACACAGAAAAGCCCCAGCTGGGAGTTGAACCTGGAACCTTCTTGCTATGAGGCGACAGTGCTAACCACCACACCACCGTGCAGCCTACCCTATAACACATTAAGTGTATTTTACCCGATATAATATACCCCTCAAAAAACGACTTCATCGTCATATATTAAAGTATATTAAAACACAATAATACTTGACAAATTTAAGTACTTTTCTTTTATTTCCAGCTGTATAATGCGTCATAAAACAAAAAAAAGGTACCACAGGTGGACCCTATAAACCCAGCCGGGCGGCTGTGGCTCAGTGGTTAGAGTCAGTATACCAATAACCAGAAGGTTGACAGGTTTGATACCCACTCTCGCCACTCAAAAAATTGGTGGAACTGACAGCTGGAGGGGTGTCCGTCCACCTCCTTGTCATTACCCCCATGCTCCACCGCTGCAGGTATGCATCTGTCTCTATGAGTGTGTGACCCTGTGCATATTCAATTCATTTTTATTTATATAGCGCCAAATACAACAAATGTCATCTCAAGGCACTTAGATAATATTGTCCAATTCAAGCCAATTGGAATTTAATTAATTGTAATCATAATTATTCATAAAATAATCCAATTCGTTCATATAGAGCCAATTCAAAAAATATTTCCTAGCTAAGGAAACCAACAGATTGCACTGAAACTTTTTTCTTTTTCGGTCCAATCTCTCATGTGTGTGTCAACAGGTGCCACGCTGGATGGGTGAAAAGCGGAGGACAAATTTTGTGTGTATGCATGACAAATAAAGCTAATCTTGATCTTATAAAGGCTCTAAAATGAGTGAAATATTAGGGAACCGTTAAAGAGATCCCTAAATGCAGCCGGGAACTTGTTCTCTGGTTCACCCATTCCTGGGACATATGTGAGTCTTTCATATGAATATCTAAACAAAAATCACACGTTTCAAGTCAAAACATTAAGATTCATTGCTAAGGAACAACAAATATCTGTACTATTCACAGATTTCAGCATAACTCCATCCTGCCAGTGTTGACGAAGTGTGGATAAAGTAGGGAGTTAATAACGCTCTTGCACAGCTAAAACAAACAAACAGTCATGACCACCTTTGGCTTTAGTATTTCTGCACACAAACCAGTTTATAGGGGATTAAAAACAACCTCGTAGGAAATGCACAATAACTTCAGCACTTCTGCTTTTCAAATCAAGGAAAAGTTGTATTGTTTTGGCTTTTACAGCCTCTATCTGTGCTTCAACCGAAGAAGAAAATATATTCATCAAGCAAGGTTCTAACGCTCTCACTTCACTGCCACTTAAAATACAGACCTCTGTGGGACTCAGGGAGCAGAGCTTTCTCACTGAGCTCCTCGGCTATCGTCAGGAGGCGAGCGCGGAGGTCAGCTGCAGAGGAGTCCTGAGGGAGGAGGGGAGCCAGGCGCAGCAGGCGGGAGGGTTCACCCAGACTCTTAAAGTCCTCGGGATACTCTGACAGCCACGTGCTGAACACAGTGCACACTGCCCTGCAGGGACGGAGAGGGAGTAAGAGACAAGTTAAAGAAAGACATGCCGGGGATATTAGTGGACATCACGTCACACACGCTTATTGCTGTGGGGGTATAGTAAGTTATCAGGCTCCATTTTCTGCCCTGCATGTTTAAAAAATCATTTTGTAATCAATCCTAAATTTTGATAGAAAATAGAGGGGTATGTGATATGGTACCTGCAGCTGTTTCATGTTTAAATCAAAGGTGGACATCCGCTCATGCAAATTGAAATCGACTGCATGTATCGATATTTAACACATCTAAAAGCACATTTTTAAGGGTTTTAATTAGGGCTGGGCAACGATTAAAAGTTTTAATCTAATTAATCACATGATTTCCCTGATTAATCGCGATTAATCGCATTTTTTACGCAAAATCCAAAAATTAATTCAAAAGTAGTGTATAGCTTTTAGCATTTAGTTTTATTTTAAATGTGCTGCCATATGAATGAAAGTGCCATAACATTTGTTGTGCAAACACACTTTTAACATCAGCATCTTTCTGCAGTTTTTATGTAGAAGCCTCGCTCCACTGTCTGTTTCCTTGAATGACTTGCTGCTATCAGTTGTGTGTTTTGCCTTTAAGTGATATTTTAGACTGGAACTACTACGCTGAGAAGACAATTCAACTTGGCAGAGTTTACAGATGACTTTGGTTCTGTCGACTCCGCCGTCTGGAAGAACTTTAAAATGAAAATGGCCGAGTAAAAGTTCCGTACCCTTCTCCATGTTTGGTGGATCCGCCGATTACTTTATTTTCCGGTTCCACAGCAGACAGCAACAGACTTTTACAAAATAAAAGCCTGTGAGCAACAGACTTTTACAATAATAAAATAAATAATAAAACCTGCGTTGATGCGCAATAAAATATTTATCGGCGTTAAATAATTAACGAGTTAACGTGATAATAACGAGTTAACTCGCCCAGCCCTAGTTTTAAACAAGATCACGGGTTAGGTTTCTTTTTTTTCTTAAGAGAGGCTGAATGATTTCTTACAAAAAGTCGTGAAAAAGTAAGACTTGGACAGAAGAACCAAGAGTCTCCTTAAAGAGAGATGAAGCGTAGCGTTAAAGGACACGGTGACGTATCTGAGACTAGATGAACAGCAGTGATGAAACAGCATCTTGTAATGGCACAAGACTAAATGGAATCAGGCCACTGATTAACAAAAGAATAAAAAAAAACACATCTGTGCTTATTGATAGTACTTCAATATAATCTCTTTATGGCTTGAAACGTTTTGGATTTACGACTACAGAGGCTGTCTATAACATACTGGACGCTAAGACAAAACTGAATTGAACTGAACTAAAGTGAATAATACTTTATTAATCCCCAAAGAGAAATTAGATTATTGTGGTATAAATGACATATTTTCCAGTTTCCCAGGACGATCGGGTAAAGAAATGGTCAAGACTTCCTCCTCCTTGCTCTCCTTTTTACTCCTGCTTTACATCTGTGACGTCTCCTCTTCGACTTGTCTGAATTTAAGGTCTTATTCCATATGGTATGTGTCGGCGTCAGCTGGTCCCACAAGTAAACAACTATCCAGTTTGGATTGGAACTCATCAGAACAGATTTAAATCTCTTAAGCTTCCAGCATCCAAACTAGTAAAGAAAACGTTTAAAACTCAGGCAACTCAACTAAAATCCAGCACCAGTTTCCAGTAATAATGTTTTATAGTCAGTTTATAACAATCTTTTAATGTTTTTTTCAGCTGCTTCATGGAAAACATTACAGGTAGTCTTTTATTCACATGCTTTTTGTCGATGCTTATTTCCAAAAACTGCATTAACTTACAGCAGCAATGGTTCAAATGACTATGAGTAATGTAAAAAAAACCTCTGCATCTCCTTTGAGCTCCAGCATCTTGTGATTTGGTGTTTTATTTTTATTCTCAGTGCTGCCTGGTTCCAGCAGCAGAAGCTATAACAAACACAATGACCAGCAGAAAACTGCAGATTCAGACATCCCAAGTCTCCCGGAAGCTCCGGGAGTCTCCCTGATATTGATAGTTAATCACTGATGCCCGCGAGTCGGATAAAATATCCCGGATTTTAGACTATTCGAGGGAGTTTTTTTTTTTTTTTTTTTTTCAATGCGAGTGAGAGCGTGCAGGCAACACAATAACTCGTGCACCATGCGCGTTTCGACTGCGCAGGCACGAGAGAGAGAGGGGTGTGGGGAGAGGTGTGAAACCTGTGCGTATGTGTCCAAAGCGATGCTCTGTTCAACGAGCGTTCAAGGCGACTGCTGGTCAGAGGGCGCGCTGATTGGTTTAGTCAGCAAAATAAGCCAATAACGTTCGGTGTGGGAGGGCTTCGATTTACTCTCTGACAGTCACCTAAGTTACCACTCAAAACTGCCAAATGGCAGAGGGTGAATCCTCGAGTAAAAAACGAAAATATAAGACTCATTTTACAGCAGAATATACTAAAGTATACCCATGTGTAGAGAAGGTGAAGAATGATGACACCATGGCGAGGTGCACAGTATGCAATAGTGACTTAAGTATTGCCCACGGCGGACTTAATGACTGTAAAAGACATGTGGAGGTAGGTGAACGCGCCATCATCTGCATTTTATTTCTGTAGGTTAAATGCTATATATGTTATAAAATGTTATAAAATAAAGCAAAACGTATCAAATACTTATTTAAAGTATCAATACACATTTAGTTACTAAATTGTGTAGGCCTATATCTAACTAGCCAGCTACAGTATCTAACTATCTATATCCAGCCTGTCTAAGCCTTTTAAAAAATCCCCAATTTAATATGTTGATAAATAGGCAAAATTAGAGACCCCCAAAATTAAATAGGCGAAAATTAAAAGGCAAACTACAATGTTCATTGTAGTTTGATAAACTAGTAAATGACATTGTTCAGCAAAGTTTGAAGTACAAATAAAAACCACAGCTAGGGTAAAGTGAACATTTCTTGAAAAAGAGAAGCAGAACAGTTTGTAGAAGCTGTGGTTACGGCACACATCTGCACATTTATATTTAAGCCCAATCACACAAGAACACAAAAACATTGGCTGGTAGCTTAAAAAACTCACTTGTTAAAAGACTGTCTCGTCTGGCTTCTCTCGCTGTCTCCAGGGGGGTTCTCCAATCTGAACAGAACAGAAAAAGTTCACAGAGCAGGAAAACAACCTGAACTTAAAAGCATCAGTCAGTTTTAAACATTTGCATCTGCTGCACCTCAAACAGCACAACTCATGTTGGGCCTGTTTTTTCTCAAGATGCTTTTTAGCAAAGGCGTAAAGGTGTTGTTTGCAGCTTTTGCTATCGCTTGTCTCACATCTTTGGAAAACTTTCTAAACTGGTGTTACATATAAATTCTGTTTTGTGAGAAAGAGCAAGCGGGTTTCATTTGCTCAGTTATGTTTCTGAAAGAGACATTAATCGGCTGTTATTCTGAATCGGCACACGGGCGCTCTGCAGTGTGAAGCGTCGATAGACTAACACCAGTTTACCTTCAAAGTAGGTACTGATCAACTAGGTATGCCAACACTATGAATATAAGAACATATAAGAACACTTTCCTGGCTATAACATCTAAAAAACTGTTAAAAACACCTGTTTTGGGAGGTAGGATTTCTTCCTTAATGTTTTTGAGACAAAGTTTGAGTAAATCTTCAGTCTGAGGCTGTGTTCGAAACCGCATACTTCTCATACTAACTTTTTGAGTTAGTAAGCGAGTTTGAGTAAGCGAGAAGTTCCCGGATGCATACTAGATTCTCTGAAATGTTGGGTATGCATCATGAGGTTACTACTCATACTCAAACTACCCAAGATGCAACGTAACGTGACGTCGCCGATCGTCATTTCCTGTCAAAACGGCAGTTTCAAGCTAGCTACAACGAGGGTAGGTTCACTTCCTGTTTTCAAAACAAAAGCAATTGTATGGTAATGGCTTTCCCTATGATAAAAGGCAACGGGTATTTTATTTTGTGAAAATAACAGGAAGTGTGTTGCTCACTACGGCTAGCTTTAGTAGCGCCAAATTTGTGGGAACAAAATTGTAAATAGCCGGTATTTTGTCAGGTTTTCAATACGTTGGGGATCTAAACGACTACTTTCTTGCCTGAAAATGTTTCAAATGTTGCTAAAGTTTACAGAGTTTAGAGCTTAAGGGAAATCAGCTTCAGGCCGGCTGATTTCGGCTCGGGCAGGAGTGAAATGCATTGTGGGTAAACGCTCTGCATATTGTCTGATCGATGAGTATGCAGTATGTAGTATGCGGTTTCGAACACAGCCTGAGTCAGACAAAATGTTGCACTTAACTTCATCCTGGCAACCTCAACAGCTCAAAGCTGATGGACATTTGATAATTAGCAGCTTCTCTCATCTCTTTAACAGAGTTTTTTGAGCAGCTAGCAAGACATACAACCAGTGTGAGCAGTCCCACCTCACCAGCAAATTATCTGAATTATTTCCACCAAAGAACTGCACATAAACCAGCTCAGCTATATTTCATTTAAATACTGTCTGCTTTGTGCATACATTGTTTTGTCATCTTTTCCACTAAGCAACTAATCCATATGTAGTGCTATTTGTGGCTTGTTCCTCTAATGCAGAACACAATAAACAGTCCCTCTTCCTTGTGGAAGAAAAGTCTTCCTGGTTCAGGATTAGGCTGATATTTCACAGCCTAACGCTACTCAAAGCCAAACAACAGCTGCTGTAGCTGCTTGGCATCACTGCACCAGAAACAGTTGCTTTTAACTCTGCCTTAAAACCAAACGTTGTACCTGTCGGTGAGGATGTCCAGCACTCTCTTGGTGGAGGTGAAGGATCGATAGGTGGACAGGAAGATGGTGATGAAGGACGAGTCTCCCATAGAAAAAGAATGAAGGAGGTGGAGCACCAGCTTCTCTTCTGTCCCCGCTTTCACACACTGGGAACGAGTGACTGCCGACTGAAAGGCCACGAGAAGAAAGACAGATACTGAAAACACAATGCTTGCATCATCTCAGATAAAGCGGCCGCTTAGGTGTAACTTACCATCGGACTATTGGGGGCACCGTGCTGCTGTTTGACCACAACTGTGTAGATCACTCCATCCTCCTCTTCCTCCACAACAGTGGACTGTGTAGCAGAGAAAACATCAGCATGAATTATTATTATGAGTCTAAAAATATTTGTTGTTGGTTTATGAACGGTTCAAATTTGTTAAATTTTGACTTTTCCTGGTGACACTGATGCCAACCAGCACAATCAACTTCATTCTTTCAACTCATACTAACTCACACACTGTTAGCAGAGGTGGGTAGTAACGAGTTACATTTACTTGAGTATGTTTTTGAAAATATTAGTAGTTTTAAATCACTATACTTTTTACTTTTACTTGAGTAGATTTGTGCAGCAGAAACTGTCCTCTTACTCAATGAGCTGGTTACTTTTCTTCTTACCTCTTTGGTATTCTACGCCTCATTATTTTTATCCCCCCGCGTACGCCTCATTTTAATGTTTTATTCTGACAGAGAGAGAGACTTCCGCCAAAGGCTCTACCACCTGACTGTGTTCCACCAATCAGACGCAGCCGTGCAGTCTGGTCACGTGACCGTACTCAATCTCAGCGGCGGGACGGGTTAGCTTTAGCATTAGCAGTCGTAGCAAACAAACAAAGAAACAGATGAAAAATGTCAGAACCAACGGTGGGAAATGAAGACGCAGACGAGGCCTCATACTGAAAGCATGTTTACCTTACAAAGAGTGAGAAACAGCAGCTACATTATGTGTCTTCTGTGTCAACCAAAACAAACGCACATTTCAGCAGAAACTCAACATCTAACTTGAGGAAACATGTAGCGCTAAGTTTCCTAAACTCGTTTTTCCCCCCATGGATAGGTGAATGTTTGTTTTTTAGGTTACATATGTTTTAAACATTTCCTAAGTCTATTTTATTTTTTATTGAAGTTCTTGAATTTACCTGGATTATTTCAATTCAAGCTATTTTGTAATAAATTAATTAATTTCAATTTATTTTATCAATTGGATGAACTCTAATTTGCCTAAAGATGATTATTTAGTATTTTTGTCTGTCTGATTGAATGCTTGTGTTAACAAATAAATCAGACGTTACTCAACAGTTACTCAGTACTTGAGTAGTTTTTTACTCTTACTCAAGTAATTATTTGGATGAATACTTTTTACTTTTCCTTGAGTCATATTATTCTGAAGTAACTGTACTTTTACTTGAGTACGATTTTTGGCTGCTCTACCCACCTCTGACCGTTAGTGTTACGCCCATGGACTCTCGTTTTTAGTTTTATGTTTTAGTTTACGTTTTTGTGTTCATGTCTTGGTTTTTGGTTCTTAGTCTATGTTTAGTTTAGTCATGTTTTAAGCTGGGCACACACTGTGCGATTTTTGGCCCGATGTCGACAAGATTTTCACTCGTGCGACTATTTTGGAGATCGGGCCGAGTTTTGGCTCAATCGTGCGTCTTGCATCGTGTAGTATACATGGGGTAACGACAAACGATTAAGCCCTCCCGACCACCTCCCGATCGATCGGATGAAAATCAAACTTGTTTGAAATCCTGGTCGCCCCTCGTGAGGCTCTCGCACAGTTGAAGCAGTTGCACGAGCCGATTTACCTCATCCTGTCACACTACGCATGCGCAAACATAGGTACGGAAGAGAAAATTGTCAACAGAAGAAGAGAAGACAACAGAACAGCATGGCAGCGACCGGCGACCGAGTCCGACGTGTCGTGCAGTGTGAGCAGCCAGATCGCATCAGACCATCGGGTCGTACAGTGTGAGAACAGGAATCGTGAGCTGTGACGTTTTAACCCTTGCGATTCACTCGTACAGTATGAGCAGCAGCTGAATACCGCGATTGAAAAAATCGCACAGTGTATGCCCAGCTTTAGTTTCCCTGCACTCTGTTTATTAGTTAACTCACTTCACCTGTGTTTTTTCCCTCAGCTGCACTCACTCTCCAATCACTCTCACTCCTTATTTAGTTTCCAGTCTCCCCTCTCAGTTTGCCGGATTTTTGTTGCCATTCATGCCTTTCCTGTTTACTCCATGTTCCATGTTCCTCGATTGACCAAGTTAAGTACTTATTTATTTATTCCATGTCATGTCCTTTTGATTTTGTTCACAGCTAGGTTTTTTCCGGCTCAGCCGCGTTTTATGTTGATACTTTGTTTTTTATATAATAAACCAAGACTTTATTTTTGAAAGTCCGCATCCGTGTCCTCCCTTCCCCACACCACCCTGACAGTTTGAACTAAAACATACAGTCATATAAAAAAGAAAATACACCAGATTTCACACATCACAACATAATAAACAATAATCTATACCTTACCAGGTCTTAAAATAAGGTAAATACAACCTCAGATGGAAAACAACACATAGAACTGAGACTAAATGCAGAAGCAGTGTGTGAAAAACAAATAACACGCTTATTGCTTCCATAGGAACTACCCTAAGAGGGTAAGTAGCAGCCAGGAGCTGCTAATCAAATCCACCTCTATAAAAGCAGAATCTTAAGCAGATTGCTGGTCTGGAGCATTCAGATGTGTGTTAAGACAATTCCATGGGTGGTTGTTGTTCAGGAGGGCGAATAGTTTGTCCTTCACTTGGAGGGTTGCTGGTTCCAAACTTGCACGTCTATCAAAGTGACCTTGGACAAGATACTGAGTCCCACATGGACTCGTTAATAAGTTCCTCGCTCGTAAATCGCTTTGGACAAAAAGTACGAGCTAGAATTACTTCAGCAATTATCTTAACAAAGATGGTTGCTGTCCATCAATCTGGGAAGGATTATGAGGTCATTTCTATACGCTTTGGAGTCCATCATTCTACAGAGATTATTCACAAGAGAAAAATATTCAAGACAGCTGCCAATCTTCCCAGGAGTTCCCCTAGTTGTCAGACCATGCTCAAAAAAACCCCCCAAGAGCTACATCTCAGACTCTGCAGGCCTCAGTCAGCATGTTAAAGGTTAAAGGTCATGACAGCACAGTTAGAAACAGACTGAACAGGTATGGCTTGTGTGGAAGGGCTGCAGGAGAAAGCCTCTTCTCTCTAAAAGAACATGGCAGCACAGCTTAGGTTTGCAAAGCTGCATCTGAACAAACCACAAGACTTCTGGATCAATGTCCTTTGGACAGAGCAGACCAAAGTGGAGATGTTTGCTCATAATGCACAGCAGCACGTTTGGAGGAAACCAAACACAGCATATCAGCACAAACACCTCACACCAGCTGTCAAGCACGGTGGTGGAGGGCTGATGATCTGGGCTTGTTCTCTCATTTGTTAATGCTGAAGGTGGTTCTGCTACATTCTGGATCATAGGGTCTATTTCTGCATTTTTGCCTAGTTTTACTTAAATGTGTAATAACACGATGTAATAACACAATGTAATAAAACATGTGTTGTTGTCCATCTGAGGTTGTATTTATCTAATTTCATCCCATGCCTGTAATCTGCTCCTCTGAACAGACCCAGCACACCTGCATAAAGAAAACACTGCATAGGACCAAGCGTCTTTGAAGTCATTTCCTCTACGCTACATGCAACTCAAACAATCCCGTTATAGCCTCGGGGAAAGTCCCTGACACAGTTGCCCCATTTCTCACTGGCTCACAGACTCAGCATGAGGGCATGTTGCAATGTGCAGGGCTTCTTACCAAATCCAGAGGACAGTACCAGGTGGTCTTCATCGGTGAGGGCTCGGCCTGAGGAAGAGACACACAACATACGTATGAACAAGACTGCACGGATAATTAATCTTATTTGCAAATAAAATCACTCTAAATAAGTAAATTAGGGGTAAAGCAATATGTTTTATCATCATGTACAGCAGAGAAACTCATTGCGTGGCTCCTCAAGCTTTAATTGGCGGCTCACACTCGCATAGTAGCTTATAACAATATGGTAACAATAACAATACATTTTTTCAAATAACACACAGCGAATACTGCACAGTATTAAGTATTTTTATTAAGTTTGCGTTTTTGTAGTATTAAGTATTTTTATTAAGTATTAATTAAGGCTTAATGGTGTTTCCTAAAGGGGGCACACTGTTAAACCTGGCAACGCAGCCCGCTTAAAACACCGTCACACTTGACCGCAGAGCATGCTAGCTCCTTTAGCCAGCGCGAGATGCAGGCACAATGGATCGTTTTTAATTAAAAAAGGGCAAAAACCAGCACAAAAACCATGCTCACCCTGAATGTCTCACTATGATTACAACAACAAACTACAAATACAACATGAAGAAAGTCAAGGACATGCACGCCAGCTTCCGCTCATCCCAGTATTAAGGGAAATGTGGTCTGAATTGAAAATGTATTGGCTGTGTTGTTTCTTTTTTTGTGGGATGTTTTATATGTAGTAATGCATATTTGCAAAAGGGGACTTTAGTATGTTGTCGTAATAGTGGCTCTGCCCTTGATTTTGCTCTGCCAATGTGGCTCTTGTGAAAAAAATAGTGAGTATCACTGATGTACATGATCAGAGTTCAGGAAACCTCTCAGAACTCTGTGTCCGCACATTTCTGTAAATAAGACTGAAAATCCTTAAAACATCCCAAAAATGTAATCATTTTTAACATTAAATGCTTTGATGCAATAAAACTCCAATAAAAAAAACTTTAGCATTCACTCCAATAATCCTCAGCAGAGCTAACAGCTGTCAGCAAAAAATAATAATAATAGTATACTCACGCATACTAGATCCCTTTAATAGCCCTTCTAATCATCTACAGTGCAGTACGATCAATAAACTTGTCTTGGCAGCATTAGCTCCCGGTCTCGTCAACAGCTGAACTACACACCGAATCAAACGCTTCTTGGATCCTGCAGCTCAGGCCAAGTTGCAGACAGCAAGTGAGTCATAGCATGAATATAGAGAGTGTGAGACATGCAGCAGTACTCCAGACACATTTACCGTAAATTACGGACTATAGGCCGCACCGGATTAATATGTAATATGGGTGTAATATGAGATATTTACACAGAGAGATGTTACACGTGAGGATTTTTAAACTTTTAATTAAATGCGTATGGTAACATAAACAAATACATACGGCAAATGCTTTTTTCCCCGAACAGTGCCTGTAACAACGATGGTTTTAACTTAAATACCTATCGGTAATGCACAAGTAAATGGTGTAAATACTTTTATTTTTTTCTTTTCGAACAGTGCCTGTATGGCTGGTTTAAAAAAAAAAAAAGATAGTAGCCTACCAGGAAAAGTCACTGATCGCCTTCCTCGTTAGTTTTCCATGTTGAGAGTGAGTACAAACGACCGATTTACAATAATTTAGTAGTGTAAGTAGGTTTGGTTTATCGTACAAATTTCATTGGGCCGCTGAGAACTATTCGTTAATGTTATTGGTCTAGTGTAACGAGGCAAAATGTTTTTGGCAGCATAAAAAAAGAAGAAGAAGAAAAAAACATATATTAGCCGCACCGTATTATAAGCCTGGGAAAAAAGTAAGGGCTTATAGTCCGGAATTTACGGTAAATACTGTCAAAACAACCAGAGAGATATCAGACAGATGACCCATGATTACACACGTTACAGTCACTGGAAATGTACCGGACAACAGTACATATTACTGACATTATTACACCTAAATATAAACCATAAACTACAGCATCTGGTGAGGGTCAAACTGTTTTTAGACTTTGATCTACATCTTGTCGTGTGAGAGGCGTCTTCAAGCAGCTCAGGCGTTTTGTTCCTAAGCCTCTGAGATGATTTCATGGGAGCAGCTATTTGAAGGAGGCCGAGCTATCCAGTATCACACAAAGAGCAAAGATTAATGTCCAAAAGTAAATGCAGATTTGTGCATA
The DNA here is from genome assembly GCF_027942865.1 of Odontesthes bonariensis. Taxonomy (NCBI): domain Eukaryota; kingdom Metazoa; phylum Chordata; class Actinopteri; order Atheriniformes; family Atherinopsidae; genus Odontesthes; species Odontesthes bonariensis. The sequence continues at coordinate 36,244,135 of NC_134510.1, forward strand.
AATCAAATGTCTCTCTCTTTTATGTCCCATCACAGGGCGCTCAACAACCAGGCAGCTAGTGTGTGAACCTTATCATGTTTGATGTCGACGTCATTTCACCTGTTAATATACTCTCATTCCTGCATTTCAGGCCTGCAACACACAAACATGTGATAGCAGTCATGACGGGTGCAAGAGCAGTAGCCACAAAAGGTCTTTGAAACAAATTAATTAGTTTAAAACGATTGAAAATAAAGTTCCTTCAACAGAAAGATCAGGAGGAATCTGCATATTTATTTTTCTGCAGTGTAAAACATCATAGAAAATAGAATAGAATAGAAAAATACTTTATTCATCCCCCAATGGGGGAAATTCTAATTAGTCAAGTAGCTCAAAAAATTATTAATATTTACAATGATTGTTTATTAACAACAATAATAATACCAATAATAAAAATACTACTACTAACTAATAAGATAAAATAAAAAATAAAATAAAAATAAAAATTATATATATAAAAAATTAAAAATTTAAAAATAAATTAAAAAATAAAATAAATAAAATAAATAAAATAAAAAATCAATCAATCAATTTGAGAAGAACTCATGAAAATCATGAAACTCATCATGAAACCATGAAAGAATCCATCTAGAGGGATTTCAGTGTGTAAAGAGTCTAAGCTGAGTGACATCTGACCCCTCAGATAGCGATGCATCAATACCCATCATTCATCAGTAGCTGATGTGACCACATGGACGAGGGATGACTGTGGGAAAGGTTTGTGAAACACTACGATACAGAGTTCCATTCACAGACTTTACTGTGCAGAACAGAAGCCGGATGTTAACCTCATACAGAGCCGACCTCTCTGGACTCATCTGGGATGGAGCGTCACACGGTGGAAACGTGTGCTGTGGTCAGAGCCATCAGTGTTCCAGATCTTTGTTGGAAGAAATGGAGCAAAGAGCAAAAGGAGCATCCAGCCTGCTGTCAGCAACCGGTCCCTTCAGCCAGGCTCTGGGATGGGATGGGCAGTCCAAAGCTGGAAGTATTAGCTTCACTGTGTGTGTGATGCAGTTTTATTGTATGTTAGCAGTACTGGCTGTAGCATATCAGTAACATGGGCCATTTTACAGTCAAACAAGTGCACTTACTTCTGATTCTTTAGGAGCTTTTTGTTGCTTGTAAGTAAGACTGTTGGTGGAGGGAAATCCCAATAAGGGGGGGGGGGGGGGGGGGGGGTCCAGTTTATTGAGTGTTCCCATTAGAGGAGCTGCTCTTGCTTTGCAAATGTTTTGTAAAAGGGTGGGGCTGCTCTTCTGTTTTCCACACGGATCACAATATTAGACTCATTCATGCTTTCAGAAACTGTGACTTTTTTTCATGATGAAACATGCACGAGCAAAGCGCTGTGTCACGTCTTTCAGGGTGTCTGGTGCAATCTCCAGACCATTTCAGACGGCTCATACTCTGGGTCTGAGTCTGAGTCAGCTACCTACACACGGGCAACACCTTGCAGACACGCTCTCTGGTAACAAATACGCCAAAAACACAACATCCCGGCTGTTAACTGACTTCTCATTAAGAAATCCTCACCTAACGAGTTACATTTTCATTCATAGTTGCAAGTTAGCTTTAAAAAATGCTAAAAAATGTATTCACAGCAGCAGAGCCATGTGGTTTCCCCCAGTTTAAGTCGTGCTTTAATAATTTGTAATTAGCCCATTCTAGCCTCTGTTAGCCTCTTTCAAATTACCTTGACTCGACTTGTTCGAAGGTCAGTACTTCCAGCAGACTTCCAGCAGACGCTCCTTGCACTCAAAAAGGATCCTACTGTAATAACTACTGTAGCATGTGTGCAAAACCTGTTATTCTACC